>NC_036854.1:3570432-3591580 GCF_002910315.2 Salvelinus sp. IW2-2015 | reverse complement strand
ACAATGATATAATTTTGGGGACAGGTCAAAAAGCATTTAACATTTATGGCAATTAGCTAGTTAGCTTGCACTTGCTAGCTAATTTGTCCTATTTAGCTAGCTTGCTGTTCTAGCTAATTTGTCCTATTTGCAGCTTGCTGTTGCTAGCTAATTTGTCCTATTAGCCGTGCTGTTGCAAGCTAATTTTCTGGATATAAACATTGAGTTGTTATTTTACCTGAACTGCACAAGGACCTTTACTCCGACAAATTAATCCACACATAAAGACGCAACCGAATCGTTTCTAGTCATCTCTCTTCCTTCCAGGCTTTTTCTTCTCTTGACTTTTATTGCGATTGGTAACTTTCATAAATTAGGTAATTACGCCACTGACCTCTTCGTCTTCAGTCACCCACGTGGGTATAACCAATGAGGAGATGGCAGTGGGTACCTGCTTCTATAAACCAATGAGGAGATGGGAGAGGCAGGACTTGCAGCGCGATCTGCGTCAGAATAGAACTGATTTCTATTTTAAACCTTGGCAACGCAGACGCTCGTTGGCGGCGAAGCAGTGTGGTTGCAATAATTGAATACAATAGATTTCTACATTTATTTTGCGACGCGAGTTGTGTGGTCAGCCTGTGAGGCTTTTACCCACCAAGCTCTCCAGCCCGAGGCCCTAATCCTACCCCTGTCAGAGCCCACACTACTCACGGGTGGGTTGGCTGAGTAATGTTGATAAAACGTTTATTGAGACAGGAGATCAAGTGGAGACATAGGACGAGGTGGATACTTTTTAATAAGGCCGTTTAATCAAGTGTAAAGATATCGAGGCAAAAACGTGCACGGCCCCTTTCTGTCAGATTCTTATGAAAATCGTCGGAGAAGAGGCCGCTCCACACAGTACATACAGATTATATAGACACTGGCAAAGTAGGTTGATTCTTGAAGTCTGGCCTTCCGTGGTCGATCTGGGGTCGTAGGTAAGTCCTGTTCGGCCTGATGTCGACATTCCATTGGCTTTTCACACAGTTCTTTGGTCTTGCGCTCCAACCTTGAGTTGTGTGTGTCTGTGTGATTGTCATGGGGAGGGGAGTTGTGTGTGTGGTGGTTGTCGTCTAATGAGATCAGCAGATATGTCCAGAGAAAGAAGGGTTGTGTGCAATTGGTCACACTATAGCTAATGTTGAGAAGTTGTTAAAACAAGTTACCAATATCTAATAACATTCCTTACAAATCCCCCTCTTCACGTCTCACAAGAGACGTGACATACCGTATAAAAAGACAAAACTAAAGGATAAAATTTGTCAGAAGACAAATTTTGATTCCTCTCTTCACGTCTCACAAAGAGACGTGACATAAAATATCTTAGTCCTCAAATAGATAACAGGTCCAGCTTCCATAATCAAAGCAATGGGAAACATTGGGCCCTTTCCTGAATAGGGTCTATGGCGCAGTGATAACGCTAGCAAGGGCGTGCCGCACACATGGAATGCAACAGCACCCACAAAGTAACAGAATACCTGCAAATACGGAAATAGATACTAGGATAGATGAAACCAAGGTCTTATATTTACAAAGCATCTATCCATGAGTCCACATATAGTTGTCCGCACTCCAGAATGCTGTTTCATCTTCCCATTAAGGGTAACGAAGTCCCTCCAATGCTACCGTCAGACTCCCATCTGTAGCTGTGTTATTGGGCATGAAAGTTACCAACACTGTTCACCAAAAACATGGTACAGACCCCCCGTTCTGCAATAACATATCCACCGCGATTCTGCCTATTTTGGAAATGCATCAAGGACTTAGCTTGCCAATTGTCCATGGACCGCCTTCAAAGCCTTGTTGATTCCAATTACCCAGTTTCTGGATATTAAAATGAATGTAGTTAATTCTGCCGCACATTTTTTATTAACCGTACACCACCTAACAGACAGAAAGATTATACCCAGCTGTCACTTAGTCCACCCAGTTTATATTTCATCTGGCACCTCCTAGGGCCCCATAGCATCAATGTAAGTTGAGTTCGTAATGAGGCACGGACAAAAAGGAGGAACCACTCCAATAAGCTACACCCTGGAGTGGCCAACCAAAACATTAGTAAACCCAAAAACGAGAATATGTTTAAACCTCAGGTCCCTCCCTCTATAGCAACTGTACAGGTGGGCGTTGTCGCCACCCGCCGGGAACTTAAAACCTTCACAACAGGGAGGACAAACCATCAACTTTTATTCATATCACAACATCACCTACCAGCAAACCAGGGTCCTCCTCTGTCACCCACTCTCCTCGCGGAAGCTTGTTCGTATCAGCCTCTCCAACTGGAGCATCAAGCAACAGGCAAATATACCAGAGGCCCCTTACACATCTGTAACAAACTTCTTCAACAGTATGAATTACAGGCAATACAGAAATGAAAAAAACAACTTTGTCAGAATCAGTTAATCATCATTGGCAGTGGGTACTTACGCTAAAACAACCACCCCAGCCAGGGGAACGTCAACTCTCCTCACACCTGCAGACCCTTAATTCCCCTGATAACCTTGCAACCCACTCAGAGCTTTTGAAATGTCCCATCCGGACTTAGTATTGTTAGGGAACAAACGTGCAATCACTGTTTCTACAATTTTTTCATACACCGTCCCTGGTTGGCCAGACTTATGTCTAGTGTTAGTCTATTTGTGTCTACTGGTTTGAAGAGGTAGCATCCAATTGTTTCAGCATCCCTGTATAGTCCTTTGTGGGTGTGTTTTTAACAAATCATCATTAATTATAGTAGATATAACTTGATCCAGACCTTTTGTTTTAGCATCAACAATAGCTGGGCAATGATGGGCATCAGATGCACAGGACATCATTCTGTTTAATGTCTGGAATTCGTGGGGGGATCCCTATTGGGACCCCCAACAGTTTGGTGTGCCTGTTAATCTTGTAGCATCGGACAGGAGCGTCAGTTTCTGCCGTTCCTGGTTGGTCAGGTCTCTGTGTCATGTGGCAGCTCGCCAGAGTTTGATTAGCTATAACCTCCATAATACGGCATGGTGGTCATAGAACTGGCCAAAACACAATGAGAGCAACGACAATTTCCTTTCAAAATGGGGTCAACCGTGGCAGGTCACACACTCCACCATACATCAGCGAACAGTTACAACCTCTAGTTAATAGTGGGCATTAGTGATGCAGTTGTAGTAGGAGCTCCCATAAAGTGCCACACCCCTACCTGTACAAGTGATACAGCTGTAATATCCTCCATATGCTTAACTTCCCCACGGTAACCTTCTGGGGCGGTAACTTCTGGAACAGAACAAACCTCCCAAGAGTTTTACACAAGGTTGAATTTGGCTTAAACTTTCCAATATACACATCCACTTCCACATTATTAGGGCAATGGGTTTGAGCGCCAGAATAGGTCGCATGTCCACATACGACCAGCAGTCCTTTCTATTAAGTTTCTGTAGGAACCAGCATATTCTCCTTCCCTTTCCTCACATAACCAGTTTTCAGTCCCCAATGTTTCACTATCTGAGATGTCTTTTATATTTATTACCTGTTACGGATTGGAGAGTTTAGGTGGTGGTGTGGGACTTGGTCTTAAAGTGGTGAGGGAGGCCCGGCTGAAACCTGGTCCGTTGGAAACTGGTGGTGGTTCCTGGCCAACACTGTGATGGGTAACATCCATCGTATCCTATCAGACAGCTCAGGATACAGAGCAGTCGCTGTAAAACCAACACTCTCCCAGAGAACACTCATAGCCAGAGGTCAAACAACACTTTCACTTCTATGAACGTCACAGTGAGGAACGGTCGGGGTCAGGATTCTTCATTAAGGAGTTACGCCCCGAGCTTTTTTATTAGCAACAGTTCTTTCTCCTTAACTCTGTGATCATTTCGGCAGTGTCAGTGTGTCTCACCCTCCAAGTGCGATTATGCCCCAGTGTCGATGAATCACCTTCTCCTTTAATTCACCTGCAACGCATAGAATTCCTGACATACAGGTTGGTTAACCACCATTTTCTCCACTTTGTTTTTCTGATTATATATTTAACTTCTATGCCCTATCTGTTAGTAGAAATTTTGAATTTTTAATTGTTTATTTTTCAAAAGGCCATCCTATTCTAGACCATCAATGTTACCCTCCCCCGTTTGATACCTGGCCTCTGGCAGGTATCAACCTTACCTACTCTAAATTCTAATGACTTGTAACATTATAAATATGGAACGTCCCATTATTCGCCGCTTTCCAATTCTTCCCTTGGCGTACAATGTCATATCTATTTCTTTTCCCATTCTCTGTCAAGTGACTTATCTACTTTGAAATGTATCTGTGCTGCTTATATATGTTAACCCTTTCTCTCCTATCTTATTTCACAGCCTACCTTGCTCATTTCCTGGTTCCCCCTTTCCACTTACACTCAAACCTTCAGGTCCTTCAAAGTGCGGGGTAGACCATCTTTCTGGCCCCCCCTTTTTTTCTTAATAATTAAAAGTCAATAACAACTATGTGTTCTTTTTGCCAAATTAACTAAGTGTCTCACTGTTTTGAACTTTATTATCCCACATGATTTAAAAAAATACAAACATGTCTTAATAGTGTCATCTCTAAGTCTTACCATAACCTTAATAAACCTATCTCCTATTTCTATGCCAAAAACAAATACTAACCTTATGGTCAAGAGTTATAAACTCGTATCCCAAATGACAGAAATTCTTATTCCACTACATTCTCCCGTTGAGTGATCAAGTCACCGAAAATGCAATGAAAATAGGGTAAAAAGGTTCACCTACATTCGTCGTTCGCAATACCTAGATACCAAAGAACCCTTTATCTTCTCAAAGTCCCTGCCTAAATAAACTCAGAAAGTAAACTCCTAATTTCCAATATGAGTGTATTCTTTTAAGATAATCTTATTCTGGGAACACGGAAAACCCTTAACCCAAACGTTACCACAAAAACAAAACCTAAATAATTATGATAATACCCTTAAATCATTCGTTCTAAATTTCCCCGATGTTTCATGTAAGCACAACTGTGATAAACCGTGTACTGTCCCTTTAAAATCCCTGGCCGCACCAAGGGGTTTGCGGCCCCCCGAGTTCCCGTTCATTGTTCCCCATAATGAAAACGATAAGTTTAGAATACGTTTACTTATTGTTCGAATTCTCTGGTGTTTACCTAACAAAAACCAATAACTTTCAACAACTTTGAAAAGTTCTCAAAGCTGATAAATGTACAAACATTTTCAGCCTCTAAATGAACACAACCAATTTTCTCTAGCATATTTTTAAGTACGGCCACACGGTGGGGGAAAGTACACATTCTATCCGTTCCTCCTTATAATTACTCAATGCTAAATTCAAGTTGTGGTTAAATATATGGATTTTGAATCATTATCAAATCGTTAATATACGGTTTAAGTACTTTTTTTATCAAATAGATTAGTATAAGTTCATAAAGATATGCGTTTACTAGCGCTCAACCTGTGTTCAAAAGCAGCCACTAGCCAATATAATACAAAAATGACTGTCTTATTCTAGCTCTAGGCAAAACATTAGTTACTCCAACTAGTTTGGCAGTCAACACTATCGTATAAGTAACATCTGACTTCTTCAACTTTCTCTCCATTCCAAAGTGTAAAACTTACATATACTTCGCTAAATTTATATAGGCATGTCACCAATCCATAAAATAATATCATTAGTCTGTAATTTTTACCTGAATAAGTTATTAAACGTATCTCTCTACTCCGAATTGGTTTTAAGTTTTTTTCTCTGTCACCAGGCACTTTCAAACAGGCTCTTGGGAGACTACGTTGAGTGCTGCAATACTGCCCTCGTTCTGTCATTTCTCTGTATAGCTCTCACACCCAAACTATTTAGAGTTTGAGGTGTGTGGAGTAATATCACCAATAAGGGCAGATCCCCTTAGTCCTTTGCCCAGGGAGGGAGAAATGTCCCTCTAAATGGGCGAGGTTCCCTTTTCAGGGGAGGCGGAGTTTTGGATGCCGCATCCCTGAGTCAGGAATGTCTTCATTTGGAATCGGATTCAAAGCTGTTTAAATCAGCTCTGACTTCTGTCAGTGTTCTAGAAGGGATTGGGGCTGGAGGGCATATGTGTGCAGGTGGTGCCAAGCGTGCGCCTTGATTTTACCTTTGACTTGGACCTGAGTTGAAGTAACCTCCCTCACTTCGTACTGTTCCAGGTCACCTGGGTTCTAGCCAACTTTCTCTTGTGGACTTTAACCCCACCCAGTCACCAATTTTTTTTTTTTTACCTTCAGTGATGCGGATCTCTGTCAGCTTCCCCATGGCTTTGTGAATCTGTGTGGAGAGAGCTGCAGAAAGTTCGTCAATTCTCATAGACATTACAAAAGGGTGTCATTTGGGATGCAAACATTCTTTCCCTGTGTTGTCTGTTTCCTGATGCCTCTCAATACTCATATCAACACATTATACAGTATCTTACACACCACAGGTTCAGATGATAGATTATACAGTATATTACATAAGCATTAATGCTATACTACACAAGTAGACAAAGTCAATAACATACCCAAACAGTAGAATCGAAGCAGCGTACACACCCACAGTAAATAGTTATATGTATTTTTCTTTGCCGAGTGACTCTTAATTTGTCTGCTGTGGCAAATCGTAGCCTAAACTATCAAATTGAAGTCAGTCATTAAATCAACTAGTCAAAAGCAAGTAGTCAGTCTGTCTGGTGTCTGTCATTCACCAGACTGATTGCATGATCTAGTCTCTGTACTGTTGTTGTTCTGTGTCMCTGTCGAGATTCTAGAGGTTATTATCTAATCCATAGTTTCCTGTCTGTCTATAAAAAATGGCACTGATTTTTTTGTCCGGATACAACACATTAATTCCTGAGGTTTATGGAAATGCATGAAGGGAACTTTTACGAGTGCCATGATATTTCTCACATTCCAACAACAACCAGATTTGAACACACTTTACAGAATTGACTGTGAAGGATACTCCGTTGAGGTAATTGAGCATTGATGAGCTGTGGTGGCACACACTGTTTGTTTGTGACTAATTCCTTCAGGTAAAATCGTTCGTTGTGCTGCTATTGTTAGTCATGCTGTGACATCACGTTAAGGACAACACTGACCCCTACTGGTGATTTATAGGACTACAGAAAATCACAGACCGGAATAAAAATATATCTAAATAAAATTAAAGGTTATTGGTCGCTTACACATATTTTGCAGATGCTATCGCAGGTGCAGCAAAATGCTTATGTTTCTAGCTCCATCATTGCCGTAATATCTAACAACATAAAACAATACACACAATTCCCCCCCAAAATTTAAAGAAACAAATGAAGACATGAGAACGAGCAATGTTTATATATATATATAATAATAATAATGTATACATACATACATACATACATACATACATACATACATACATACATACATACATACATACATACATACATACATACACTACCATTCAAAAGTTTGGGTTCACTTAGAAATGTCCTTGTTTTTGAAATAAAATAAAATATTTTGTCCATTAAACTAACATAAAATTGATCAGAAATACAGAGTAGACATTATTAATGTAAATGCTAACCTTCTAGGCAGAGTTCCTCTGTCCAGTGTCTGTGTTCTTTTGTCCATCTTAATCTTTTCTTTTTATTGGCCAGTCTGAGATATGGCTTTTTCTTTGCAACTCTGCCTAGAAAGCCAGCATCCTGGAGTCGCCTCTTCACTGTTGACGTTGAGACTGGTATTTTACAGGTACTATTTAATAAAGCTGCCAGTTAAGGACTTGTGAGGTGTCTGTTTCTCAAACTAGACAATCTAATGTACTTGACTTCTTGCTCAGTTGTGCACCAGGGCCTCCCACTCCTCTTTCTACTCTGGTTAGAGACAGTTTGCGCTGTTCTGTGAAGGGAGTAGTACACAGCGTTGTACGAGATCTTCAGTTTCTTGGCAATTTCTCACATGGAATAGCCTTCATTTCTCAGAACAAAAATAGACTGACAATTTCCAGAAGAAAGTTCTTTGTTTCTGGCCATTTTGAGCCTGTAATCGAACCCACAAATGCTGATGCTCCAGATACTCAACAAGTCTAAAGAAGGCCAGTTGTATTGCTTCTTTAATCAGGACAACAGTTTTCAGCTGTGTTAACATAATTGCAAAAGGGTTTTCTAATGATCAATTTTAAAATGATAAACTTGGATTAGTTACACAACGTGCCATTGGAACACAGGAGTGATGGTTGCTGATAACGGGCCTCTGTACGCCTATGTAGATATTCCATTACAAATCAGCCGTTTCCAGCTGCAATAGTCATTTACAACATTAACAATGTCTACACTGTATTTCTGATCAATTAGATGTTATTTTAAATGGACAAAAAAATGAGCTTTTCTTTAAAAAACAGGACATTTCTAAGTGACCCCAAACTTTCGAACGGTAGTGTACATATATATATATATATATACACACATACATACATACATACATAAATACATACATACATACATACATACATACTCGGGCCTTGGGAAAGTTTCAGACTCCTTGACTTTTCCCACATTTTGTTACGTTACAGCCTTATTCTAAAATTGATTAAATATTTTCTCATCAATCTACACACAATACCCCATAATGACATCACAATACCACATAATGATCTCACAATACCCCATAATGACATCACAATACCCCATAATGACATAATACCCCATAATGACAAAGCGAAAACAGGTTTAAAGACATTTTTGCAAACGTATTAATCCTTTCTCACCTTCACACGACGCCATTGACGCTTTCAGCCATCTTCCAGATACATTTGAAACCGGGATTCATCCACGAAGAACACACTTCTCCAGCCAGTGGCCATCGAAGGTGAGCATTTGCCCACTGAAGTCGGATACGACGCCGAACTCCAGTCAAGTTAAGGCCCTTGTGAGGACGACGAGCACTCATATTACCTTCCCTGAGATGGTTTCTGACAGTTTGTGCAGAAATTATTTGTATGTGCAAACCCACAACTTCATCAGCTGTCCGGCTGGCTCATCTCAGACCCCCCCACAGGTGAAGAAGCCGGAGTGGGCACACTTGCTATATAATGCAAAAMAAATTGTAAGTAAACCATCAGTAGAGTTGAAAATGCGATGGAAACACATTTAACTTGTATTTTATTATTCGGTACATGGTAATTTTAACAGTAAACTGTATTCTTATGTGCACAGCTTTCTATCAACAACAAGTCAATTTGATGGAAACACATCTCTGGTGAGAAAATGTACATTGTTTTAGGCGTTTTTTTTATACAGAAAAATATACACTACCGTTCAAAAGTTTGGGGTCACTTAGAAATGTCCTTGTTTTTGAAAGAAGAGCAATTTTTTTGTTGTCAATTAAAATAAAATAGATCAGAAATACAGTGTAGACATTGTTAATGACTATTGTAGCTGGAAACGGCTGATAAAAAAGAAGGGATATCTACAGAGGCCCATTATCAGCAACCATCACTCCTGTGTTACAATGACACTTTGCAAATGCAACTTATTTCTATGTGAAAACTGAAATGATATATTCATACTTTTCCATTTTAGTAGATGCTCTTATCCGGAGCATCTTACAGTAGTCTACATGTTCATACTTCTTCTTGAACCCACAACCCTAGCATTGCAAACGCCATACTCTTATCAACTGAGCCACATATCACTTGACGTTTCAATGTACTAATTTACTGTATTGTGTATTGTTTTTCTTCATGCTGATAGAAAGTCTACAGGTACAACCCTAGATGACCGGCATATGTACAATACAGTCATGTACATTTACATTAAGTGGTTTGTAAGGATGGTCAATTAATGATGTACAAAAAGTGGTTGTTTTCTGTGTTACTTGATCAATAAAAAAAAACAATTTGATATGGATGTTTTCTGTCTTTCACCAGAACTTTGCACCTTTTGATGTAAATGTTTGAGGACGGGGTTTTGTTCTTTCTGGATTCCATTAGAATGACATCACAGGAGAAGGACCAGCGTTTTGTTCTTTTGGATTCCATTAGAATGACATCACAGAGAAAGACCAGCGTTTGTTCTTCTGGATTCCATTAGAATGCATCACAGAGAAAGGGCCAGGGTTTGTTCTTTTCTGGATTCCATTAGAATGACATCACAGAGAAGGGCGGGGTTTTGTTCTTTCTGGTTCCATTAGAATGACATCACAGAGAAAGGGCCAGGGTTTTGTTCTTTCTGGATCCATTAGAATGACATCACAGAGAAAGGGCCGGGGTTTTGTTTTTCTGGATTCCATTAGAATGACATCACAGAGAAAGGGCGGGGTTTTGTTCTTTCTGGATTCCATTAGAATGACATCACAGAGAAAGGTACATGGTTTTGTTATTTCTGGATTCCATTAGAATGACATCACAGAGAAAGGGCAGGGTTTTTGTTCTTTCTGGATTCCATTAGAATGACATCACAGAGAAAGGGCAGGGTTTTGTTTTTCTGGATTCCATTAGAATGACATCACAGAGAAAGGGCCGGGTTTTGTTCTTTCTGGATTCCATTAGAATGACATCACAGAGAAAGGGCCGGGGTTTTGTTCTTTCTGGATTCCATTAGAATGACATCACAGAGAAAGGGCCGGGTTTTGTTCTTTCTGGATTCCATTAGAATGACATCACAGAGAAAGGGCCGGGTTTTGTTCTTTCTGGATTCCATTAGAATGTCATCCACGAGAAAGGGCCAGGGTTTTGTTCTTTCTGGATTCCATTAGAATGCATCACAGAGAAAGGGCCAGGTTTTGTTCTTTCTGGATTCCATTAGAATGTCATCACAGAGAAAGGGACAGGGTTTTGTTCTTTCTGGATTCCATTAGAATGACATCACAGAGAAGGGCCGGGTTTTGTTCTTTCTGGATTCCATTAGAATGACATCACAGAGAAAGGCCAGGGTTTTGTTCTTTCTGGATTCCATTAGAATGACATCACAGAGAAAGGGCAGGGTTTTGTTCTTTCTGGATTCCATTAGAATGCATCACAGAGAAAGGGCCGGGTTTTGCTTTCTGGATTCCATTAGAATGTCATCACAGAGAAAGGGACAGGGTTGTTCTTTTCTGGATTCCATTAGAATGTCATCACAGAGAAAGGGACAGGGTTTGTTCTTTCTGGATTCCATTAGAATGTCATCACAGAGAAGGGCAGGGTTTTGTTCTTTCTGGATTCCATTAGAATGCATCACAGAGAAAGGGACAGGGTTTTGTTCTTTCTGGATTCCATTAGAAGTCATCACAAGAGAAAGGGACAGGGTTTTGTTCTTTCTGGATTCCATTAGAATGCATCACAGAGAAAGGGACAGGGTTTTGTTCTTTCTGGATTCCATTAGAATGTCATCACAGAGAAAGGGACAGGGTTTTGTTTTCTGGATTCCATTAGAATGTCATCACAGAGAAAGGGACAGGGTTTTGTTCTTTCTGGATTCCATTAGAATGACATCACAGAGAAGGGACAGGGTTTTGTTCTTTCTGGATTCCATTAGAATGTAATCACAGAGAAAAGGCCAGGGTTTGTTCTTTCTGGATTCCATAGAATGACATCACAGAGAAAGGGACAGGGTTTTGTTCTTTCTGGATTCCATTAGAATGACATCACAGAGAAAGGGACAGGGTTTTGTTTTCTTTTGGATTCCATTAGAATGACATCACAGAGAAAGGGACAGGGTTTTGTTCTTTCTGGATTCCATTAGAATGACATCACAGAGAAAGGGACAGGGTTTTGTTCTTTCTGGATTCCAATTAGACATGACATCACAAAGGGCCAGGGGCAACAACTCTTACAATTCCAAATATTGAATCCTACAAGATTCTGTTCTTAATTATACAACTACTTTTTTTGCCAAAAGTAGAGATGCTGAAAAACAAAAAAGTGCACTAATTTTGTGAAATAATATATATATTATTCATTCTGATTTTCAGGGGGTACCGCAGCACCCTCAGCCCTCCTACAGCTGTGCTTGTGGGGCCCCCATGTTGAGGATCAGCGTGGCGGAGCTGTTGTTGTCTACCTTCAACACCTGGGGTCGGCCCGTCAGCAAGTCCAGGACCCAGTTGAACAAGGCGAGGTTCAGACCCAGGGCCCCCGAGCTTAGTGATGAGCTCGGAGGGCACCATGGTGTTGAAAGKTGAGCTATAGTGGTTGAACAGCATTCTTACATAGGTATTCCTCTTGTCCAGATGGGATAGGGCAGCGTGCAGTGCAATGGCGATTGCGTCATCGTTAGATCTATTGGGGCGGTATGCAAACTGTAGTGGGTCTAGGGTGTCAGGTAAGGTGGAGGTGATATGATCCTTAACTAGCCTCTCAAAAAGGACTTCATTATGACAGAAGTGAATGCTACGGGGCGATCGAAGCATTTGAGGGTTCAATTACGGTCCTAGTACAGAGGCTCCTCAACCAGCTCATTTATACTCCAGCTAGGACAACACTAGCACACTTGATTCAGCTAATCATCAGGCCCTTGAGTACTTGAGTCAGGTGTAATAACATCGGCCTGAAAATAATATGTCACTGCTGTGGATCAATTAAAATCCTCTGGTCTATCACATTTGGTTTAAAATGCCATTATATATCATATTGCCATTATATATCATACTGCCATTGTCAACTATGTCAGGTTTGGTCTCTATATCTGGTTCGATCACAGAATGAGCAATATTGGTTGTAACAAAAATATATATACTGTATATTTTTCCCAATAGGCCAAATTCTCTGTTTTAAATTCTTCTTCCTAAGAGCTGGCTGGCTAAAACCCCATAGTAAGATCATTTTCACAATGAAAGTCTTCAGTCCACAGAAATATGGTTGTTCTGTACTACAGTACTAGAACAGGTGAGCCAACCAGGGCAGAGAAGCAGAATCAGGGGACACGGCCCAAATAGTACCCTATTTCCCATCTACAGTGCATTCGGGAAAGTATTCTGACCCCTTGACTTAATCCACATTTTGTTTRACGTTACAGCCGTATTCTAAAATGGATTACATTATTTTTCTCATCAATCTACACACACTAACCCATAATGACAAAGTGAAAACAGTTTTTTTGTTTTTTATGTTTGCAAATGTATAAAATAAAAAAAGAAAATACCTTATTTAKATAAGTATTCAGACACTTTGCTATGAGACTCCAAATTGAGCTCAGGTACGTCCTGTTTCCATTGATCATCCTTGAGATGTTTCTAAGACTTGGTTGGAGTCCACCTGTGGTAAATTCAATTGATTGGACATGATTTGGAAAGGCGCACACCTGTCTATATAAGGTCCCACATTTGACAGTGCATGTCAGAGCAAAAACCAAGCCATGAGGTTGAAGGAATTGTCCATAGAGCTCCGAGAAAGGATTGTGTCGAGGCACAGATCTAGGGAAGGGTACCAAAATATGTCTGCAGCATTGAAGGTTCCCCAAGAACACAGTGGCCTCCATCATTCCTAAATGGAAGAAATTTGGAACCACCAAGACACTTCCTAGAGCTGGCCGCCCGGCCAAACTGAGCAATCGGGGGAGAAGGGCCTTGGTCAGGGAGGTGACCAAGAACCCGATGGTCACTCTGACAGAGCTCCAGAGTTCATCTGTGGAGATGGGAGAACCTTCCAGAAGGACAACCATTTCTGCAGCACTCCACCAATCAGGCCTTTATGGTAGAGTGGCCAGACGGAAGCCACTCAGTGGTGGCAGATGACAGCCCGCTTGGAGTTTGCCAAAGGGCACCTTAAGGACTCTCAGAACATAAGAAACAAGATTCTCTGGTCTGATGAAACATCGATTGAACTCTTTGGCAAGAATGCTAAGTGTTATGTCCTGAGAAAACCAGGGACCGCTCATCACCTGGCCAATACCATCCCTACAGTGAAGCATGGTGGTGGCAGCATCATGCTGTGGGGAAGTTTTTCAGCAGCAGGGACTGGGAGACTAGTCAGGTTGAAGGAAAGTACACAGAGATCCTAGATGAAAACCTGCTTCAGAGCACTCAGGACCTCAGATTGGGGTGAAGGTTCACCTTCCAACAGGACAAATACCCTAAGCATACAGCCAAGACAACACAGGAGTGGCTTTGGGGACTCTGAAAGTCTCTGAAGTGGCCCAGCCAGAGCCCAGACTTGAACCCGATGGAACATCTCTGGAGAGACCTGAAAAAAGCTGTGCAGCGACACTCCCCATCCAACCTGACAGAGCTTGAGAGGAGCTGCAGAGAAGAATGGGAGACACTCCCCAAATACAGGTGTGCCAAGCTTGTAATGTCAGTAAAAAAAATWAKAAAAWTTCTAAAAACCTGTTTTTCCTTCGTCATTATGGGGCATTGTGTGTAGATTGATGCGGAATAACAACAACTTAATCCATTTAAGAATAAGGCTGTAATGTAACAAAATGTGGAAAAGGTGAAGGGGTCTGAATACTTTCCGAAGGCACAACTCTTGACCATGCAGAGCCCTATGAGGAATTGGGTGGCATTTCAGATTGCAACCAGGGTCAATAGTGTGCACAGAAACCTGATGGAAGTGTGCTGTGTACCAATGGCAGTATTAGAGGAAGTTTGAACAGTTTTCTCTGCCTGCCTGGTACTGTCATGGTTGTCATGGACTGCAATGTCAACTAAAATCAGAATACTGGTATTCAACACCGGCCATAGAAACAGAATACTGGTATTCAACACCGGCCATAGAAACAGAATACTGGTATTCAACACCGGCCATAGAAACAGAAAATACTGGTATCAACACCGGCCATAGACTGGTATTCAACACCGGCCATAAGAAACAGAAAACTGGTATTCAACACCGGCCATAGACACAGAATACTGGTATTCAACACCGGCCATAGAAACAGAATACTTGGTATTCAACACCGGCCATAGACTGGTATTCAACACCGGCCATAGAAACAGAATACTGGTATTCAACACCGGCCATAGACACAGAATACTGGTATTCAACACCGCCATAGAAACAGAATACTGGTATTCAACACCGGCCATAGAAACAGAATACTGGTATTCAACACCGGCCATAGAAACAGAATACTGGTATTCAACACCGGCCATAGAGAAACAGAAATACTGGTATTCAACACCGGCCATAGAACAGAAAACTGGTATTCAACACCGGCCATAGAAACAGAATACTTGTATTCAACACCGGCCTAGAGAACAGAATACTGGTATTCAACACCGGCCATAGAAAAGAATACTGTATTCAACACCGGCCATAGAAACAGAATACTGGTATTCAACACCGGCCATAGAAACAGAATACTGGGTATTCAACACCGGCCATAGAAACAGAATACTGGATATCAACACCGGCCATAGAAACAGAATACTGGTATTCAACACCGGCCCATAGAAACAGAATACTTGGTATTCAACACCGGCCATAGAAACAGATACTGGTATTCAACACCGGCCATAGAAACAGAATACTGGTATTCAACACCGGCCATAGAAACAGAATACTGGTATTCAACACCGGCCATAGACTGGTATTCAACACCGGCCATAGAAACAGAATACTGGTATTCAACACCGGCCATAGAAACAGAATACTGGTATTCAACACCGGCCATAGAAACAACAAGCTTGCTATAGAATTCTACATTCATGTTGATTTTCTGAAAATTCACATTCCCAAGCGAGTCATCCTATTTATGGATGTTGATGGGCTTTTTCATTATGATGTAATACAAATATGTCTAGATCCCAATCACACAACACATTTCTTTGTGTAGATTTTGTCTTGCATCAATGCTTTTGCTTGTTTTGTAAAAATGCCAATTAGTATATCCAATATGACCCAGGTTCAGCCTGTATAAAAGCATCACTCCTCGTCACCCACAGCTCCCCTCCTGATCCTCAACCCACTCGCTCTAGTTGCCAGATCCTGCTCTGCATGGCCTATAGTCTGCCTGTCACTATGGCCAAAATAACAGCCTGTTCTGTTCACTGCTCAATAAAACMGACTTCTTTGTTTGCTCAGTCCCGTGCTTGGCCTGCCCTGTCTCACTCCGACAGCTGAAAGGGAAAGCCAAAAATCCAGCTTTAACAATTTCACTAACTCTTTATCAGACAGACTTTGGGGTGAAATTCCATTAAGCTTAACACAAAAAAAAAKCCTTCATGGGTTCCTCAGATATAAACTGAATCAATAGCCTGGTCCCAGATCTGTTTGTACATTTGGCATGACAATGTCCACAGGCGTTGGCTATACAGCACAAACAGATCTGGGATCAGGCTACTGAATCAAAGCTTATTGATCAATAACTAGTCAGAAATAGGCAATAAATAAATATTTACCCTGTGTCCAGGAAGTAAACAAAGAAGGAAATGGTTAGATTGTACAGGAATCAAATGATCTTTTAAGGCAAGAACCCTTTATCTGCTACAAAGCATCTTAGATAAATACTGTCTCTCTATACATTTACAGGACATGATCATTCTCAAAACACTGAAAATGTCTCTCATTCTTCCTCTCCCTGCCATTCCTCACTGTTTCACAGTTTCACCTTTCTCCAGTCGTCTCTGTACATGCCTCCTCATGACAACCGCGGTCAGGGCACTAAATAGTGCTAGGGCGAGGAAGGATACACCGGCGTACCACAGCTGCCTCTCCCCATACAACTGCAGCACTGTATCCCTCCGACTGCCATAGTCCAGGAAAAGGGCCTCCAGCTGACACAGAGTACACAGAGACAGGAAGAGGTGGAAGATCTGGTGACCCTGACCCATGATGTCACAACGCCCCGGGAAGAACCTCTCAGGAACAGGGCAGGAGAAGAAGAGGGCTGCAAGCAGGAAGAAGGCCATCTAAAAATGGAGGACCACAATGGATACAAGTCAGTTGACTCTGTTAATTGTGTTTTTTAAATCCTCAATCGTTTTTGTGTGTGTTGTATTGTTGTATTTTCATGGCTCAGGCAACTCTATGGGCCAGTTTACCAGACACAGATGGAGATTCTCCATTGACCATGCTTTGTAGACTAGGACTTGGCTTTCTTTATCTGTGTCCGGGAAACCGGCCCATAGAGTTGCCACAGCCATGATAATTCCTCCATTCATTCATCCAGTCATCCACCCACCTGCAGGGCGTGGAGCGGTAGAGCGGGGTCCTGTCCCCAGGGTACGGTGGCCAGGCGGTGGGCTACAGGGCTGATGTCCAGGAAGTAGGCCATGCTGGTCGGGATCAGCTGGCAGATCTTCCTCCGGAGCGGGTAGGGCCGGCGGTAGCGTGACTTGGCAAAGCAGCAGCTGGCACAGGACAGCCAGCCAAGTAGGGCAGCGCCAGGGAGGAACCAGAACCCTAGAGGTAGAGGTAGAACAGTTTGTCACTCCACAGTATTAAGAATAGGGTGATATTGKCCTTAGATGCTGATCCTGGGTCACTTTTGCATTTCCCCCACTAATGGTTAAAGTTAGGATTGAGGGAGGGGAAGCTGATCCTAGAACAGTATCTAGGGGAAATTTCACACCGGAGCACAATATTACAACAATCGGCAATACATGTTACAGATTTAAAAGCCACCTTGTGGAACACTTAGTAAGAGTTGAGAGACTGTAATCCTCCGTAGGCAATTATAAACACAACATCAGAATCTGGTATCCCAAAACAAAACAGTGTACCTAAGGCATCCAAAATGGCATTATGTTCCCTTTGGGCCCAGGTGAAAAGTAGTGCACTATATAGGGTATCACTTGGGATCCAGACAGGTTGAATAAAGTGCACTAGAGTGTGGAGAGAAGTGTGTTCCCATAGCAATAATAATAAAACAAAACACAAAGTACCTACGGTGCTCTCCCTCCAGGCAGGCTCAGAGCAGTAGAAATAGTGAGCCAGGGAACAGCCATACTGATACACAGACACACCCACATAGTCCAGGAAGAACAGGGAATAGTGGGCCAGCTCGGAGTGGGACTGGAGCAGGTGGGCTGCTACGCTACAACACAAGTAGGTGAGGGCAGACAGTATGTACAGGCAGAGAGGCAGGGACGCTGAGTRTAGGGACAATCCATAGGCCCAGACACGTAGTAGCACCAGGGGACCTGCCAGAAGGTGTGTCCAGACGTTGAGGGATTCATTGTGTCTCTGGAAGAGGCTGAGGAGGTAGCAGCGCCAGTCTTGCCCCACCGGGCGGTAACCGGAGAGGATGTAAGGCTCCTGGAACAGAGTGGGGACGCAGGAGACAAGGACGGTGGGGCTGGGGGACGGGAGGGAGGGGAGTGAAGAGGGGAGGATGTCGGAGAGGTGAGGCAGCCGGCTGAGCTGCTTCACACTCAGAGTCAAGGTGCTGAGACGCCCCAGGGCTCCGCTGGACATGGTGATGGAGAGGTGGGGCGAGGGAAGGAAAGACGGACGAGGAGGAGTAGGGTGGAAAGTTGATTTGGGAAGACTTGGGTTTGCTGTGAAAACAGAGAGAAGAAAATGCAATTAAGATGATTTAAAGAATCAAAGTTCGAGATTAGGTTGTATTGTATTCTGTATTATACCAACAGTAGCAACTAGGTCAAAACCGATGCTGTTTAAAATGAGGCAGGCTGACAGACACACATTTCTCACATAGCTGGTCATCTGGGAATTGGTCAGCTAGTGTCAGCTGAAACTACACTGGGAAGCAGGTAGGTAAACCAGCATGCATCAGAGAGCAGGCATGCAGTCATACCTGTAAGTTGTTACCTCTAGCCTGCTACCTGGCCCAGTAGCCTAGCCTCCCTTGACACCCCACCCACACACACTATGGAATGACAACAGCCACCCTGTCTATGGCGTCAGCAGCGATACTAATAAGCACCTAAGGAGATCAAAGACAAACATATACACCCAGAGAATACAAACCAAGCCATGATTGTGAGTGATACAGTGCCAACTGGAAAGGGACACTTCTGAAACTCTTGACAGCGCCTTACCTTTCTCACATTAAGKGTGATTGTGTAGGATATTAGTGGTGACATTTCCCTTATTTGAAAACTTACAAATCGGGGTTGTCATTTATGGGTGAAATGCTTCTACAATTAGCCTGGGTAGCRAGTCTGTTTGAGTTATCATTRCACTCCTTGTCATCYTGCGTTCTACAATAGCCTGGTCCCAGATCTAGGATCAGGTTACTTGTACCACGGAAAAAGACTAGAAAGACAGGGATGAGGCAAACAGCATTCTAGAAAATACAACTACAAAAACCAGATGAGGCAACAGCATTCTGCACTGGCTGCATGGGATGTCTGTCTGTCTCTATCCATGTAAGTGCCCCATTATCAGCATTCAACTAAACCTCTAGAATCTAGAAGAAAATTACCAAAAATGGGTTAAGCACAAGAAGCAATGAGAGAGAGAGTTCTAGATTAATGTAAAAGGGAAATAATATATTTAAAAAATGCTAGACAAGTTATTATCCTCTCATATTCAAATTATTGTTTGAAAATATAGAAATCTCACCTGTCGTTCTGTATGTCTAGACAGAACACACCTGTTGCTGGGAGCCGTCGCAGTTATCAAATACCACTACAGCGCTCGACTAAACTAAAGCTCCCCCTCCACATCGTTTTTCATTTCTACATCGATTATCGTGATGCTGATGCTGATGCTGATGCCTATTCTCAAGCAGACAGACAGTGCGTGATAGCAGCACGCCAGGTGAACTCTAGCAATCTACAAGTGACAGCATAGCAGCCCTACTGCAAAGAAGTGATTTGGGAGACTGGGCGTGCCTTAAAAGGTAGGCTAAACCATTGGGCTAAACAGAGAACGCCCAAAACTCAAGGACTGACCTACATTTCCCGGAGGCAGTGGCGCTATGAAAAAAAACAATCTAATCCCAAAAGCTACGCACATGGTGTTATGCATCACAATAAAATATATAGCCTAGGATATTTTGTGTCTGATAAWACAATCACAATAGCTTATCAAAAACAACCCTTTTTCATGCACACGAGAAACCGAAAATACTATTTATTATTGAAGCATAAAATCAAATATCAAATGATATGTTGATAAATGATTTCGAATAGCATTCTAATATATATTTTTTGCATTTTTACATGTGAATATGCAYAGCCTCATTATACGTTTAAAAACCAACCAGTGCCTATAGCGTTGCAATAAATACACTACAATATTACATACTTTGCAAATAATGCAATGGCCACAGCTCGTTTTAGTTAAATAGCGCCATCTGCTGTACTATCGGTGGAAGAGCGTCCTTAGACATACTTGGGACCAGGCTATGCAAAGGGTGCTTAGAAGATATTGAACATGCGCAATAGGCAGCTGGTGCATGTTCTATAGTGTATCTTCCGAGTCTCTCTTCTTGCCTTGGCAGGGGAAAGATGTTTTGGGGTGAGGGTGCTGAGGAAAATTATTTTTCTTCCTGCTCTGCTGTTGAGTATTTTTCTCCTCTCATAGAGGAGCAATAAAGATTTGAAAATATATATATATATTTAAAAAAAAATGAATTACTTCTTAAATGTTATTTATCTCCCCTCTCTCGATCCTTCTCTCTTTCTTCCCCTCTCTCTCCCTCCACTAGGTGACCCGTCAGTGGCTAAGTCCCAGCTGCTGCGTTATGTCCTGCACACGGCGCCCCGAGCCATCCCAACCACCGGCCGAGGGTCATCTGGAGTGGGCCTGACCGCTGCTGTCACTACTGACCAGGAGACTGGTAAAGACACACACACAGGCTCGCACTCACACACTGAGGTGAAACTCGACGGAAAGAGTGAATATGGTCATCCTACCTGAAAGTGAATGAATCCATAACATGCCTATCAAATTAGGTAGTGAATCATTCAAATATACATCAAATGAATAAGTGAATCAATCATATGTATGTCAATGAATCATTAGTTGAAAAAGTGAATGAATCACACCACAAATGACTCACTGATCCCCCTCACCATAGACACATGATTACATTTTACAGTATTGAGTCATTTAGCAGACACTCTTATCCAGAGCCACTACAGTAGTGAGTCATTTAACAGACTCTCTTATCCAGAGCCACTACAGTAGTGAGTCATTTAACAGACTCTCTTATCCAGTACAGTAGTGAGTCATTTAACAGACTCTCTTATGCAGAGCCACTACAGTAGTGAGTCATTTAGCAGACTCTCTTATCCAGAGACACTACAGTAGTGAGTCATTTA
>NC_036854.1:3556738-3570332 GCF_002910315.2 Salvelinus sp. IW2-2015 | reverse complement strand
GAGGGCTATGTGTCTCACCACTTGGTTATTGCAAGGCTAACCCCCAGGGAAATCATGACTTGGCAGCAACAGATAATCCAGCGAAAATGGCTATGTGTATGTGGTGTAAATCTGAAAATTAGCAGCTGACATCTTAAGGGTTTTTTAATTAATGCATGTGAGACAGGTTCCATGTACAACAAGACAGGCAGAGGTGAAGAGAGAAAAAGAACACAGTTTAATTACCTCTGGTTATGGACACTTTAAATAAAGCTTCCACGGCCTGTTCCTCGGACAGTGAACATCTGGCAATATCTACATTTTCGACCCCTTGATCAGCTCGCTCTCTGAAAGTAAAGAAAATAGCTTATTTTTTGTAGATATGAAAACAATAACTAAGATATGACCGTTCAATCTAAAGCAGCAGATGCCATTTTCAGGATACGTCAGTACAGCACAGAAAGCTTAACAGCAGACTGGTATTGTGGTTGTTAATTAGGTGATGGGAAATATGCAATGATACCTGCACCATCTACACGCTGCAGACAACCCTATCTCTTCGTGACAGACAAATTGTGTTCTTTCATCCTTCAGTAAAAAAGCTAACCGTTATGACTGTCATGAAATATGAATTATATATCGACTATGAAACAAATATGACATGGCCTGTTTATGAGATGAAAATTGCGAGAACAGGCGTTCGTAGCTAAATGCTTTTGGTTAGCTTGAGAAAAATCATGCAATTATTAATCATTCTACGGTATGTATGTAATGTATGTAATATAGTAGAATGTTATGAACCGACACTGAATCGTAGGAGCTATGTAAAAGTTGGACGGAAGAACGCCCAGTTCTTATATATCTGCTTACCTGAGATGCCATCATCACACAGTCCTTCTTCGTAGGTGTCCGCTATGACTTCCTTTGTGTCGGAAAAAGGTTGCTTTCAGAACAATTTTGATTGGAATTTTTGATTGAAACAAGAACACACAAATGTACCTCCATAGCATATAACAATTTGCCTGTGAATAACCCCACCCTCATACAAATGTGCTTCTGTAAGCAGAATTCTTGACACACAACCGAAGATGCTGCCATACCCTGTCAGCACGCCCACAAGCAAGCCACTCAGGTGCAGAATGATGACATGTGGAAGAGGGAAAGGAACAACAACAATTTGTTGCAAGTTGGGGAGGGGGGCTAATAGCTGAACAATAGACTATTCAACCTTTACTAAAGAATAGTCTAATAGTGGAGATAGGTGTGGGAAAAAAACTCCTATCACAGACCAGATTTGCCCTTACGACCAAGGGGTAGCTTGCTACTCAATGTAATAAAGTAATGACTTTTCAAATAAGTTACCTTACACGTTATGTTGGCTGACAATTTGTTAGCTACACTGTCTTTATGAACCATATATCATTACAGCAGTATGTACAGGTATGTTAGCTAGCTATCTACCTAACGTTAGTAGCTATACATCAATATACATATACATCAAACATGACAGTATATTAACTATAGGCTATCTAACTACCCAACGTTTATTGACTTGATTATTCTCGGTCATTCTTAGCTTAGCTAAATGGTATAGTCGTTGTGCGTTCTCAATGGACATTTGGGTGCTTTCGTAAATTCGCTTTGGCTATCATTTACATTTACATTTAAGTCATTTAGCAGACGCTCTTATCCAGAGCGACTTACAAGTTGGTTATCTATAGGCTGGACAATAGAACGAGTCAAAATTCACCCAAGGCTGAAAAACGGCTTAAGAACGTTGGCTAAGCTGGAGCACTAGCGCAAGCCCATAGCAAATGAATGGAATCGAACGAGCCTGTTTTGACTGGAGTGATGCTTAGAATTCCATTTAGCCTAAATGGCAGAAAAAAAGGTATCCTTTTTTATTTTATCACTATAATCTGTTCTTCGGACGAAACTGGAAAAAAACAACTTGTGTAGAAAGTAAACATCCACACCTCAATGGTGTCAACTGTGCTTGTCTGCGTAATAAAAACTTCTGACTATTTCTGGTCTAGCGATCGATGACAAACAAGCTCGCTGCCCAGACTTACATACATGAAGGGAACATTTTGACATTTGCCGTATGGTTGATGAGAAACTCCATATTGCAAATGTACGGTCCCTTACTAGACGTCCGCGAATGTTTGTAAAATTCGCAGACGGCGGCGGGCCGGGCACGGGGGACAGATCTTCCGGGAAGTCATCGAACGAAGTCTCTCGGACATTCAGTTTACGTTTTTTAAATTTTCAAATTTTGGTCATTTTTCCGCTGTCCCGGTAAATCCCACCAGAGGGTGAATGGAATCAGTTTACAAATGTACAAAACATCACCAATCACGACGTAGCCTTTTCTCCTAAACGGAAAAGACTTCGAAGACAAAACTTGGTGAGCATAGGTTTGGCATAATGGGCAGTTGGCCCCGAACAAGATGGCGTCGAGGCCTCAACGCTTTTTGAATTATGCCCATTTTTCTGGGATTAAAGGTCAAAAACAAAAATAGAGCGCTAATTTGACCGCTTCACGTCAAAGTACATGAACCTACGGTGTCAGGAAAAAAAGAACCAGCCATTTATCTATCGTAATTTAACTTCTTTGATATAGGGGGCAGCATTTTCACTTTTGGATGAATTGCGTGCCCTTAGTGAACTGCCTCCTACTCTGTCCCAGATGCTAATATATGCATATTATTTTCACTATTGGATAGAAAACACTCTGAAGTTTCTAAAACTGTTTGAATTATGTCTGTGAGTATAACAGAACTCATATGGCAGGCAAAAACCTGAGAAAAAAACCAAGCAGGAAGTGAGAATTCTGAGAGTGGTCGATGTTAATGTCATCGCCTATTCAATTCCCTGTAATATACTTCCTACGCCTTCCACTAGATGTCAACAGTCAGTAGAACGTGGAATGAAGCTTATGCTGTGTTGTGGGGCCAGATGGGAGGTGTTTGAGTCAGTGGTCTGGCAGAGTGCCAGTTCTTGGTCACGCACTTTCCTCATGATATCGTCATGCGTTCCATTACTTATAGAGACTGAAAAGAATGCTCCGGTTGGAACGTTATTGGATATATATGATAACAACATCCTGAAGAATGATTCTCTACTAAGTTTGACGAGTTTATTCGACATGTAATATAACTTTTTGAAGTTTTTGTCCGACGTTTGCCTGCATCTGCGCGAGCGTTTGGACATGTGTACTACACATGCTAGTAAAATTAGCTAATTAGACATAAGTAATGTACATTATCGAACAAAACAACGATTTATTGTGGAACTAGGATTCCTGGCACTGCATTCTGATGAAGATAATCAAAGGTAAGGGAATATTTATGATGTAATTTCGTATTTCTGTTGACTCCAACATGGCGAAGAAATGTTGTTAAATCTGAGCGCCGTCTCAGATTATTGCATGGTGTGCTTTTTACGTAAAGTTTTTTTTAAATCTGACACAGCGGTTGCATCTTTCATCAAAGTTTATGATGAGTATTTCTGTTATTTGACGTGGCTCTCTGTAATTACTCCGGATATTTTGGAGGCATTTCTGAACATGGCGCCAATGTAAACCGAGATTTGTGGATATAAATATGCACATTATCGAACAAAACATAAATGTATTGTGTAACATGATGTCATATGAGTGTTATCTGATGAAGATGTTCAAGGTTAGTGATTAATTTTATCTCTATTTCTGCTTTTTGTTACTACTATATTTTGCTGGGAAAATGGCTGTGTTTTTCTGTGGCTATGTACTGAGCTAACATAATTGTTTGGTGTGCTTTCCCCGTAAATCCTTTTTGAAATCAGACATGTTGGCTGGATTCACAACATGTGTAGCTTTAATTTGGTGTCTTTCATGTGTGATTTCATGAAAGATTGATTTTTATAGTAATATATTTGAATTTTTTCTGGATTTTGGCCAAGTGGGACATTAGCGTCCCACATATCCTAGAGAAGTTAAGAGAACCTTTTATGGCTGCAGTGGCAGTATTGAGTAGCTTGGATGAAAGGTGCCCATTTCAAACGGCCTGCTCCTTAGTCATAGTTCCTAATATTTGCATAGTATTATTAATATTGGATAGAAAACACTCCAAAGTTTCTAAAACTGTTTGAATTATTTCTCTGAGATTAACAGAACTCATATTGGCAGGCAAAATCCTGAGTTGAAATCAAACCGGAAGTCAGAAATCTGACATTTTCTGTATTCAACAGAGTCTCAAAAGAATTCCAAATGACGTATGGCTGAAGTTGCACTGCCTAGGGGTTCCACTAGTGTCAGCAATAAATAGAAATTCCAGTGAGACCTCTATGGTGTTCTGGGAGATAATGAGAGCAGAATCGTCAGGTGACCATCAAGCACCCATTTCCTGATCATGCGTTTTCTTCATGCAAGCCACTGCCGTTCCATGGCTCACGCAGACAGAAGGAATATTCCGGTTGGAACTTTATTGAAGCTATATGTTAAAGACATCCTAATGATTGATTCAGTACTTAGTTTGAAATGTTTCTTCGACCGGTAATATCACATTTTGAGTTTTTGTCCGATATGAAGCTGACCAGAATTAGCGTTTGGATATGTTTACCAAACGCGCTAACAATTGGACATAAATAACGGATTTTTTCGAACAAAACAAACATTTATTGTGCACCTGGAGTTTTTGCTAAGCCTTCTGTTCGAAACCAACAAAGATAATGAATATTTATAATATATTTTGTTGTTTATAGTGACGCTATCTTTGTTAGCTGTGACATGCTAATTTGAGCGCTGTCTCAGATTATAGCGTGCAGTTATTTTCCCTTCAAGTTTTTTTTAAATCTGACATTGCGGTTGCATTAAGGAGAGGTATATCTATAACTCAATGTGTATAACTTGTATTATCATCTATATTTATGATGAGTATTCATGTTGAAATGACGGGCTATGCAAAGTCACTTGATGTTTTTGCATTTAGTGATTCTTGTAGCCTCAATGTAAACTCAGATTTTTTCATATAAATATGAATTGAATCAAACAAAAAACGCATGTATGGTGTAACATGAAGTCCTATGAGTGTCATCTGATGAAAATAATCAAAGGTTAGTGAATCATTTTATCTCTATTCTGGTTTTTGTGATGCTATCATTAGCTGGGAAAAATGCTATGATTCTTTTTAGTTTTGTGGTGACCTAACATAATCGTTTGTAGTGCTTTCGCTGAAAAGCCTATTTGAAATCGGACAGTTTGGTGGGATTAACAACAAGATTAYCTTTAAAATGATATAAGACACATGTATGTTTGAGGAATTTTAATTATGAGATTTATGGTTTTTGAATTTGGCGCCCTGCACTTGGACTGGCTGTTGTCATATTGATCCCGACTTAGGGCTTGCAGCCCAAAGAAGCTTTTAAGAGAAATCGTACAATGTACAATTGGTGATGTTCAAAAAAATGTGGGTTTTTTTCAAAAAAGTTACAGATCCAGTTGCAGCGTGTTCAGACAAATCTTTTTTAAGTGGGTTTCGGAGCTCTGCGAGATTTCTGTGATTTTCTGAAATAACACACACTCATTCAACCCTCTGTAAATAAGTCAGTTCTTAACATAAAGACTTAAAACTCAAAATTCTATAAGAGCATACCCCAATCAGGATATGTGTTCACTTTCAGCTTCCTGTGTCAACCGGAAGTACCTTAAAATGGTGTCACAGTGGCTGTTTTGAAGGGTTAAAAAGGTCAGATCTTTTCAAAGCTTCATATGTGTGATTAGGCAACCCTCATGAACTGTAAATCAGTCATTTCTCCCAACAGATGTCAAAGAAAAGCTCACACACACACACACACACACACACACACAGCAAGGATGGAGTGAAAAAGTGCGGTGCTTAAAGACACTCAGAGCATGCAATGGCATTAACATAATCTCGAGGCTGTGCCGAGTTCAACGAGATGCCCCGCTTGACCGTAGCTCGCTCGGTCTGAGTGCAGCGACCGTGAAAATAAGAAGGCCCAAAATGAAGCCTGGCTCTAAATTTCAGGTGCTTTCAGGTGTTCCTGAGGTCCTCCCGATCTGTGCAAGCCTAACCTTGACTGTGTGGCATTACCCCTAAACAGTGAAAAGAAGGTGTTTACATCAAACAGTTTGCATTGACTTCTCTCCCCATAGGAATACATTGCCTGCACCCCTAAATTCAACCTGAAGCTTATGTAGGTTATTAATGCCTTATGAACCTGTCTTCGATGACAACTCATCAGGCCATTATGAGGTCTACCTGTGTTGATTCTAAGCTTCCTGGAGCAACCGGAAGTGGTTAAATTCACCCTAAAGGTGTCTTGATATACATAACCTGCAATTGTGAAAATCACTGCATTCAACCCTGTGTAGATCAGTCAATTCTTAACGTATAGACTTTAAACTCAGGATTCTGTAAAAGCCTACCCCAATGAGGATATGTGTTCACGTTCAGCTTCCTGTGCCAACCGGAAGCGCCTTAAATTGGGGTGTTAGTGGCTGTTTCGAAGGGTTAAAAAAGTCAGATCTTTCCAAAACTTTAAATATGTGATTAGGCAACCCTCATGAACTGTAAATCAGTCATGTCTCCCATCAAATTTCCAAGAAAAACTCACACACAGCTAGGACGGAGGGACACAGTGTGGGGCTTAGAGACACACAGAGCCTGCAATAGTTACCTTTGTTCGAACTATTAAAGAACCGTCAGACCTAGAGCTCTGAAACTTTAGAAACCTGTTCTAGAGCTCAGGTCGATAGTGCACGGTGAGTTATGTGGCTCTAGAAGGTTCTCGGACCAAGAAACAGCCTCGTACATTTGAAAAAACTTCAATTCATTTTGACCATTACGAAAATGACAACATTTAGAAAAGTCCCAGAGTCGCAAGACTAGGTGCATTGAAACCGGCTCGGCCCATAGAGACGGACCCCAACGTTTCTGTCCAATAGCTCATTCAAGGACCCCGTAGCAAGGCATGGGAAAAAAGTGGATTTTCAGCACCAATTAAGGTCGTTGCTCGGGCACCGAATAACCTATCGAGCCGAAACTCGGGATTCGGGGTCGCGTCACATAGGTCTACACATAATGTCAGAACTGGACCTGCAGCTAGAACATAACTATGTGTTTTATGTTTTTATTATGTTTTAAACTGAAGGCGCTATGAATTATGGGCCTGCTCTGAAATATGTGATAGTTGGCTTCTAAACGAGTTGGGAAAAGTGGGTCAGTTTGTATCAGTTTGGTGTCATAATGATATCTAATTGACTGATGGACGATGACTTGCTGGCTGACTTTGTCCATTTGCAATATGTTTAAACAGTGAAGTACCATCACCAAAATGACATTCTGAAATCAACACCAACGAGTGATGGAGAAGAACCAGAATCACTGCCCGGCCATCCCGAGTTCATCGGGCCAGTCAATTTCGCATTCCTGCAGTTTTTTTGAGCATGTCAAATTCGTGATGGTAAATGCCCATTGAAACATATTGCAAATGGACAGCTGTGCGCCTGGTGATTGGAATGGGTTACCAGGATAACATTTTTATAATGGTTTTAAATGCCTTTAGGGGTGTGCAAGGGGTCCACGGTTGGGTAGGGAGCACTCCCCCCCCATCCGTGCCCATCCATTTTGGACGTTTTTCAAAAAATCTTTATTTTCGACTTTGACTTCCTATGAAATCATATTGCAAATGGACAAAACATATGCCTTATGGACAAGTAAAAAAGTTTTTGAAAATGTTTTGACATTTAAAATTTTTTACTCTTGGGTCTTGACTTGTGTTACAATTGCAATATGAAAATTTACGGTGGAGCGCGCTCACCATCTATTGGATTTTTGGAGTGTTACACTTGACATTTGCAATCAGTTTTTAATGAAACAACGTCCAATTGAGTGGTATTGTACATTGTGTATATGTTTCGTACGGTGCCAATAACATCCCATTCATTTTTGTCCATTTCAGGGGGATGTTCCCTTACATAATAACAAAGAGGAGATTCTCCTGATTAAATTGGTGCCTGACTTGAAAAAATCTAAATACACACAGTGAGATATTTGGCGAAATAGACCGGCATGCCTATCCATAGGAAAACAATAGGGGGAGCTCAACAATTGTTTACAGACAGATTATTTCACTTAGATATCACTGTATCACAATTCCAGTGGGTCAGAATTATACATACACTAAGTTGGCTGTGCCTTTAAACAGCTTGGGAAATTCCAGAAAATTATGTCATGGCTATGGAAGCTTTTGATAGGCTAATTGACATCATTTGAGTCAATTGGAGGTGTAACTGTGTATCTATTTCAAGGCCATCCTTCAAACTCAGTGCCTCTATGCTTGACATCATGGGAAAATCAAAAGAAATCAGCCAAGACCTCAGAAAATAAACTGTAGACCTCCACAAGTCTGGTTCATCCTTGGGAGCAATTTCCAAATGCCCAAAGGTACCACGTTCATCTGTACAAACAGTAGTACGCAAGTATAAACACCATAGGACCACGCAGCCATCATACCACTCAGGAAGGAGACATGTTCTGTCTCCTAGAGATGAACGTACTTTGGTGCGAAAAGTGCAAATCAATGCCAGAACAACAGCAAAGGACCTTGTGAAGATGCTGGAGGAAACAGGTACAAAAGTATCTATATCCACAGTAAAACGAGTCCTATATTGACATAAAAAGGCCGCACAGCAAGGAAGAAGCCACTGCTCCAAAACCGCCATGAAAATGCCAGACTACGGTTTGCAACTGCACATAAAATGTCAGGAATTGTGAAAAACTGAGTTTAAATGTATTTGGCTGAGTTGTATGTAAACTGACTTCAACTGTAGCTAGCAAGCTAGCCAATGTTAGCTTGGGTGCTCGACTGCCTTTGTAAGGCCAGAACACTCAAATCAACCCTACTCCTCGGCCCGAACGTCCAGTGTGCGCTCAAACTGACAATCTGACAGCGCTCTGAATTTATGAGCGTCACGTTGTACAGTGCCATATTTTCTGTTCCATCCTAACGGAAACCCAGAGGGTTTTTCATTTTTCATGGAATAGAAACACCATAATATTAATCAAATTCATTAAGCAAGTACCAGTCAAAAGTTTGGACACACCTACTCATTCCAGGATCACAACTATGAAATAACACCGGTCTCCCGTGTGCCCTGCATTCTGTAGTACAGACATGGCCTGCTCTCCTTGATGTAAGGAATTAGGCACCCTCCCATGTTTACTACAGTATGTATTGTAGACTGCACAGTAGCCTAATAAACAAATAAACACATTTCTTTAATAAAATTATGATTAAAAAAATACTCTTTCAAATTGCAGATGTTGATTTAGTTATGGATCCATAACGAATTACTATGGGAATGAATATCACTGATTTACAGAAATATTGGAACAAAGTTGTCTAATGAAGGCAAACAATTTAGAATCATCCAATCCTGTAGCCTACTCCCTACCGTCACATTCGACAGCGCCATATTTTCCATTCCATCCTAACGGAAACCCTGAGGGTTTTGTTTTTCTCTGAATAGGAACACCATAATATTAATAAAATTAATTAAGCCACATTTATTCAAATCAATCCCATATACTATGTTATTACAAAAAAAGGTTTTAAATTCTCTGGTAATGCCAATACGAAGTACTATCAAATGCTTCTCAAAGATGCCCTCTGGTGGTCAAACTAGCAATAACTTGCAGTAACAGAAAAAATTGTTGACAATTTAATGACGTGCCTCAGAATTCTGCGGCAGCACGCAGGTGCAACTTTTAAAGGAGGAACCACTGTAGCTAAGCGCACTGGCCCATGCAAAAACAAACTGGTCCACATGGATCAAGCATGGTGTTTGGGGATGGAATAAGCTAGCTAGCTAATTAGAAAGCAAGCTACAACTCCATCAACACTGTATGCTTTGCAGAAATGAATGGTTAAATACCAATTGGATTAATGTCATTGTTTATTTCAAGGTATGTCTTTATTTTTGTTGAACTTCTTGACCTTTATTGGCTGATATAACTTGCAGGATATCATGGTAGCCAATGTTTGTGTTAGCCATTATACCTGGATTTACTGTTACTGCTGCTAGTAACGTTAGCACTCAGGTTAGCATGTGGCTAGCTATAGCTACCATCGGCCAATAACCGAGTTTTAAACGTTCAATGTCTACTATGATGGTAAAGGTTTATGTTGAACTGCTAATAAGTGATGTGTTTCAATGATGCTAGTGGGAAATATGCAGGGGTGTAAAAGGAACTATGCTAAAAGCCTGTGCGCTGTATCAGTGATTAAAACATTTTTACAGAATAAAGAAAATCACTCGGTATGATGTGGGTCTTTACGGACTTATGTGGACAGTGGCTTCACTCCTGCTGTGTGTTCACTCGTGTGTTCTCTTGACGTCACTTTTCCGAACACTTTTTGGCATGACTTCGGTCAAATTCTGATCATAAATCTCTCCTAAAATGCAAATGTAACGTGATATGTTGTATTGGGACATTTAGTTGGAAGGATGAAACCAATCAGAATGTTTAACAGTAACCTAATTCTGCAATCTTCCCTTTAACTTCCCTTATTCGTCTGTGAGATCACACAGTCTTCACACAGGCGGTGGAGACGTTATGAGAGTGTACAAAGTACCCTCCATTTATGTGGACAATTGATTAACTCATGGCCTGCCATGTCACAGAACAATACAGGCGATGAATGGGGCTGACCCAGCCCCAGGAACTATTCCCTCACCGGAGCCAATCACAGCTCTCCAGACAGGAGGCCTCACCTCTTCCTGTCCAGGACTATAAACTGAATATGCTAACACCACTCCTTGTGTTCTGACGGCAACCAGCCATATGGTTGCTGTCATTTATAAACTACAACATCATTCAAGGTCTACCTCCCCGCTGGGACCTTGAGATACTGGACTCTTTTGTTTTGAACTCTACACCATGGAGAGTTCCCTGAAGACTTGGTTCCAGACAGGATATACATAAGAGTATCCAGCTCTATCTCACCTATCTTTTCCCTGATTTGAAAGTGTAAGCTGTATATGTTATTTTTATTATTACTATCTACAGTATATTTCTCCTGTAATCCCTTCCTTGTTTCGTTCTGAAATATCAAGAATAACTGTCTGTTTGATGTTAGGCCCTCTAATTCACTGTTTGTGATTGATTCTGTAGCCTATCACATTAGTATTTAATTTTGACATCACAATCTCCTTTATTCATTCATCACGTACATTCATTGCTTTACCCTAGTTATTTCTAAATACATTTTTGTTTTCTAAAACACAGTATCCACTGTCTCCAAGAATGCATTTCCATGTCATTTTATGACCTTAAAAAACTTTCAAAATTATAAGTTAACCGTAGTTATAATTGTCACCATTTTTTGGTTTCTTGCTGACTCATAGCAAGTGTTAACCCGTTAATAATTTCAGAGTAATAAGTGTACACTCCCTTACACAGGCGTAAAATAAATGCTTGAGCGGGGTCACTACATCTGTTTTTTTTAGGGTAAAAGGAAGATAGGTTGAAGATACTGAAAACCGGATGTTTCCGGTTTCTCTAGACACATTGGAGGGTGGGGTTGAGGCTAGGTTTAGGATTGAGCCGGTATGTGGATATTAAGATAGGGTTAGGACCATAGGCGGAAATCCCAGGGGGGACGGGGGGGACACGACCCCCCCATCCTGGGAAAAATATGATTTGTCCCCCCCAATATATCACTGTAAACATAACTATGTAATTTCAATAATATTAATAATACGCAATGAAAGCACTTGTGCTGATTATAGACACTTAATAGCGCGTTTTTAAGTTTCACAAGATTGCGACCCCCCCGCCCTTTGCCTCACAATGGTTTGATCCACTGCCAGTTCTTTAGCTGGCAAGGTAATAGAGGGCTCGTATCTACTGTCAGAAAGGCACTCAGTGTACGTAACTGACGTGAGGTTAATCCAGTCAATCGCGCTTTAGCAATGTATATATTTGGGGGGTGAATAGTTATGCACGCTCAAGTTTAGTTTTTTTTGTCTTATTTCTTGCTTGTTTCACAATAGAAAAATATTTACATCTTCAAAGTGGTAGGCATGTTGTGTAAATCAAAATGGTACAACCTCCCCCAAAATCTATTTAATTCCAGGTTGTAAGGCAACAAAATAGGAAAAATGCCAAGGGGGTGAATACTTTCGCAAGCCACTGTATGCCAATATATTGCATTCAATGGGAAAAGATGTGTCACAGCGTTGACGCCTAGTCAATATATTAATTTCAATGGGAAAATAAGTGTAAAGGTTGATGTCACATGACCAGAACATTCCAGTCAATGGGTCAATGAGTGTCAACCAATTGATGCTTTATGTCAAACTACATTGGCACGTCAATGGGAAAATGTGTTAACTAATTGATGCATATGTCAATACATTGCATTTAATGGGAAAAGATGAGTGTCACAGGGTTGATGCTTATGCCAATACATTTCCAGTCAATGGGAAAAGATGACTCACAGACAAACATCTCTTTCTCTCTTCCTCTCTATTCTCTAACCCCTCTCCCTCCCTCTATTTCTCCTTGCCTCGATGCGTCTCTTTCTCTCTACCTTCTCTTCATCCCCCTCCTCTTCTCTCTCATCCCCCTTCTTTCACCCCTCCCCCCTCTCCCTCCTCTCTCTTTCTCTCCCTCACCCCTCCCCTCTCCCCTTCCTCATTCCCCCTTCTCTCTGCCTCCTCCCTCCATTTCTCTCCCCCCTCTCCATTTTCTCCTCTCTCCCTCCTCTCTCTTCCTCTCTCTCTACCACCTCCACAGACAGATATTGATGCATAAATATGCATCAAGGGCATTGATGCATAAGTCAAATACATTGCATTCAAGGCAAAACAGTTGGAGTATAATTGGTGAAAAGACAGACAGTTTCAAGTATTAAAAAAAACAACAATATCCTCCTCAGAATTAATTATAATAAGGCTTTTGCTTCTAAGACTGCAAGAACATTGTGTCCAAGTAGGTCAAAAATGCTTTTGGGTCGTGACTTCAAATTTCATATGTCAGGTCATGATGGTCCCCCGATCACAAATATGTACAATTTGGGAAGATTCAAACATGTTTAACCCTTCAAACCTCCCTCATGACCCCTAATTAAGTCACTTCCTGCAATTGAAATTCAATGTGTGGCCTCCTGTGGACACTCTTTAACAATGGAAAGTCTTTATGTTAAGAATTTACGTTCTACAGAGGATAGAAAACAGTATTTTTGTGCAACTGCAGGGAGAGAATGAAGCATCATGTCATTTCCTGTTGCACAGTAAACTGAATCTCAACACAGGGTATCCCTTTCAGGTCATGGTGGGTTGTGTTGAAGGACAGTTAGCTAGCTCAATTGCAGTCCATGGGTACGTCATGGTTATGTGAGGGCTGTAGGTAATGGTTTTCTATGGAAGAAGGCCTTGTTCTCTGTGGACCAAGTTTTCACTGTGAAGAGTTCATTTCACATGTTTTGTGTAGGCTTGCGTTGATCGGAGCGCCTATTGAACCCTCAACCCTAATCCTAGCCTCAGTCTCTAACCAGGGGCGAAAATTCGATATCAACCTTGGGGGGACAATTACATGAAATTTTC
>NC_036854.1:3393740-3555542 GCF_002910315.2 Salvelinus sp. IW2-2015 | reverse complement strand
GCTAATCTTGGAATAAACTGACGATAGCAAATATTCCATCTTTGACGACCGCACATAAATGGAATAGGTACTAGCTAGCTTGAATAGTTAATGTTTGCTTTAGTTTGCGCGCTAGCTCTGCAATTCAGCTAGTGTGTGAACCCTGCAACATTAAAACCCCCCCCCCAAAGTCAATACTTTGTAGAGCCACCTTTTGCAGCAATTACAGCTGCAACTCTCTTGGGGTATGTCTCTATAAGCTTGGCACATCTAGCCACTGGGAATTTTGCCCATTCTCCAAGGCAAAACTGCTCCAGCTCCTTCAAGTTGGATGGGTTCCACTGGTGTACAGCAATCTTTAAGTCATACCACAGATTCTCAATTGGATTGAGGTCTGGGCTTTGACTAGGCCATTTCAAGACATTTAAATGTTTCCCCATAAACATCTTGAGTGTTGCTTTAGCAGTATGCATAGGATCACATCTAAGACACAGTATGCTTCCATCGTTCCTTCAATTCTGACCAGTTTCCCAGTCCCTGCCGATGAAAAACATGATGCTGCCACCACCATGCTTCACTGTGGGGATGGTGTTCTCAGGGTGAGAAGAGGTGTTGGGTTTGCGCCAGACATAGCGTTTATCTTGATGGCCAAAAAGCTCAATTTTAGTCTCGTCTGACCGGAGTACATTCTTCCATATGTTTGGGGAGTCTCCCACATGTGTTTTGGCGAACACTTTAAGCAATGGCTTTTTTCTGGCCACTCTTCTGTAATGCCCAGCTCTGTGGAGTGTACGGCTTAAAGTGGCCGTATGGACAGATACTCCAATCTCCGCTGTGGAGCTTTGCAGCTCCTTTAGGGTTATCTTTGGTCTCTTTGTTGCCTCTCTGATTAATGCCCTCCTTGCCTGGTCCGTGAGTTTTGGTGGTCGGCCCTCTCTTGGCAGGTTTGTTGTGGTGCCATATTATTATTTTAAATTATAATGGAGTTAGTGGTTCTCTGTGGGATGTTCAAAGTTTCAGATATTTTTGTATAACCCAACCCTGATCTGTACTTCTCCACAACTTTGTCCCTGATCTGTTTGGTGCCACTTGCTTGTTGGTGCCCTTTGCTTAGTGGTGCCCCTTGCTTAGCAGTGTTGCAGACTCTGGGGCCTTTCAGCACAGGTGTATATATACTGAGATCATGTGACAGATCATGTGACACTTAGATTGCACACAGGTGGACTTTATTTAACTAATTAGGTGACTTCTGAAGGTAATTGGTTGCACCAGATCTTATTTAGGGGCTTCATAGCAAAGGGGGTGAATACATATGCACACACCACTTTTCCGTTTCTATTTTATTTTTTATTTTTTTGAAACAAGTAATTTAAAAAAATTCACTTCACTAACTTGGACTATTTTGTATATGTCCACTACATGAAATCCAAATAAAAATCAATTTAAATTACAGGTTGTAATGCAACAAAAATAGGAAAAACGTCAAGGGGGATGAATAAATTTGCAAGGCACTGTAAGTGTCAATTAGTTGACACATCTTTTCCCATTGACTGCAAATGTTATTGACATAAGCATCAACCCTGTGACACATCTCACATTGACCCCCTATCACTATAGCTCTACTGAGCCACTCTCTTCTTCCCATGACTGCAAACCAAATGGAAGCAATAGGATTCAATAACAGTGTTCTTTTTCACTGAATTGTTTTGTAGTCAATGATGAAACAAAAATGTGGTACTTGGAACCATGATTGTAGAAAAAAATACAAAGCACCTTTAAAACATCTTGGCTCACCACTTACTGAAACAGTTTTAGATTGTGAAATCTTATTCATTCACAAAGCAATTGGCCCGCAGTTAGGAACCGTTTAGTTAAATGAAACTGCAGGGGAGGCGGTCACATTAAGCCATTTGTGGAGGATATTACCATAATTTAAGAACAGTACAGACCTGATTGCCTGGGTACACTGTCTGTCGAGGTACATTTCCTGACGTGCTAACTTGGTTAAAACTTAAATTATTTTATTGCATTTGTATTCAACTATTTATAGGCCTAAACTCTCATATGATTGAATACCATTTAGCTTACAATCAAACTCAGACCGATTTTAATTCTAATCTGTATGTAATTACCTTTCCAGCAACGCAAATATCAAGCATGTGCATGTGGGTAAAACGAAACTAAGTCTCCAATGACAAAGCATTAATTGTGAATACGCACTGTCAAATGTCATGTCAGGATTGAGCCTGAACCCTCAATTCAACCTCTTTAATAATCAATGCCAATAAACCAGGCTAATACCAACATATTTAATACTCAATAGGCAAACACTTCTTCACCTTGAACATACCACCTTTGAAAATCAAATGGTAATTCATTCCTAACATTTGTTAGAAATCGCCTCATTGCTTAATATGCCCGGTCCTTTCAGTCAGTCGCCAGTCGCTTGTAGCAGCCAGGGGATGAGTGAGGCGTTAATGATGCTTGGTACACTACAGATATGCTTGCTGCTGTAGCCTGGCACAGCACAGCCCAGACCAGCGTTCTCTAATTAAATGCTGCAGACTGTATGCCATCATTACTGCTGGGAGAGGGAGCTAGCTCATCTTCTCCCATTGGGGATCTTCATATCATGACAGCAGGGATGTGTTCCACTGCTTTAACTTTCAACTAGGTACTTCACACAGAACACTGAACACAAGCCACAACAGTCTTTATTTTTCTAACCGCTCAAAACTATGATTTGTTTCTAATGGTTTGAAATGTACTGCTTACTTAGTTTATATGGGGATATCACGACCACAGATCAGTTATCAAATATTTGGATGATGGCTGGCCGCCCAACCCTTTGCCTTCAGGGCCAATTGTTTCCTCTTGTGTGATAGTCCATTGTTTGCTGAACCCTACTTATGTACCTCAGACAGACATTGTCTGGAACGTCACGAGTCAAGATCCACAGATCCTCTTTTTTTCATATTTCGCCTATCATCATCTCCATCTCAGATTAGAATATCAGTGACACTTGGGTAATGATAAGCAGACAAAATAGATAATATTATTCATGAAGATTTGCTGCCCTCTGAACTACATTGTTTATGAGAGAAAAGGGACGCTCGTTCTTGATGGTGTACTTCAATGGACATCACAAATCCTCTAGGCCGATTGTCCTAATGCGGGGGAAAGAGTGGGAAGATTTCTTCTCTCATGATGATGGCCTCAGCCTCACACAGCTGTCATTGGTGTTCTTCTTATTAAAGATTAACAGGATTCTGTGCATAACGGTGTACACAGGTTGCCCCTTATGACTTTTTCGTTTTTCCCTTTCATGTTTCCTGAGACCAAAAGCCTGGATAGGACCCACTGGCTCCACCTCACTCTCTCTGTCATTCCCTTTGTGGCTGGACAATGAAGTGTCTTAGATGTGAAATTCGAGATGTAACAAACAATGTCGCTGGGTCTCCTTTTTCTGGCCCTATCTCCACCAGCCGATCAAGGAAACAAAGGGAGGATTAACGTTTGAATAGATTTAAACAGCAGTGTTTCTACTCGGCCATATTTGATCTAATCCCCCCCGTTTGAGTTTCCATTTCAGCCTCGCTCATCGAGTCATTCTTTTCAGACCAACAGAACATGCTGAAACGTTCTTTCATTCCTCCCCTCTCACTCCCTTTTTTCAATCCCCGAATGAGTCCCTCTATAGGTCAAGTTAATTTTGGTGTTCTTAAATGATTGGGAAGTTTTGTAAAACTAGAAATATAAAGTTCTTTTTCACAGCAAAACAAACTAAACTGCCAATGTCAACCTTGGCACAGGGGCTTGAAGGTAAATTGCTCCTCCTTCACGTTGACATGAATGGCACATCTGCATTGATAATGCCAGTTTCAAAGCACTGTACTGTAACTCTGGGAAATAACAACAGCAACTCAGCTGGCAATCTTCACAAATAAACAAATCTTAAAATGCTGGGAGTAACATGTTTTTCACATTGACTATGTCAGCACATTAATAGCATTGACATGGAAATATGTCAATGACATCATTCAGCTGGTGGCCAGTGGGCATATTGCAATTGGTATTCTCTGATATGGTACAGTATGTTTTACATAGGAATGAGAAACATGTTGGTCAATTATACTACATCCATCCAACCATGTCACATGACATAAATCGTTTCAGATAGGCTCATTATGGAAATGCACAGGTAGTAAAACCGATGATAACGTTACATTAAAAGACAGGGTGAGAAGCTCTGGAGAAAAAACTGCCTCCTACCCTAAGAACAGTCACTTTAACAGAATAAAGATCCTGCAAGCAGAGGGAGAAAGCATTCGGCCAGGCAACTGCTTGTCAGCCTACACGTATGTGGCATTCACGAAATTGCCAAACTGATTTCCATAGGCTCCATTTCTCAACCTGGCCCCGATAATAATTATAGGAAATGTTTCCTGTGCATGCACACCCATGGAGAGCCTGCTATGTGTTCCCAGCCTGTCGTCTGACAGCCACGAAGCTCGTATTAAAAACACAAGTTGCCAGTCTGAAAGAAGACTCATGTGGGTTGGTGGATACGCCAGCCGCACCCTGAAAATGCTCTGGAGATAATAATTGGGCCCAGCTAGCTGGGAATTCAGCTCCAGCACATTTCTATCCAAATGTGGTGAGTTGTGAGTGGCTGGTGCTAGATTGCCTTGGATATAATCTCTCTGCTGAGGTTGAAAGAAGGCTCCAGAACATGGGCTGATGAAGAGACCGACAGGTCCCTGTATTAGACACTGTGGTGCATTGATTAGGAGGACAGTAAGGCACTCAACCACCAGTACTGAGGATACCTGTGCTGGACCAGTCAATATCAAACCATCTTGGGGAAAGCATCCCAAACCAATCAATCAATGGGTAAAGTATTCAATCAAGGAGCTGAGGACATCAGTTCAGATTACTTTCCTGAATCAACATCATTTGTTTTGCTGGAACGAGAATTGACATTTATTTAATCTGAGCAGCAGGACGTCAGTGCTCGTTGGTGGAGGACCTTATTGTGCCAATGGTGTGTGGAGATGACGTCTGTCTGTTGTGCATGTGCATGCAGCGGTGTGTGTATCAATGTGAGTATGCAGCATAGGACTCTGGAGAGTACAGCCATAGAGTTGATCAGGCTGTTGGTTGTGGCCTGTGGAATTTTGTTCTATTCCTCTTCAATGGCTGTGCAAAGTTGATGGATACTGGTCAGAAACTGGAACACGCTGTCGTACACGTCACTCCAGAGCAAATTTGAGAGAAATAAGCTTTGTGGGGATAGAACATTTCTGGGATCTTTTATTTCAGCTCATGAAACATGGGACCAACACTTTACACGTTGCATTTATATTTTTGTTCAGTGTACAGTATATACATTTTACAGACACAGTATATTTTTACATATTTTTTTCTTTCTTTTTTACACCCTTCAGCTATCCTCAACCCCTCTCATCTATCTCTGGAAACCATCCAGTTTTGATTACTAATTGCCATATATTTTTCAACTGTGCTGTAATGTTGAATAAATGTTCTGAAACCTTCTATTCTCATAGTTTGTACAGATTGTAAATTAAAGATACCATTTTTGCTAAGAGTATTATCATGTTATTGATCAGTTGACTGTGACTTTTCAAAATCACCCAGCAGTGCTATTTGCAGAGTTAGCTCCAGGTAAACATTGCAATTCTCCAGCCATTCCTGAATCTGCGACCAAAAACAAGCTACATAAGGGAAGTACCAAAACAAATGATCTAATGATTCTGCCTCTTCGCAGCAAAATCTGCATAGCTAGGATGGTGTGTTCGGAAGTATTCAGACCCCTTGACTTACAGCCTTAATCTAAAATTGATTAAATTGTTTTTGTCTCCTCATCAATCTACACACAATAGCCCATAATGACAAAGCAAAAACTGGTTTGTATACATTTTTGCAAATGAAATATCACATTTACACAGTATTTAGACTTTTAGACTTCTTGGGTATGACGCTACAAGCTTGGCCCACCTGTATTTGGGGAGTTTCTCCCATTCTTCTCTGCAGATCCTCTCTACCTCTGTCAGGATGGATGGGGAGTGTCGCTGCACAGCTATTTTCAGGTCTCTCCAGAGATGTTAAATCGGCTTCAAGTCCAGTGCTCTGGCTGGGAAACTCAAGGACATTTAAGCCACTCCTGGGTTGTCTTAGCTGTGGGCTTAGAGTCGTTGTCCTGTTGGAAGGTGAACCTTCGCCCCAGTCTGACGTCCTGAGCACTCTGGAGCACTCTGGAGCAGGTTTTCATCAAGGATCTGTCTGTACTTTTCTCTGTTCATCAGGCGGCCAGCTCTAGGAAAAGTATTGGTGGTTCCAAACTTCTTCCATTTAAGAATGATGGAGCACACTGCGTTCTTGGGTAGCGTCAATGCTACATATATACTTGATTGGAGTCCACCTGTGGTAAATTCAATTGATTGGACATGATTTGGAAAGGCACACACCTGTCTATATAAGGTCCCACAGTATACAGTGCTTGTCAGAGCAAAAACCAAGCCATGGTGTCGAAGGAATTGTCCGTAGAGTTCAGAGACAGGATTGTGTCGAGGTACATATCCGGAGAAGGGTACCAAAACATTTCTTCAGCATTGAAGGTCCCCAAGAACCCAGTGCCCTCCATCATTCTTAAATGGAAGATGTTTGGAACAACCAAGACTCTTCCGAGAGCTGGCCGCCTGATGAACAGAGAAAAGTACAGACAGATCCTTGATGAAAACTTGCTCCAGAGTGCTCCAGAGTCTCTTTGTGGAGATAGGAGAACAATCCAGAAGGACAACCATCTCTGCAGCACCCAACCAATCAGGCCTTTTTGGTAGAGTGGCCAGACGGAAGCCACTCCCCAGTAAAAGGCACATGACAGCCCACTTGGAGTTTGCCAAAAGCCACCTAAAGACCCAGACCATGAGAAATACGATTTTCTGGTCTGATGAAACCAAGATTAAACTCTTTGGCCTGAATGCCAAGCGTCATGTCTGGAGGAAACCTGGCACCATCCCTACGGTGAAGCCTGGTGGTGGCAGCATCATGCTGTGGGGGGTGTTTTTCAGTGGCAGGGACTGGAAGAATAGTCAAATCAAACTTTATTTGTCACATGCTTACTAACAAGCCCTTAATCAACAGTGCAATTCAAGAAAGAGTTAAGAAAATATTTACCAAATAAACTGAAGTAAAAAATATAATAAAAAGAAACACAATAAAATAACAAAAACAATTAATTGTTCAGCAGTCTTATGGCTTGGGGGTAGAAGCTGTTAAGGAGCCTTTTGGTCCTAGACTTGGCGCTCCGGTACCGCTTGCCATGCGGTAGCAGAGAAAACAGTCTAACAATTTTTGGGGCTTTTCTCTGACACTGCCTAGTATATAGGTTCTGGATGGCAGGAAGCTTGGCCCCAGTCATGTACTGGGCCCTACGCACTACCCTCTGTAAGTCCTTACGTCAGATGCCGAGCACTTGCCAAACCAGACGGTGATGCAACCGGCCAGGATGCTCTCGTTGTGCAGTTGTAGAATTTTTGAGGATCTGGGGACCCATGCTAAATCTTTTCAGTCTCCTGAGGGGGAAAAGGTGTTGTCGTGCCCTCATGACTGTCTTGGTGTGTTTGGCCTCCTTGCTCGCACACGCTTTTTCAGTTCTGCACTCAAATTTTCTATAGGATTGAGGTCAGGGCTTTGTGATGGCCACTCCAATACCTTGACTTTGTTGTCCTTAAGCCATTTTGCCACAACTTTGGAAGTATGCTTGGGGTTATTGTCCATTTGGAAGACCAATTTGCGACCAAGCTTTAAAACTTCTTAAGACTAGGGGGCGACATTTTCGTTTTTGGCTAAAAAACGTTCCCATTTGAAACTGCCTATTTCTCAGCCCCCGAAACTAGAATATGCAGATTAGGATAGAAAACACTCTGAAGTTTCCAAAACTGTAAAAATTTTGTCTGTGAGTTAAACAAAACTGATATTGCAGGCTAAAACCTGGGGAAAATCCAATCAGGAAGTGACCCTGTTTTTGAAACCTCTCTGTTCCTATGCATACCTATTGCCCATTGAAAGGGATATCAACCAGACTTCTTTTTCTATGGCTTCCCTAAGGTGTCAACAGCCTTTAGACATAGTTTCAGGCTTTTATTTTGAAGAATGAGCGTGAAAGGGCACATTGCGTAAGTGGATAGGTGGGGACTCTCAGAGTGAGTTCTGCGTAACAGAGAAAGGTGGCCATTGTTCCTCCCTGTCCTAGTGAAAAGCCAACTGTCCCGGTTGATATATTATCGAATAGATATTTGAAAAACACCCTGAAGATGGATTATAARAAACGTTTGACATGTTTCTGTGGACATTATGGATATAATTTGGGATTTTTGTCGGTGTTGTCGCGAGCGCTCTTTCCGGTGGATTSCTGGGCATAACGCATCAAACTAACGGAGGTATTTGGATATAAAAAATATCTTTATGGAACAAAAGGAACATTTGTTGTCTAACTGGGAGTCTCGTGAGTGAAAACATCCGAAGATCATCAAAGGTAAACGATTAATTTGATTGCTTTTCGGATTTTCGTGACCAAGTTACCTGATGCTAGGTGTACTTATTGTTTTGTCGAGCGATCGATAAACTTACACAAACGCTTGTATTGCTTTCGCTGTAAAGCATAATTTCAAAATCTGAGACGACAGATGGATTAACAAAAGGCTAAGCTGTGTTTTGCAATATTGCACTTGTGATTTCATGAAATTCTATTATATTATATACCTGTGGCGCTAGGCTAGGCTATGCTAGTCAGCGTTTCTGATGACAATTATCCCGGATCCGGGATGGGTGGTTTAGAAAGGTTAACTTCCTGACTGATGTCTTGAGATGTTGCTTCAATATATCCACATAATTTCCCCCCCTCAAGGTGCCATCTATTTTGTGAAGTGCACCAGTCCCTCCTACAGCAAAGCACCCCCACAACATGATGCTGCCACCCCCATGCTTCACGATTGGGATTGTGTTTTTCGGCTTGCAAGCATCCCCCTTTTCCTCCAAACATAATAATGGTCATTATGGCCAAACAGTTCTATTTTTGTTTCATCAGACCAGAGGACTGAGGACTTCTCCAAAAAGTACGATCTTTGTCCCCATGTGCAGTTGCAAACCGTAGTCTGGCTTTTTTATGACAGTTTTGGAGCAGTGGCTTCTTCCTTGTTGAGCGGACTTTCAGGTTGTCGATATAGGACTCGTTTTACTGTGGATATAGATACCTTTTGTACCTGTTTCCTCCAGCATCTTCACAAGGTCCTTTGCGGTTGTTCTGGGATTGATTCACACTTTTCAAACCAAAGTACGTTCATCTCTAGGAGACAGAATGCGTCTCCTTCCTGAGCGGTATGACGGCTGCGTGGTCCCATGTTGTTTATAGTTGCGTACTATTGTTTGTACAGATGAATGTGGTACATGCAGGCGTTTGGAAATTGCTCCTAAGGATGAACCAGACTCGTGGAAGTCTACAATTTATTTTCTGAGGTCTTAGTTGATTTCTTTTGATTTTCCCATGATGTCAAGCAAAGAGGCACTGAGTTTGAAGGTAGGCCTTGAAATACATCCACAGGTATACCTCTAATTAACTCAAATTATGTCAATTAGCCTATCAGAAGCTTCTAAAGCCATGACATTATTTTCTGGAAATGTCCAAGCTGTTTAAAGGCACAGTCAACTTAGTGTATGTAAACTTCTGATACAGTGAATTATAAGTGAAATAATCTGTCTGTAAACAATTGTTGGAAAAATTACTTGTGTCATGCACAAAATAGATGTCCTAACCGACTTGCCAAAACTATAGTTTTTGTTAACAAGAAATGTGTGGAGTGGTTGAAAAATGAGTTTTAATGACTCCAACCTACGTGTATGTAAACTTCCGACTTCAACTGTATACACCTGTTCTGAAAGACCCCAGAATCTGCAACACTGCTAAGCAAGGGACACCAACAAGCAAGCGACGCTATGAAGACCAAGGAGCTCTCCAAACAGGTCAGGGACAAAGTTGTGGAGAAGTACAGATCAGGGTTGTGTTATAAAAAATATCTGAAACTTTGAACATCCCACTGAGCACCATTAAATCCATTATTAAAAAATTGAAAGAATATGGCACCACAACAAACCTGCCAAGAGAGGGCCGCCCACCAAAACTCATGGACCATGCAAGGAGGGCATTAATCAGAGGCAACAAAGAGACCAAAGATAACCCTGAAGGAGCTGCAAAGCTCCACCGCGGAGATTGGAGTAACATCCATAGAACCACGTTAAGCCGTACACTCCACAGAGCTGGGCTTTACGGAAGAGTGGCCAGAAAAAAGCCATTGCTTAAAGAAAAAAATAAGCAAACACGTTTGGTGTTTGCCAAAAGGCATGTGGGAGTCTCCCCAAACATATGGAAGAAGGTACTCTGGTCAGTTGAGACTAAAATGTAGCTTTTTGTCCATTAAGGAAAATGCTATGTCTGGCGCAAACCCAACACCTCTCATCACCCCGAGAATACCATGGGGGTGGCAGCATCATGCTGTGGGGATGTTTTTCATCGGCAGGGACTGGGAAACTGGTCCGAACTGAAGGAATGATGGTGCAAAATACAGGGAAATTCTTGAGGGAAACCTGTTTCAGTCTTCCAGAGATTTGAGACTGGGAAGGAGGTTCACCTTCCAGCAGGACAATGACCCTAAGCATACTGCTAAAGCAACACTCGTGTGGTTTAAGGGGAAACATTTAAATGTATTGGAAAGGCCTAGTCAAAGCCCAGACCTCAATCCAATTGAGAATCTGTGGTATGACTTAAAGATTGCTGTACACCAGCGGAACCCATCCAACTTGAAGGAGCTGGAGCAGTTTTGCCTTGAAGAATGGGCAAAAATCCCAGTGGCTAGATGTGCCAAGCTTATAGAGACATACCCCAAGAGACTTGCAGCTGTAATATCTGCAAAAGGTGGTTGTACATTGACTTTGGGGGGGTGAATAGTTATGCACGCTCAAGTTCAGTTTTTTTTGTCTTATTTCTTGCTTGTTTCACAATAGAAAATATTTTACATCTTCAAAGTGGTAGGCATGTTGTGTAAATCAAATGATACAAACCCCCCAAAATCTATTTTAATTCCAGGTTTTAAGGCAACAAAATAGGAAAAATGCCAAGGGGGGTGATTACTTTCACAAGCCACTGTATTTATTTGAATTGACTGATTTCCTTTCATGAACTGTAACTCAGTAAAATCGTTTACATTTTTGCATGTTGCATTTATATTTTTGTATAGCTAATAGTAGACAACAAAATTTACAGCTATCTAGACTTGGGAGCCCATGGGCACATAGGCTACATTAGCCAACTGGTTAGACATGATTAACTTCTCTGGGATATGTGGGACGCTAACGTCCCACTTGGCCAAAAGCCAGTAAAAATGCAGAGCGCCAAATTCAAATAAATTACTATAAAAATCAAACTTTCATTAAATCACACATGAAAGATACCAAATTAAAGCTACACTGGCTGTGAATCCAGCCAACATGTCAGAATTCAAATAGGCTTTTCGACGAAAGCAAACGATGCTATTATCTGAGGATAGCACCATAGTAAACAAGCCAGTTTTGCTGGCTAGCGTTGGTGTTTCAGCTGCCCACGTTTTGTGGTCATCAGCTATTCCTTTAGCTCGATAATCTACCGGCACTTTTGTGCAACGCGACTCGGACCGGAGCATACCGGGCCTTTTTATATATTTTATTTTTATTTTTATTTTTTCTCTCAGTTTCCCCGGATTTCAGCCGCAGGCTCTGGACATTTGCACCTTGATTTCGCAGCTAGCTAGCTGCAAACCGTGTGACTATTGGCTTACGTCGATCCCGGAGCAAACTTAAATTATTCCGGAGCTAGCCAGCTGAGGAGTTCCATCAGCCATTCCTGGGCTACAGTCACCTATCCGGACCCGTTTTTAAAAAAAATAATTTATTTTTTATTTTTTTGCTGCAGATACGGAGCCCCACCGGGCCTTCACGACTGACTGCCGACGTTATCTGCCCGAGGGAGTTATCCAACTGGCACCTCCGTCGCGACGTTACCTGAACGCTCATCTGGGGCCCGCTAATCGTTAGCTGTCTTATCGGCTGCTATCTGAATAAGTATATCGGACAATTTTTTTTCTTGGGTCACTATATCTCTTTTTCCTAATTGGATTGATCCCCTCTACCACACGGAACCCCACTAATCTACCGACGGAAACGCACGAGGTGTCTAAAAATAGACCTCCATCCTATGCTATCTTGCTACCGATAGCCATCTACMCGGCCAGCTGTCTGGATCGCCGTGACCCCAACCAACCTCTACTCACTGGACCCTTATTGATCACTCGATTAAGCATGCCTCTCCTTAATGTAAATATGCCTTGTCCATTGCTGTTCTGGTTAGTGTTTATTGGCTTATTTCACTGTAGGGCCTCTAGCCCTGCTCACTATACCATAACCAACCTTTCAGTTCCACCACCCACATATGCGATGACATCACCTGGTTTCAATGATGTTTCTAGAGACAATATCTCTCTCATCATCACTCAAAACCTAGGTTTACCTCCACTGTATTCACATCCTACCATACCTTTGTCTGTACATTATACCTTGAAGCTATTTTATCGCCCCCAGAAACGTCCTTTTACTCTCTGTTCTAGACATTCTAGACGACCAATTCTCATAGCTTTTAGCCGTACCCTTATCCTACTCCTCCTCTGTTCCTCTGGTGATGTTGAGGTGAATCCAGGCCCTGCAGTACCTAGCTCCACTCCTATTCCCCAGGCGCTCTCTTTTGATGACTTCTGTAACCGTAATAGCCTTGGTTTCATGCATGTTAACATTAGAAGCCTCCTCCCTAAGTTTGTTTTRTTCACTGCTTTAGCACACTCTGCCAACCCGGATGTTTTAGCCGTGTCTGAATCCTGGCTTAGAAAGACCACCAAAAATTCTGACATTTTCATCCCCAACTACAAGATTTTCAGACAAGATAGAACGGCCAAAGGGGGCGGTGTTGCAATCTACTGCAAAGATTGCCTGCAGAGTTCTGTATTACTATCCAGGTCTGTTCCCAAACAATTTGAACTTCTACTTTTAAAAATCCACCTCTCTAAAAACAAGTCTCTCACCGTTGCCGCCTGCTATAGACCACCCTCTGCCCCCAGCTGTGCTCTGGACACCATATGTGAACTGATTGCCCCCCATCTATCTTCAGAGCTCGTGCTGCTAGGCGACCTAAATTGGAACATGCTTAACACCCCAGCCATCCTACAATCTAAGCTTGATGCCCTCAATCTCACACAAATTATCAATGAACCTACCAGGTACCACCCCAATTCCGTAAACACGGGTACCCTCATAGATATCATCCTAACCAACTTGCCCTCCAAATACACCTCTGCCGTTTTCAACCAAGATCTCAGCGATCACTGCCTCATTGCCTGCATCCGTAATGGGTCAGCGGTCAAACGACCTCCACTCATCACTGTCAAACGCTCCCTGAAACACTTCAGCGAGCAGGCCTTTCTAATCGACCTGGCCGAGGTATCCTGGAAGGAYATTGATCTCATCCCGTCAGTAGAGGATGCCTGGATATTTTTTTTAAATGCCTTCCTCACCATCTTGAATAAGCATGCCCCATTCAAGAAATTTAGAACCAGGAACAGATATAGCCCTTGGTTCTCTCCTGACCTGACTGCCCTTAACCAACAGAAAAACATCCTATGGCGTTCTGCATTAGCATCGAACAGCCCCCGTGATATGCAACTTTTCAGGGAAGCTAGAAACCAATATACACAGGCAGTTAGAAAAGCCAAGGCTAGCTTTTTCAAGCAGAAATTTGCTTCCTGCAACACACATTCAAAAAAGTTCTGGGACACTGTAAAGTCCATGGAGAATAAGAACACCTCCTCCCAGCTTCCAACTGCACTGAAGATAGGAAACACTGTCACCACCGACAAATCCACTATAATTGAGAATTTCAATAAGCATTTTTCTACGGCTGGCCATGCTTACCACCTGGCTACCCCTACCCCGGTCAACAGCACTGCCCTCCCCTCTGCTACTCGCCCAAGCCTTCCCCATTTCTCTTTCTCCCAAATACAGTCAGCTGATGTTCTGAAAGAGCTGCAAAATCTGGACCCTTACAAATCAGCCGGGCTAGATAATCTGGACCCTTTCTTTCTAAAACTATCTGCTGAAATTGTTGCCACCCCTATTACTAGCCTTTTCAACCTCTCTTTCGTGTCGTCTGAGATTCCCAAAGATTGGAAAGCAGCTGCGGTTATCCCCCTCTTCAAAGGGGGGGACACTCTTGATCCTTCAGGTTTCGGGGCTGTCGCTGGGCAATACGGACTTTCAGCTCCCTCCAAAGATTTTCTATTGGKTTCAGGTCTGGAGACTGGCTAGGTCACTCCAGGACCATGAGATGCTTCTTACAGAGCCACTCCTTAGTTGCCCTGGCTGTGTGTTTCGGGTCGTTGTCATGCTGGAAGACCCAGCCACGACCCATCTTCAATGCTCTKACTGAGGGAAGGAGGTTGTTGGCCAAGATCTCACGATACATGGCCCCATCCATCCTCCCCTCAATACGGTGCAGTCGTCCTGTCCCCTTTGCAGAAAAGCATCCCCAAAGAATGATGTTTCCACCTCCATGCTTCACGGTTGGGATGGTTTCTTGGGGTTTGTCTCATCCTTCTTCCTCCTCCAGAGTGGAGTTTAGACCAAAAGCTCTATTTTTGTCTCATCAGACCACATGACCTTCTCCCATTCCTCCTCTGATCATCCAGATGGTCATTGGCAAACTTCAGACGGGCCTGGACATGCGCTGGCTTGAGCAGGGGACCGTTGCGTGTGCTGCAGGATTTTAATTAATGACGGCGTAGTGTGTTACTAATGGTTTTCTTTGAGACTGTGGTCCCAGCTCTCTTTCAGGTCATTGACCAGGTCCTGCCGTGTAGTTCTGGGCTGATCCCTCACCTCCCTCATAATCATTGATGCCCCACGAGGTGAGATCTTGCATGGAGCCAGACCGAGGGTGATTGACCGTCATCTGAACTTCTTCATTTCTAATAATTGCGCCAACAGTTGTTGCCTTCTCACCAAGCTGCTTGCCTATTGTCCTGTAGCCCATCCCAGCCTTGTGCAGGTCTACAATTTATTCCCTGATGTCCTTACACAGCTCTCTGGTCTTGGCCATTGTGGAGAGGTTGAGTCTGTTTGATTGAGTGTGTGGACAGGTGTCTTTTATACAGGTAACGAGTTCAAACAGGTGCAGTTAATACAGGTAATGAGTGAAGAACAGGAAGGCTCTTTAAGAAAAACTAACAGGTCTGTGAGAGCCGGAATTCTTACTGGTTGGTAGGTGATCAAATACTTATGTCATGCAATAAAATGCAAATAATTACTTAAAAATCATACAATGTGATTTTCTGGATTTTTGTTTAGATTCCGTCCTCACAGTTGAAGTGTACCTATGATAAAAATTACAGACCTCTACATGCTTTGTAAGTAGAAAAACCTGCAAAATCGTCAGTGTATGAAATACTTGTTCTCCCCACTGTATATCCAAAATGTCCATTTATTTGGCACGTTTGATCCAGAAAAACACCGGTTCCAACTTGTGAAACGTGACTACAAAATATCTCAAAAGTTACCTGTAACTTTGCAAAACATTTCAACACTACTTTGTAATACAACTTTAGATATTTTTTTACGTATAAATAATCAATCAAATTGAAGACGGGATGATCTGTGTTCAATACAGGATTAAAACAAAAACTGTAGCTAGCTTTCTGGTCACGCGCCTCTAACAAACAGACACTTCGAGTGACCCTCGTTCAAGATGGCCGTACTTCTTCATTACACAAAGGAAAAATCCTCAACCAATTTCATAAGACTGTTGACATCAGTGGAAGCGGTAGAACAGCAAGAAGGTCAATAGAAATCTATTCCCAATGAACCTCATTGAAAAGAGAGTGACCTCAAAAAAAAGAAATCTGAATGGTTTGTCCTCGGGGTTTCGCTGCTAAATAATTCTGTTATACTCACAGACATGATTCAAACACTTTTAGAACTTCAGAGTGTTTTCTATCCAAATCGACTAATGATATGCATATCTTATCTTCTGGGGATGAGTAGCTGGCAGTTGAATTTGGGTATGCTTTTCATCCAAACGTGAAAATGCTGCCCCCTATCCTAGAGAAGTTAAACCACAGGCAACAATAACTGGCGACTAGTTTTTTACTTTTTTCAGACAAATATTTTAGGAGGATAGCGAATTACTTAAATGTAGCTAACTAGATCACTGGCCAGGCAGTAGCCACTAACTGTGGTCACAAGCACAAGCATTTCGCTACACTCGCATTAACATCTGCATGTGACCAATACATTTTTATTTGATTTGATCTATAACCTATAACCTATTCTTTGGTTAACTTGCTCATATTAAGCTGCACATACCAGAATGTTTGTGGAAAGGTAAAAATAATGAGTTGTTTTATTCTTATCGGACAGTGAAACTAGATTGGTAGCTAGCTGGTGAGGCTTTCATTAATTTCACAACTAATTTGGTGATCAAAGTGAAGCTGGGTTTCCCAAGTTGCTTGGTCGGTGCTAACTGCTCATGCCGGCGGCAAGAGCTAGCTAAACAGACGGCTTCGTAGAACATCTGTGTGACGTAACGCACTCGAAGGCTCAACCAATCACCTGACGGGTTATATGTCGAGACTCATACATATTCATGATTGCACAAAGCCTTCTAATGGAAGGAAATTTTGCATACTGTAACACCAAATAGCCAAAGAAACTTACATTAGGTAGGGCATTGTGACAACTGATACATCAAAATGATTCGATCTTTGCTTAGCTTTCACAAAGTTCTATCAGCTGCATACTGACTCTTCCGCAAAAATCCACAAGAGCAAAGCCTGACAGGTCATCTTAAAACAGCTGATTTGTTGCTTTTACAAAACAATCTGAAAGGTTTATACTGCCAACACAGAGAACACTGACTGCATCGTGGGTGAAGCTGGAAAATAAGGCACTGGTTGTATGTGACCTTTGCTTGACAGTTTTGCTGATGTGCCTGCTGAGGCTGGCATGTATAAATGAATCTCAATTTCCTTTATTAATTGCATGTGTCACTATAAATTTGTTTCTAAGTGGACCTGTCCTGGCATTTAAGCTTGCTGCAGTACATTGAGAAGTCCCTCTCATTCTCAATCGCACGGCATCATACACTTTTCTAAATGAGATCCCCAGTCTTTACCTTAAATAGCAGCAAACAAATGCCCATCTTTAGACATCCAGTTGGAATTACACAACTAATGTCACTTTTACATACAGACTTTGCAAAGCCTTCACTTTTTAAACAATGAATAGCAATGAAGAATGGGGAGTAAATGAACCCTCTGTCTGAGGATTTTGTGCCCATCTGGGTTCAAAGATAGAGCCTTACCTAATCAACAGTCTTAGCATCTGTTCAATTTTAACAGACACCATGCCTCCCATTCCCTTCCCTATTGTTTGAAAGACAAACATTAGCCAGATCTCGGAATAGCTCCCCATGTGACAGGCACCGGCGTAGGGTAGAGGGGGGTAGATTGAGCCATAAACATTTTTTTAAACATTTGACCAAATAGTTACCACATGTAAAGTGTTAAGAAAAGTTAGGTCAACATTTTCACCAAGTCAAATAAATGTATTGTGTTTGAGATTTCATGATGCTTTTATCTAAACCAAAGTAGACTATTTTAAGATTGTTCTATACATCCGTTGACGTTTCTATAAGCTTCAATATGAGGTCTTAAACCTAGCAAGAAAGTGCATCCTTACAGCTGTGTGGGATAATAGTCCAAAGGTTTGCCTTTGGGTAAGTTGAGCCAATAACCATGGGGTATGTTGAGCTAATGGTTGAGTAAATGGCAAGTTGAGGAAATTGAAGTGTTTTCTTCCAAGGCGTAATGCAAGGCATTATCACTGGGATATGAGGTAACAACAGAGCCTGACCTATGTGAAAAGTGTTTGTTATATGTTAACCCTCTCTGCTGATGACTTCGTCAACCATTTTGAAAAGAAGGTCGACGACATCCGATCCTCGTTTGCTAAGTCAAACGACACCGCTGGTTCTGCTTCAACTGCTTCCTATGTGTACCTCTCTGTGGCTTTGACCTCTTATTCTCCTCTCTCTCAGGATGTAATCCTTGCGTCTTTGTGGACGGTCGGCTGCCATTAAACTGCGGCTTGAAACCCTATCTGCCTCTTCCTCTCTTCTCCGAGAATTCTCCGGAGACCTTTCCGCTTACTGTATTCACTGCTTCGGCTCACAACTCATCTTGAGCGGTGGCTACGGTCCTTTACGTTCTTCAAGAGAGCGAGAGTTTGCACTTCTGAAAAAAACTTACACTTCGAATCCATCCGATGTAAAAACTACAACCAGTAATCAGTCTCGCTGTCTATTCTTTTTCTCTCCAATAATCTTGAACGTGCCGGTCCGTTGGCCAGCTCTCCTGCTATCGTTTTGAGAATGACCTTTTGATCCATATAATCAGTCAGGTTTCAATGACTAGTCTATTTCTCACTGTATGATCTAGCTCTTGCTTCTGTCGTCACGGAGGCGCTCCGCACTGCTATAAAAGCTAACTCTCTTCTCTCTTGGCTCTCATCCTTCTAGACCTATCGGTCTGCCTTTTATACTGTGAACCATCAGATCTCTCTCCTCAAACCCTCTGCGCGAGCTGGGCATCTCCGGTCGGCGGCCACGCTTGGGATTGCGTCCTACTGACAGGTCGTCTCCTACATCCAGGTGGCGTGGCGAGAAATGCTGTCTCCGCACGACGTGCTCTCATCCAGCTGGTGTTCCCCCAGGGCTCTTGTTCTAGCCCTCTCCTATTCTCGCTATAACCACAAAGTCACTTGGCTTTCATATCCATCATGCCTCTCTATCATTGCTATCAGACGACACACACAATTGAATCTTCACTTTCCCCCCTTGATAACCAGTGGCGAATCCGCATCTTGCATGTCTGGCAGACATTATCAGTTGGATAGAGCGGATCACCACCTCAAGCTGAACCTCGGCAAGACGGAGCTGCTCCTAGTCACACGGGGAAGGACTGCCGTTCCATGATCTCGCGCATCTACGGTTGACAACTCATTTGTGTTCCTCCTCCAGAGTTGGCTAAGAACTTGTGCGTGATGCCTGGACAACACCCTCGTCGTTCTCACTAACATCAAGGACGGTGCCCGTTCCTGTAGGTTCATGCTCTACACACTTCGCAGAGTACGACCCTGCTCTCACGCAGGAAGCGGCGCAGGGTCCTAATCCAGGCACTTGTCATTCTCCCGTCTGGATTACTGCAACTCGCTGTTGGCTGGGCTCCCCTGGCCTGTGCCATTAAACCCCTACAACTCATGCCAGAACGCCGGCGCCGTCTGGTGTTCAACTTTCCCAAAGTATCTGCTTTCCACGTCACCGTAAGTGTGGCGTTGGTTGTTCGCTCCTCCCGCTTCTCCACTGGCTTCCAGTTTGATCAGCTTCGCGCATCCTCGCTTAACAAGACCATGGTGCTTGCCTACGGAGCTGTGAGGGGAACGGCACCTCGGTACCTTCAGGCTTGATCAGGCCCTACACCCAAACAAGGGCACTGCGTTCATCCACCTCTGGCCTGCTCGCTCCTCCCTATACTCTGAGGAAGTACAGTTCCGGCTCAGCCAGTCAAAACTGTTCGCTGCTTCTGGCACCCCAATGGTGGAACAAACTCCTCACGACGCCAGGTGCAGCGGAGTCAATCACACCTTCCGGAGACACTGAAACCCACCTCTTTAAGGAATACTAGGATAGGATAAAGTAATCTTCTAACCCCCCCCCCTTAAAAGAGTTTGATGCACTATTGTAAAGTGGTTTGTTCCACTGGATTATCATAAGGTGAATGCTTGTTGTGAATTTAGTCTTTGTTTACATAAGATTAGTAATTAAGTTAGTATAATTTTATTTATTTGTATATTGTATAGTTTGGATTGTGTTTTATGAAGATCTATTTGTATTTTGTATTTTTATTTTATTTATAGATTATGTGTATTGTAGTTTTATTTTTTTTCCAATTTGGCTAAGTTCGTCTGAGATAAGCGCGTTGCTAAATGACTTAAATGTAAATGTAAATGTAAGCCTGTGGTAAAAGATGCTTAAAATTATTAAAAGACAAAAAGCTATTTAGATTGTGTTGAATTGTGTTTGGAAAATAAAGATATTTTAATAAAGGTAGTGCTAATATTGAATGCAGTACAGAAATCTATAGTTAAACTTAATTTACCCTGCCCCATGTCTCAACTTGCCCAATAGCCGGGGTAAGTTGTGTGGCAAGGGACCACTTTTTTTGGACAAGCTACACTATATATACAAAAGTATGTGAACACCACTTAAAATTTGTGGATTTGGCTTTTCAGGCACACCCATTGTTGACAGGTGTATAAAATCGAGCACACAGCCATGCGATCTCCATCGACAAACATTGGCAGTAGAATGGCCTTACTGAAGAGCTCAGTGACTTTCAACGTGGCACCGTCCCCGTCATGCCACCTTTCCAACAAGCCAGTTTGTCAAATTTATGCCTTGTTAGAGCTGCCCAGGCCAACTGGAAGTGCTGTTTTTGCGAAGTGGAAACGTCTAGGAGCAACCACGGCTCAACCGCGAAGTGGTAGCCCGCACAGGCTCACAGAACAGGACCGCCGAGTGCTGAAACGCGTAGCGCGTAAAAAATAATCTGTCCTCGGTTGCGACACTCACTTCCGAGTTCCGAAGTGCCTCTGGAAGCAATGTCAACACAATAGCTGTTTATCGGGAGCTTCATGAAATGGGATTACATGGCCAAGCAGCCTCAGACAAGCCTAAGATCACTATACGCAATGCAGTGGAAACGTGTTCTCTGGAGTGATGAATCACGCTTAACCATCTGGCAGTTCAACAAACAGACGAATCTGGGTTTGGCGGATACCAGGAGAACGCTAACTGCCCCAATGCAAAGTGCCAACTGTAAAGTTTGGTGGAGGAGGAATAATGGTCTGGAGCTGTTTTTTTCATGGTTCGGCTAGGCCCCTTTGTTCCAGTGAAGGGAAATCTTAATGATACAGCATACAATGACATTCTAGACTATTCTGTGTTTCCAACTTTGTGGCAATAGTTTGGGGAAGGCCCTTTCATGTTTCTGCATGACAATGCCCCTGTGCACAAAGCGAGGTCCATACAGAAATGGTTTGTCGAGATCGGTGTGGAAGAACTTGACTGGCCTGCACAGATCCCAGACCTCATCCCCATCGAACACATTTGGGATGATTTGAAACGCAGACTGCAAGCTAGGCCTAATCGCCCAATGTCAGTGCCCGACCTTACTAATGCTCTTGTGGCTGACTGGAAGCAAGTCCCCGCAGCAATGTTGCAACATCTAGCAGAAAGCCTTCCCAGAAGAGTGGAGGCTGTTATAGCAGCAAAATAGGGACCAACTCCATTGTAATGCCTATGATTTTGAAATGAGATGTTTGACGAGCAGATGTCCACATACTTTTTAGTCATGTAGTGTATGTTTTCAAAACTGTACTGTTTACATGCATTCTGATTATTTCCAGGAATACACAACATCCTGTAATATATGTAGATATCTTTGTTAGAAAGTATACTATATTTCCCTTGACTGAGTGATGCTGAATGTAAAAAAAAAATTAAAACTCCACTCTCCCCTACATATATTCTGGCTGTCAGAGTCGGAATGCCAAAAAGAGAGAAGGGGAATAACTTTATCTGAAATATGATGGCATCTGTCTCTCAGACAGCAGAATCCTCATTACAGGCAGTTTCTTTGACTGGTTGTTCAGACATCAGCTGTCTCAGTTCATCAGCCATGCCAAGACAGAGGCAAAATAGGCAAAACAGCTGCCAGAAGAATGCTCAGTATCATCAGAGCTGCAGACAGGCAAACACTGAGACAATGTTATTTAAGAAATTCTCCAAAGGCTGGCTGATTATGTAATAAGATATTGTTTGAACTTATGATAGTGAGGCCTCTCATACTATTGGGTAATAATAGCAATAAAATAAATACAAATACAATACAAAATACAATCTGCAATATTAAAGCTGATCTACCCCCTAATTTTTTTCAACTAAATAAAAGAAGCATACAATGACCAGAATCTTTACATACAATGACCAGAAAAAATCCCAACCTCAAGGACAGTAGTGAGACCTTACGACCACCAAACGGCCCACCATATGCCTTTAATATATGCTGTAAATAGCAACAACAATTAATGAAACATATGACCTGCCAAGTGCAAGTGGGTATGTAGAGGGCTGTGGGAGAGGTAGCGTTTATTTAAGCGGTGCTGTGAAAAGGTACAAAACCCTAGCAGGTAAAGGGACCTAACAGTCTGCCATGTCCTCCTGTCTGACCCTCTGTGCCTTTATCTTTGGGCCAATTTGATAAAGCCCTCATCCCTGCATGGCTTTACTATCCTTCCATCCCATCGGCATGGAGGCGCTCCACACACCTGCTCCCACTCCCAACGCTTCCTAGTGATCCCACAGCCACATTCGGAAGAGCGCGGAAACTGAAAAGCTGAGGCTTTGCTCAGACCGCGGTCATTAAAGTCAGTGGTCAGACGGGAAGCTGTTGCTAAAGGGTGGTCATAATCCTCCTAAATCCTTGGAAGCTTGTATACCTGACCCGATGGCACTGAAAATAAATTAGTTCCCTGCTCTGTACAGATTTATTTTGGGAGGTTCCAACTCTGCCATGAGCTGCTCTCTAAGACTCTCTCTACTTTTCAGGCTTTTTCTTATCACCTCCAAAAAGGAGTCCTGCAGACACAGAGGAATCATCACAAATAACAAGGATGTCCTTGATCCCTGCCTGACCTCCCTCTGGAGGCTGGCCGTCTGTCTGACACATTCTGTCCCTCTGTGTTCTATCCGTGAGACTGTCCGCCTGCCCGGCTCATGGGTACAGACATCACCTTATCCCAGTCCTCCAAGCGTCTGACACAAGACTGACATGTCAGAGGTTGCATCCAAAAGGCACCCTATTCGCTATATAGTGCACTACCTTTGACCATCACTGGTCAAAGGGAGTGCACTATATAAGGAATAGGTTGCCATTTATGGCGCATCCTATGTGTATCTGAGAAACCTCCATAAAAGTCACTGTGATAGTTCCAAATGGAGCATTCTCATGAAATGAAAAGCCAGTCTATCTTTCAGTGTGTATATATTCATGGAATTCTTGGAAATAGACAAGTCAACAAATGTGTGATAAATGACTCTTTATCAGAGACTCTGGAAATGTAATCTTAATCTCATCTCATGACTCAATTCTAGAACATTCTTTTAGGCAATGTAATCTACGAGGCCTGAAATAACTGCACATTACATTTCCAATGAAAACAAAGCATGGATTCTGAACCAGTATTTACCATCGAAGGTAATGAGTCATTTACATAGTCTAAATAACCTCACAAACAGATATGTTGACCTGCATGGCTCTGAATGAAATGGCTGCTTACTGAGATGAGTCTCAGGGGAGAATCTTTTTAAGCGAATCTACAACTCCTGACACCGTCCATGAGTCTGAAATCACTTTAAATATGATTCATTCTCTATGAAATCAGATATAGGTACTCTGAACTAATTGGAGGAAATAAGAAAGAAAATAATCAAAAAATTATTTCACAAAGACCAAAGACGCAACAAAGACGCAGAGATATTCAACAGGCGCATGTTTCCTACATGTGGCTGATAATGGTGAAACCCAGACTGTTGGAATCAGGGCACTGATTGTAATGTGGTTTACTAAACATAGAACACACTTTCTAGTCTACATTCTATAATATCTTCCGTTGTATTAAATGTCAATAATTCATTAACATTCTGTGAGCTAGATCTTTTTCCTATTACCCTGTAAACATGTCTCCATGGCTAGGACCAACTCAAAAGCCAAGAACCTTTTCAATCAAAACCTGTTTAACCTAGTATTAAGGACCTTTTTGTTTTATTTTTACTTGTGCTGCAAGACGGTGCTTATGCCGTTTCGATTAATGTAGTCAAAAACACAACTTATTGAGTGGATCATAAAGAAACAACTGTAGGCCTATAATACGTCAAATATGCTTCAAAGGAAACTGAATTGGTTTGGATTGACGACGAAGATCATGGCGTCTAATGACACATTTCCCTCATTAAAAAAAAGTGCATTATCCCAACTTGTCAGAGGATAAACAATTAGCCGAGTGAGAGACCTAGGGCTGGCACAATTATTATATAATTGTGTAAAGGACAATTATTATGGACTATAGACATATAGACAGAGTCTGTATTAGATAGAACGTCTCGGCCCCGCCCGCCTGTAGGGAAAACAACCTGTGGTTACCTAGGTTACCCCACTTGCTCACAGAAAATACTTGGCCTTTCTCAAACATCATTTTACTTTTGCCTGCATGTTTTAGTCAATTGCAAAACGACATTTAAGCAAAGTACATGTCTAAATATTATTTTTCAACATTGCCTGCTCCAGAGTGTTCTCACTACTTAGAAAAATACGTCAAATTGTAGGGCTTCCCTCATACCCCTTTCCATGATGGTGCTAGCAGCAACATGAGTGAGTGAGGGCTACATTCTTAGAAAAAAAGGTGCTAGAACCAAAAAGTGTTCTCCACCTGTCCCCATAGGAGAACCCTTTGAAGGGTTCCCCAGAGGGTTCTACATGGAACCCAAAAGGGTTATCCTATGGGGACAGCCAAAGAACCCTTTTGGAACCTTTTTTCCATGCAGCTATAGCTACCAACCGAAACATTAAGCTAGTCAAAAGCAACAACACAAACAAACAGACTAGTAGTGAGTGGCGTTACAAACGGACTATACTAAACAAGTTAAATGTCTTACCTGTGATTATATGTTTCCACACACATAGCTACGCATAGCTTACTTGGACACCGGGTCCCTACATTTCCCACTCTACCACGCTGAATAGTTTGAAGCCACAATACTCTTATCTGTGACCAACAGATTCATATCTGTATTCCCAGTCATGTGAAATCCATAGATTAGGGCCTAATGAATTTATTTCAAGTGATTGATTTCCTTATATGAACTGTAACTCAGTAAAATCTTTGAAATTGTTGCCTGTTGCATTTATATTTTTGTTCAGTGTAGAAAGAAACAAACCTGTCTACATAAGGTCTCACAGTTGACACTGCATGTCAGAGCAGAAACTATACCATTAAGTCCAAGGAACTGTCTGTAGATCTCTGAGATAGAATTGTAATGAGGCATATATGTGGGGAGGGTTATAAAACAGAACCTGCCAGAAGGACAACAGTCTCCACAGCACTTCACCAATCTGGGCTTTATGGGAGAGTGGTCAGACGGAAAAGGCAAATGACAGCACGCCTGGAGTTTACAAAAAAGGCACGTGAAAGACTCAGACCATAAGGCAAAAAATTCTGTGGTCTGATGAGACAAAACATGTATTATTTGGCCTGAATGCAAAGCACAATGTGTAGAGAAAACCACATACAGCTCATCACCCGTCTAACACCATCCCTACCGTGAAGCATGGTGGTGACAGCATTATGCTATGGGGATGTTTTTCAGAGGCAGGAACTGGGCGATTGGGTAGGGGTAGAGGGAGCAATGAATGGAGCCAAACACAGGCAAATCCTTGATGAGAACCTGCTTCAGAGTGCAAATGAACTGAGACTGGGGTGTAGATTTACGTTCCAACCAGACAATTACCCCAAGGATACAGCCAAAGCAATGCTGGAATGGCTTCAGAACAAGAATGTGAAAGTCCTTGAGTAGCCCAGACTTGAATCCCATTGAATTTCTGTGAAAAGACTTGAAGATTGCTGTTCACTGCCCCTCCCCATCTAATTTAACAGAGCTTGAGAAAATCTGCAAGGAAGAAGATCCCCAAATCCAGATGTGCAAAGCTGATACAGACATACCCAAGACGACTCAAAGCTATAATCACTGTAAAGTATTGACTCAGGGGTGTGAATACTTATGTAAATGAGATTTCTGTATTTCATTTTCAATACATTTGCAAACATTTCAAAAACATGTTTTCACTTTGCCATTATGGGGTATTGTGTGTAGATGGGTGAGAGAAAAAAAAATATTTAATCAATTTTGGATTGGCTGTAAGACAATAAAATGTGGAATAAGTCAAGGGGTATGAATACTTTCTGAAGGCACTGTATGTTGTAACTCATTTTCAAAGATGCATTATGTCATATGTTTGTTTAGTCAGCATGTGTTACAATTATGATACATTACAAGCTCCAATCTTTTTTTACAAAAATGACCATTATGACCATAACCGTGGCTATTTGCATGACAATTAATCGCTACCGAAAATTCCATAATCGTCACTAACCTAGAGAGACCATGTCCAAAAAGTTAATGTCACTGTTTGCGTCAAAATTATAAAGGTCACTCGCTCACCTCAGTTCTTTAAGCCTGAGCGGAGAAATTACAACAAAGGGACAATGGATGGAGGCCTTATCACTGGGATCGGAGAGGTGGCGGCATGACGTGGTGAGGTGCAGAGCCGGAGAGAAGAGGGGCTGCTGCTGTGCTGGCCCCTCAGCCCACACGCACAGCACCACCACTTATCAAGCGTGATGTATCTGAGCTTGCACGGAACAATCGGGAAAGGTCATTCTCAGCTGGTCCCCGTGTGCAACAGTCAATCTGTGAGGAGGAAACAGCAGCCACCAGCTGCGTAGGGGGAGATCAGCTTTGTCACCTGTCGGCCAGGAGGGCCTACCAGTCTGATTCAAATCAGCTCGCTGAACTAGAATGGAGGGCAGGAATTTTAAATAACATGGTCTATGAAGCCGGCTTCAAATAAAACCCTGAAGTTACCTATTAGTATGGACCATATTATTCCCTGGGCCAATCTTTAATCTGCTTTAATCTAACAGTTCCACCCATTGATCTAGACTAGAGCTTTAGAGCTTCTCATTCGGGAGGGCCTCTTTGAGTCACAGGGGCTACTATGTTCTAGTGGGTGTTCAGCCACCGCAAACTGCAAGCAGAGTACCTCAGACTAATAATAATTAGGCTGCAGGATTATTTTTCAGTCGATTTTTTTTACTGTGTCACATAAATTCAGTGTAAATGAATGGAGCGTTTAGATAAAGTTAAAATGATTTAGCAAAATGACTGCATCGTGGTCCCTGGTGCCTGCGCTGTTTACTTGTCGGGGTGCAGCCCTGGGAATTGCTCTACTTACATTAAATAATTTGTGTGAATATTTGCAAAGAGTGGTCTTTTTTTCTCTCACCACTCTAATTAAACAATGTTAGTTATTATTTAGGACATATATATTCATAATGCCAACCTAGGAGAACTGGTGGTAACTAAAAGCCATAAACATAAAACAAATGTTCATCAGCTGCAAGAGTGTTATGTCATCAATCTTGTGATTTATTGGATGAAACAGATTATTTCCAGTGTAAGAGAGTGCTGATCCTGGCATAACGATATTAATGAAGGCATTCTAATTGTATAAGATCTATTCCTATACCCAAATGCCTGAAATATGCTGTCGGTTTTTTTCACTGATTAGGCCTAGACCATAAAAGGAGTAGCACATCACTCTCAGCAGAGACCAAGGCCTCCTCTCTGAAGTACACCAGCATCACCCTGTGGTGATAAAACCACAGCACACCAACTACAGGAGCTCTACAATTGCATATCGTAAGTCTGTGACCTTTTTTGCTTCAGTTGAATTCATGCTCCGTGATCATGAATGATATATGCCTAATTAACATCACAAAGACAGTAAGCCAATAATGCTACAAAAGAGATAACAATTGGGCAGACCTTTCAAAAGGGCCAAAATCAACATGATTAGATACCTCATCAAATCTACAAATATGAACAAATTGACTACGACGGATGACGAAATGTGATAAGTTAATATAATTGGTCAATCATGATTATTCAAAACTTTAAACGTATCTGGCTACAGAGGGTAAACAAACCTGCTAGATTCTGAAGAGCTCAGATCCCCAGCCATATGTTGGTAGTCTCAGATAACACTAATGGAAAAGCATTTTAAACAACCTTTCAGTCATATGATTAAAAATTATTATTGCTGTGGGATTTGGAAAGCACTTGCACACTTCCAGTTCAATATACAAAAAATAATTTATGCTCATTAGTACAAGTTATGCTTGCCTTGTGGTTTACCAAGCTTGATGTGGGAACTCCTTTGAGTGCTCTTTGTAAACAGAGATCCATGTGTTACTGTTTCATCATGCACTGTGTTTCTAAATACATAGCCTAATTTCTCTTTTACAAAGCGTGGTAAGCTAGGATATTGGTTGTTAAATGTTTACCACAATATTACTTATTTGAAATATTGTTCTTATGGAGCAGCACTGATTTACTTGTATGCGAAAAGTATTCTCATGAGACACTTACCTCGACTGCTGTCTGCCTCAGCTAAGAAATTAGTTGGAAGGGACATCAGCTGTATCCTTTTTTGGACTTGCATTTGGTCTGAGGGTCCTTCTGAAAGTGACATGGAGAACATCGGTAAGTTGGCCCAATTACTAATAGATGTACAGTAGATATTAGACCAATATCAGAATAGCAAGTGGAAAATCAGTGTCTTTCAAAGGAACTCCTATCTATCGATGCTTCACCAATATTGAAATGAAAAGAGTGTATGTATTTATTGAATGTATTGTAGTGCCTCAACATTCAGCAGTTAATCTAGCCCTACAGAGCTTGCCATCACGTATAGAGGTACAGTTGAAGTCGGAAGTTTACATACACTTAGGTTGGAGTCATTAAAACTCGTTTTTCAACCACTCCACAAACTTCAGGTTAACAAACTATAGTTTTGGCAAGTCGGTTAGGACATCTACTTTGTGCATGGCACAAGTCATTTTTCCAACAATTGTTTACAGACAGATTATTTCACTTATAATTCACTGTATCACAATTCCACTGTGTCAGAAGTTTACATACACTAAGTTGACTGTGCCTTTAAACAGCTTGGAAAAGTCCAGAAAATTATGTCATGGCGTTAGAAGCTTCTGATAGGCTAATTGACATCATTTGAGTCAATTGGAGGTGTAACTGTGGATGTATTTCAAGGCCTACCTTCAAACTCAGTGCCTCTTTGCTTGACATCATGGGAAAATCAAAAGAAATCAGCCAAGACCTCAGAAAATAAATTGTAGACCTCCACAAGTCTGGTTCATCCTTGGGAGCTAGTAGTAAGCAAGCATAAACACCATGGGACCACGCAGCCGTCATACCGCTCAGGAAGGAGATGCATTCTGTCGCCTAAAGATGAACACTTTGGTGCGAAAAGTGCAAATCAATCCCAGAACAGCAGCAAAGAACCTTGTGAAGATGCTGGAGGAAACAGGTACAAAAGTGTCTATATCCACAGTAAAATGAGTCCTATATCGACATAAAAAGGCCGCTCAGCAAGGAAGACGCCACTGCTCAAAAACTGCCATAAAAAAGCCAGCCTACGGTTTGCAACTGCACAATCATTGTTCTTCCTCTGTCAACCATGGTTACCCGCAAGGAAACACGTGCCGTCATCATTGTTTTGCACAAAAAGGGCTTCACAGGCAAGGATATTGCTGCCAGTAAGATTGCACCTAAATCAACCATTTATCGGATCATCAGGAACTTCACGGAGAGCAGTTGCAATTGTTGTGTTACAATTGAGCAATTGTTGTGAAGAAGGTTTCAGGGCGCCCAAGAAAGTCCAGCAAGCGCCAGGACCGTCTCCTAAAGTTGATTCAGCTGCGGGATCGGGGCAGACATCCTCCAAAAGTCTGTCACCAGGCCATCCTCAAAAAGTCTTCGCCTCACTGTGCATGCAGATGCAGTCACACCTTAACATTGGAGAAACGTTAGAGTTAAGGAAGCAGCAAATTACTGTGCCTGTTTTGTAATGTGTCGACATTGGAATGTACAGTGCCTTAAGAAACTATTCACGCAAATGTACTTTTTCAACATTTTGTTTTGTTACAGCCTTAATTTAAAAGGGATTAAATTGAGATGTTTTGTCACTGGCCTACACACAATATCCCATAATGTCAGTGGAATAATGTTTTTCAAAATTATTACTAATAAATTATTCACTGTGGGCAGTAATTATGTTTAACATGATTTTTTTATGATTACCTCATCTCATTATCTGAAAGGTTCCTCAGTCGAGCAGTGAATTTCAAACACAGATTCAACCACAAAGGCCAGTGAGGTTTTCCAATGCCTCGTAAAGAAGGACACCTAATGGTAGATGGGTAAAAAAATAAATGTTTAAAAAGCAGAGATCCCTTTTGAGCATGTTGAAGTTATTAATTACACTTAGAATGATGTATCAATACACACAGGCACTACAAAGATACAGGCATCCTTCCCAACTCAGTTGCCGGAGAGGAAGGAAAATATTTTACCATGAGGCCAATGGTGACTTTAAAACAGTTACTTTAATGGCTGTGATAGGAGAAAACTGAGGATGGATCAAGAACACTGTAGTTACTCTACAATACTAACCCACATTTTATCAGGTAAGTTGACTGAGAACACATTCTCTTTAAAAATAATGACCTGGAGAATAGTTACATGGGAGAGGAATGACCCAATTGGAAGCTGGTGATGATTAGATGGCCATGATGGTATGAGGGCAAGATTGGAATTTTGCCAGGACACCCCTACGATTTAACACCCCTATGATAAGTACCACGGGATCTTTATTGACCACAGAGTCACGACACCCGTTTAACGTCCCACCCGAAAGACGGCACCCTACACAGGGCAATGTTCACAACACATCACTGAGTACCACTCTTTATATTTTCAAGTATGATGGTGGCTTTACATGTTATAGTATGCGCGTCGTCAGAAAGGACTAGGGAGTTTTTAGAGCTAAGCACATGCAAAATGCAAGAGGAAATCCTGGTTCAGTTTGCTTTCCACCAGACACTGGAAGAAATTCACCTTTCAGCAGGACACAACCCAAAAGGCCAAATATACACTGAAGTTGCTTACTAAGACCTGGAGTTGCTTACTAAGACTGGCCTAATTACAGTTTTGACTTAAATCGGATTGAAAATCTATGCCAAGAATAGAAAATGGCTATCTTGCAATGATCAACAACAAACTTCACAGAGTTTGAAGAACAAATAATGCACACATATTGCACAATCCAGGTGTGCAAAGCTCTGACAGACTTACCAGAAAGACTCACAGCTATAGTCGCTGGCAATGGTGATTCTAACATGTATTGACTCTGGGGGTTCAATACTTATCAATATATATAGATATCAATATATATAGATACACACAGTGGCCAGAATATATATATAAGGTATGTGAAACCTTTTGAAATACTTGGATTTCTGCATAAATTGTTCATAAAATTTTATCTGAACTTCATCTAGGTCACAAAAATAGACAAACTGTCTACATAAACTAATAACACACAAACAATATATTTCCATGTCTTTATTGAACACACACAGTGCAGGGTCAAAAAAGTATGTGAACCCTTGGATGTAATAACTGGTTGACCCTCCTTTGGCAGCAATAACCTCAACCAAAGTTTTCTGTAGTTGCGGATCAAACCTGCACAACGGTCAGGAGGAATTTTGGACCATTCCTCTTCCCAAAACTGTTTCAGTTCAGCAATATTCTTGGGATGTCTGGTGTGAACTGCTCTCATGAGGTCTTGCTACAGCATGTCAATCGGGTTGAGGTCAGGACTCTGACTGGGCCACTCCAGGAGTATTTTCTTCTGTTGAAGCCATTCTGTTGTTGATTTACTTCTGTGTTTTGGGTCGTTGTCCTGTTGCGTCACTCAACTTCTGTTGAGCTTCAATTCGCAGACAGATAGCCTAACATTCTCCTGCAAAATGTCTTTATAAACTTGGGAATTCATTTTTCCGTAGATGATAGCAAGCTGTGCAGGCCCTGAGGCAGTAAAGCAGCCCCAAACCATGCTGCTCCCTCCACCATACTTTACAGTTGGGATGAGGTTTTGATGTTGATGTGCTGTGCCTTTTTTTCTCCACACATAGTGTTGTGTGTTTCTTCCAAACAACTCAACTGTAGTTTCATCTGTCCACAGAATATTTTGCCAGTTGTGCTAGGGAACATCCAGGTGCACTTTTTTAAACTGTAGACGTGCAGCAATGTTTTTTTGGACAGCTGTGGCTTCTTCCATGGTGTCCTCCCATGAACACCATTCTTGTTTAGTGTTTTACGTATTGTAGCCTTGTTAACAGAGATGTTCGCATGTTCCAGAGATTTCTATAAGTCTTTAGCTGACACTCTAGGATTCTTCTTAACCTCATTGAGCATTCTGCACTGTGCTCTTGCAGTCATCTTTGCAGGACGGCCACTCCTTCAGAGAGTAGCAACAGTGCTGAACTTTCTCCATATATAGACAATTTGTCTTACCGTGGACTGACGAACATCAAGGCTTTTAGAGATACTTTTGTAACCTTTTCCAGCTTTATGCAAGTCAACAATTCTTTATCTTAGGTATTCTGAGATCTCTTTCGTTCGAGGCATGGTTCACATCAGGCAATGTTTCTTGTGAATAGCAAACACAAATGTTGTGAGTGTTTTTTATAGGGCAAGGCAGCTCTAACCAACATCTCCAATCCCGTCTCATTGATTGGACTCCAGGTTAGCTGACTCCTGACTCCAATTAGCTTTTTGAGAAGTCATTAGCCTAGGGGTTCACATACTTTTTCCAACCTACACTGTGAATGTTCAAATGATTTTTTCATTATAGACAAGAAAAATACAATAATTTATGTTATTAGTTTAAGCACACTGTTTGTCTATTGTTGTGACTTAGATGAAGATCAGATCAAATTTGATGACATTTTTGTGCAGAAAAGTGTTCACATACTTTTTCTTGCCACCGTATATATATATATACATACACACACACACACACACACACAAATATATATACATATTAATACATACAGTTGAAGTTGGAAGTTTACATACACTTAGGTTGGAGTCAATAAAACTCATTTTTCAACCACTCCACAAATTTCTTGTTAACAAACTATAGTTTTGGCATTTCAGGTTAGGACATCTACTTTGTGCATGACACAAGTAATTTTTCCAACAATTGTTTACAGACAGATTATTTAACTTATAATTCAGTGTTTCACAGATCCAGCAGGTCAGAAGTTTACATACACTAGATTTAAACAGCTTGGAAAATTGGCTTTAGAAGCTTCTGATAGGCTAATTGACATCATTTGAGTCAATTGGAAGTGTACCTGTGGATGTATTTCAAGGACATCCTTCAAAATCAGTGCCTCTTTGCTTGACATCATGGGAAAATCAAAAGAAATCAGCCAAGATCAAAAAAATAAAATAATAATAATTGTAGACCTCCACAAGTCTGGTTCATCCTTGGGAGCAATTTCCAAACGCCTGAAGGTACCACGTTCATCTGTACAAACAATAGTAAGCAAGCATAAACACCATGGGACCACGCAGCCATCATACCGCTCAGGAAGGAGACGCGTTCTGTCTCCTAGAGATGAATGTACTTTGGTGCGAAAAGTGCAAATCAATTCCAGAACAACAGCAAAGGACCTTGTGAAGATGCTGTAGGAAACAGGTAAAAAAATATTTATATCCACAGTAAAACTAGTCCTATATCGACATAACCTAAAGTCCGCTCAGCAAGGAAGAAGCCACTGCTCCAAAACCCTGATTAAAAAAGCAAGACTACGGTTTGCAACTGCACATGGGGACAAAGATCGTACTTTTTGGAGAAATGATCTCTGGTCTGATGAAACAAAAATAGAACTGTTTGGCCATTGTTATGTTTGGAGGAAAAAGGGGGAGGCTTGCAAGCCGAAGAACACCATCCCAACCGTGAAGCACGGGGGTGGAAGCATCATGTTGTGGGGGGTGCTTTGCTGCAGGAGGGACTGGTGCACTTCACAAAATAGATGGCATCATGAGGAAGGAAAATCATGTGGATATATTGAAGCAACATCTCAAGACATCTGTCAGGAAGTTAAAGCTTGGTCGCAAATGGGTCTTCCAAATGGACAATGACCCCAAGCATACTTCCAAAGTTGTGGCAAAATGGCTTAAGGACAACAAAGTCAAGGTATTGGAGTGTCCATCACAAAGCCCTGACCTCAATCCCATCGAACATTTGTGGGCAGAACTGAAAAAGCGTGTGTGAGCAAGGAGACCTACAAACCTGACTCAGTTACACAAGCTCTGTCAGGAGGAATGGGCCCAAATTCACCCAGCTTATTGTGGGAAGCTTGTGGAAGGCTACCTGAAATGTTTGACCCAAGTTAAACAATTTAAAGGCAATGCTACCTAATACTGATTGAGTGTATGTAAACTTCTGACTCACTGGGAATGTGATGAAAGAAATAAAAGCTGAAATAAATCACTCTACCATTATTCTGACATTTCATATTCTTAATATAAAGTGGTTATCCTAACTTACCTAAAACAGGGAATTTTTACTAGGATTAAATGTCAGGAATTGTGAAAAACTGAGTTTAAATGTATTTGGCTAAGGTGTATGTAAACTTCCGACTTCAACTGTTTATGTGGAATGAGTAATGTAAGATATATAAACATTATTAAAGTGGCATTATTTAGAGTGGCATTGTATAAAGTGACTAGTGATCCATTTGTTAAAGTGGCCAGTGATTGGGTCTACAAGTAGGCAGCAGCCTCTCTGAGTAAGTGATTGCTGTTTAGCAGTCTGATGGCCTTGAGATAGAAGCTGTTTTTCAGTCTCTCGGTCCCAGCTTTGATGCACCTGTACTGACCTTGCCTTCTGGGTGGTAGCAGTGTGTACAGACAGTTGCTCGGGTGGTTGATGTCCTTGATGATCTTTTTGGCCTTCCTGTGACGTCGGGTGCTGTAGATGTCATGGAGGGCAGGTAGTTTGCCACCGGTGATGCGTTGTGCAGACTGTACCACCCTCTGGAGAGCCTTGCGGTTGAGGGCAGTATAGTTGCTGTACCAGGCTGTGATACAGCCTGAGGATGTTCTCAATTATGCATCTGTAAAAGTTTGTCAGGGTTTAGGGTGACAAGCCAAATTTCTTCAGCCTCCTGAGGTTGAAGAGGCGCTGTTGTGCCTTCTTCACCACACTGTCTGTGTGGGTGGTCTTTTTCAGTTTGTCTGTGATGTATACGCCTAGGAACTTAACTTTCCACCTTCTCTACTGCTGTCCTTTCGATGTGGATAGGGGGATGCTCCCTCTGCTGTTTCCTGAAGTCCATGATCATCTTCTTTGTTTTATTGACGTTGAGTGAGGTTGTTTTCATGACACCACACTCCGAGTGCCCTCACCTCCTACCTTTAGGCTGTCTCGTCATTGTTGGTAATCAAGCCTACCTCTGTGTCGTCTGCAAACTTGATGATTAAGTTGGAGGCGTGCATGGCTACGCAGTCGTGGGTGAACCTGGAGTACAGGTGGGGGCGGAGCACGCAACCTTGTGGGGCCCCGGTGTTGAGGGTCAGTGAAGTGGAGATGTTGTTTCCTACCTTCACCAACTTGGGGCGGCCCATCAGAAAGTCCAGGACCCAATTGCACAGGGCAGGGTTGAGACCCAGGGCCTCCAGCTTGATGATGAGCTTGGAGGGTACTATGATGTTGAATGCTGAGCTATAGTCAATGAACAGCATTCTTACATAGGTATTCCTCTTGTCCAGATGGGAAAGGGCAGTGTGCAGTGTAATGGCGATTGCGTCGTCTGTGGACCTGTTGGGGCGGTATGCAAACTGAAGTGGGTCTAGGATGGCCAATAAGGTAGGGGTGATATGATCCTTGACTAGCCTCTCAAATCACTTCATGATGACAGAAGTGAGTGCTACGGGGCGCTAGTCATTTAGTTCAGTTATCTTTGCCTTCTTGGGTACAGGAACAGTGGTAGCCATCTTGAAGCATGTGGGGACAACAGACTGGGATAGGGAGCGATTGAGTATGTCCGTAAACGCACCAGCCAGCTGGTCTGCGCATGCTCTGAGGACGCGGCTAGGGATGCCGTCGGGCCGGCAGCCTTGCGAGGGTTAACACGTTTAAATGTTTTACTCACGTCAGTCCTTGTTAGCGGGCCGCAATGGTGGCACTGTATTATCCTCAAAGCGGGCAAAGAAGGTGTTTAGTTTGTCTGGAAGCGTGACGTCGGTGTCCGTGACGTGGCTGGTTTTCTTTTTGTAGTCCGTGATATCCTGTAGACCCTGCCACATACGTCTCATGTCGGAGCCGACTTATAGGAAACAGTCAGGAGGCAGAAATAAAACACTTTCATATTGTCCAACTTGAAATAATAAACACTGATAATCATACTCAACACTTACTGTACCTTCTGACCACAACTGCAACAGTTGTCTTCAAGACAGCATGGTTATCAAAGGTTCTAAAACTGTTTCTCAAACAGACGTGATGCCAGGCAGTCTTTACAAACTTCATGTAGGCATATTCTTACACATTCTTCTTCTTCAATGAGGTTTAACGGCGGTTGGCATCCAATATGTGTCATTACCGCCACCTACCAGACTGGAGTACAACTCCCTTATACCTTGCCTGAATTTTTTTTTAAATAACCCTACCATTTAACACTACACTCATAAAAAATACTAAATAACACCACCCTACTCCACTATTTAAATATATTTAGTCCTACCTCATGCCAACAACCTGAAAGGATGGGACATCACCACTTAACACACCATGTAAGTGGTGCACACATTGTATATAGATTCTCTTTTTTTTCTACCATGTTATTGACTTGTTTATTGTTTACTCCATGTGTAACTCTGTGTTGTCTGTTCACACTGCTATGCTTTATCTTGGCCAGGTCGCAGTTGCAAATGAGAACTTGTTCTCAACTAGCCTACCTGGTTAAATAAAGGTGAAATAAAAAAACACCATGTAACTCTTCTGATGTTAAGTCTCGCACACCAAAATACCTCTCTGCAGCTGCCACCACAACCTCTTTTCTACGACTTACATTCCATCCCTGCAGTACAGTTGGTAACCATTGCTATAAATGCTATTAAAAACAATCTTACTGAAACATATCACTTGTTGGCCTATCCCTCTGTACTGTTACAGATCTACTCACACCACTCCTCTCAGGATCCCTCCCACCCATCTTCCTCTACTTTCTTCACTGCCACAGCATATGACAACTTCTGCACTACTCTAACCCTTGAAACCGCAACCTGCCTCTCTCGCACAGGACATTTCTGATCCCCAGCCCCATGGGCATCCCTACAATTAACACACATACCACTACTTTTCCCAGTGCTACACATTCCTTTGTCTCATGCCCTTCTGCACACTTCTCACACCTAGGAACCTCCCTCCTACACATTGCTGCCACATGCCCATAAGCTTGACACCTGTAACAGCGTAATGTATTTGGCACAAAAGCTCGTACAGGATAACTTATATATCCTAACATCACTTTGTCTGTCGGGCAAAGACAACATCAAAATTCTAAAGAACAGACAATGACTCTTATGTTTCACCACTCTCGCCAGCCTGTCTGCGTCGCACCAAACGACGAGCATCACAAACACCGGGAATCTTCCCCTTCAGTTGGTCAACTTTTAAATTTACTGCTACCCCAGGTATCACTCTTCAATGGCGCCCTTTTCTTGAGAGAGAAACAATTCACATTTATTGCCCCCCTTCGTTTAACGCTGAGCGCTTTCTCCCTCTGACCAGCAGAAACACAAACAATTATCACAAGACCACTTCTGGTTACCCTCACCAATTCCAAAGTACCAAAAAAGGTTTTCACCCACCCTGAAACCACAAATGTTTCAGCCAAAAGGCAAGGGTCCACTTTTTCCAAAAACTTAATTTCTACTGTCACAGACTCATCTTCATACTGACCCTCGGTGCAAGCCTCGGGCTTACACTTTGTACCATTCTTCTTTAACAAACGTTTTCTCCCTTTTTTCCGCCATTTTTAACCGACTCAAGCTCACCGTCTTCCTCCCTCTCTCTCCCAGACCTCCTCTGCCTCTCTTTTTCCCTCCATTCCTCCTCCGTATTCCAAGTATACGTCTCCTTATGATAATACTGCCCTTCTGACATACATCTTGTTCTTGCTTTCTCAAGAGACACCTTTTAACCGGCTGTCACAATTTCCGTACAATCAGCATGAACCCCTTGGGATATAGTGCTCAACAGTACATCCCACTTATAAAGCAGCTGCTTCGTCTTGATGTTATTCTTTATCAAAAGCTAACACAACACTTTTCCATTTCAAACAAGCACGCTCTTCCAACCACCATCCCGTGTTTATAGCTCACTCTGGACATGTACTCTCAGCTACATGTACTCTCAGCTTCCCTGCTCTTATACATCTGCGCTATTATACTTTTTGAACTGTCCACACCCTAATTAGGCTTCCCTGGGAAACGCTGACCAAAATGATGGTTCCTACTCTGTCACTTGATTCTGGGGTGAATAGGGATTTACAGATTTAATCAGGGGCGAAACTTTCACTGGCGACGGGGGACATGTCCTCCACCATATTCTGAAATTGCACCCCCCCCAGTTTTATCTTTGGAATGTGATACAAAACGAGGCAAGGATGAGCTTTAGGACCATGCAAACGCCTCCGAGCGGGCCGGTTGGCTGTTTGGAGTGTTTATCCGACTGGATATTGTTTTTAAATAATAATAAATTATGTCCCTCCCACTTTTAAAACCAAAACTGCGCCCCTGGATTTAATCCACATTAAATGGGCAACAACTGAATTGTATTTTGTCCTGAGTACCAGACAAACTCTGATTGATGGATCATGATTGATGCGCCATTTGATAAATTTACAATTTCATTTTGAAACACTAAAATGAGTAGCATTGTATTATACCTGTGTCACTCTAACAACGTTTCCATTCAGGCAGTAAATCACAGCTGTCATTTGCGTTTTACAACTGTATGTATATTATTAACATGTACGATACTTATACAAGAGGCACACACTTATGCATGCATCTATTGTAATAATGTTAATAAAACTAGCATCCTTTTTATTATAGCAACACTCACTATTTACGAAGTTGCATCTGCATGCCATTCGGGGAACAAAATTGGTGGGTCATAATTAAGGTAGCAAACTTCCTGGAGCTGCTGCCTGCAACAACTGCGGGGGGAAAAACAAAAGTATATAATGGAAGAAGTATCAGAGTCGTCATTTTAAAGTTATGTCCGCGAGTCAAATCGATTCTCTGAGTTTTAAATGTTGAGGAAATCAATCACCCAATGTCTCGAGCCACTGGTACCGGTGGGGTGCACCTCAGTCTACCGCGGCGACGGGCTGGCATACTAGGCCAGCAAGCGGCCTAGTGTCATGTATAGCTAGCTAACTTGCTGAATTACTTTAGTCAACAAACGTCGTTGGCGTACATGATATGGCAATTGAAAATTTATTTTATTCAAATTGTTCGCTAACTAGTTAGCTTTTTAGGTAACGTTACTAAACTGCCTTAGCTAGTTAACTAGCTACAGTAGCTAGCTCAGTTAGCTACCAGCTGGCTGTGTATGATTGTACTGAGCTGGCTATCTAGCCAGCTAACACAGTTTATGAGCTCCAGTTTTTAAAGTTTATTTATTTCCGTGTTAAGTCCACCAGTGTCTTGGCAAGTTATGTCATGCAATATTATTTTTAGCTGTTTCTTCGAGTGCGCGTGTTATGCATGTTTTAGCTATTTATTGATTTGATTTTGGAACATCTTGGTTTTAATGAGTAACGTTAGTTAGCTAGTTAGCAATGTCTTCCGCCGATATGCTCGAAACTCCACCTGGATATCCCTTTGAAGAAATAGATTATGTGGATATTGAAGTTGAGGAGGTAAGTAGTTCAAAAGCTATATATCAACAACATTCCATTTGATTGGCACGTGTGGGGTCATCCTCTTATGTTAGTGGCATGACCATATACATTAAAACCAGGTCATGACACTGAAGTTGCCACAATGCTTTATCTCAATCGTCATACTAGATAGTTCTACCATGCAAGGAATGTTTGTTTATTCTGGTTTTGAAAAGCTTGGTAATTAAACATGACCATTAACTATGTCACTATAGCTATGCCATTCATCAATGATTTTGCCCAAGCCATAGACATGATACAGCTAGCTACCTATGTTCCAAATCGATTTGGCAGTTCTTGTTTTGATTATGTATCGAGTTAGTTAGTTGCAGTTCCCCACAGGTGGGCCCTACACATAGACATAAGACCCCTCTCCATCAGCTGATGTTGACTGCGCACATACTGTGATTGATATGCTGGATTGTGTAATGGAACTTGTCCACAAAAAATAACGACAGTGTTAGCTAGGCCAAATATATCCAGGTGGAAAGTGGATTTAGTATTGTCATGATTATAAGGGATTAATAACAATGCAACCAACACACTTTGCTTATATTGTCTACCTCTTCTCTTTCAGGTCGTGGGGAGAGGTGCTTTTGGTGTTGTCTGCAAGGCCAAATGGAAAGGGAAAGATGTCGCAATCAAGACAATAGAGAGTGAATCTGAAAGGAAAGCGTTCATAGTTGAGGTACTGTCATATTATCCTGGGCTACAAGTAGAGATGTTCTGCAGAGTGGTGACAATGCTGTTTATTACAACTAAAGGAAACCAATCTTGATTGTGTTGCCTTCTCTCCCCTCCCTAGCTGCGGCAACTTTCACGTGTGAATCACCCCAACATTGTGAAGTTGTATGGCTCATGCAATAATCCAGTAAGTCAGCTTTTAAACACTCCAATATTTCAGTGTGTTATAGCCTATGGTTTTGCCAGTTGTTGTTGTAAATACCTTAGAACAGTACATTGTTAGCCTTCTGTTATTCTTGCCTAATGCTAATTTTCCCATCTAGGTCTGCCTGGTGATGGAATATGCTGAAGGGGGGTCCCTGTACAATGGTGGGTCTCTGGGCAATTATGTAGGATGGCCTACTGCACTACCACAGTAGACTTGGCCATTGCAAATTAGTGCAACACATGCCATGCCATACCAAACAAGTGGAAATATTGCAGTCAATGTGTCATTAACTCCAATACCCACATGCAAACTATTCTCTTAATAAGCACACTATTGGCATGATTCCTTAAATAGCCCACTATTACATTGGTCAGTCCTTGCACAGTGAACTGCAAGTGGAGTATCAGAGTTAGGAAGTGTAAATGGTCCTTTACCTGCTCAAGCACTTTACCACCTTGTCTCCTGTGATCCCTCTGAATCTCTATCAAAGTAATATTTTAGGATCATTAAAGTTGACGTTCTTAGTTGTGGTCGTCAAAACTTTGAATACTTGAAACTATAACTTTGATGTTATTCGGTGGTTATTTGTGTATTTGAATGGTGTATACCTACTCTCTTAACTCTTTGTCTGACATGTCTGTAAGAGTGTGTTCTGTGCAGTGGTGTAAAGTACTTAAGTAAAAATTATTTAAAGAACTACTTAAGTAGTTTTTGGTGTATCTTTACTATTTATATTTTTGACTACTTTTCATTTTACTCCATTACATTCCTAAAGAAAATAATGTACTTTTTACTCCATACATTTTCCCTGACACCCAAGAGTACTCGTTACATTTTGAATGCTTAACAGGACATGAAAATGGTCAAATTCACGCACTTATCGAGAGAACATTACTTGTCATCACTACTGCCTCTGATCTGGCGGACTCACTGAACACAAATGCTTTGTTTGTAAATGATGTCTGAGTGTTGGATTGTGCCCCTGGCTATCCGTAAAATAAAGAAATAAGGAAACCTGTCCCTTCTGGTTTGCTTAATATAATTAATATAAGGAATTAGAAATTATTTATATTTTTTGTTTTTACACAGCTGTTTATTATCTATGCATAGTCACTTTACCCATACCTACCCAGTCACTTTACCCATGTACAAATTGCCTCGACTAACCTGTACCCCCACACATTGACCTTGTACTGGTAACCCCTGTATATAGCCTCGTTATTGTTATTTTATTGTTACTTTTTATTTTTTACTTTAGTTAATTTAGTAAATCTTTTTTAAAACTATTTCTTGAACTGCATTGTTGGTTAAGGGCTTGCAAGTAAGCGTTTCACGGTAAAGTCTACACCTGTTGTATTCGGCACATGTGACAAATACAATTTGATAATTTTTTACTTTTGATACTTAAGTATGTTTTAGCAATTACATTTACTTTTGATACTGAAGTATATTTAAAACCCAAATGCTTTTAGACTTTTACTCAAGTATTATTTTACTGTGTGACTCACTCACCTGAGTCATTTTCTATTAAGGCATCTTTACTTTTACTCAAGTATGACAATTGGGTACTTTTTCCACCACTGGTTGTCTAGATGAGTGTTTGCATTGGTTTCGATGTCTCTGTGGAGATGTGTGTGGTGCATCTGTTCTGTGTTTATTTGGAGCTCTCTGTGGTAGTGACTGTGTTCTCTGTCCACAGTTCTGCATGGTGCTGAACCTCTCCCCTGTTACACTGCCTCCCATGCCATGAGCTGGTGTTTTCAGTGTTCCCAAGGGGTCGCCTATCTCCATGGCATGAAACCAAAGGCTCTCATTCACAGGGACCTCAAACCACCCAAGTATGCTCCTCCCCACCTCCTCACTCTCTGTTGTCTCTCGTTTCACTGCCCATAAAGTGGCCGCCACTCAAGGTTTCATTTGTTAGTTGTAGCCTATGTTATACTATGCAATAGCGTGAAATGCGTTATCTGACTTTTTAAACCAAAAGAGCATAGCTTTTGTCATCTTCTAGTCCTCTGTTATGATAGACCAATGTTTGTTTATTTTTTTATCTGGCTTCAGTAGTGAGGCCTTAGTGTTTTTATAGTATGCCTCTGACTGAATTCCTTAGAGTAGCTGTACCGGGTCCAGAGGTTATTTATTGGGCTCTGACGGGGAAAAAGTCCCTGGCAGTGGCAGGGCACTGTGGGAATGACCAGCTGGTCCATATCCTAGAAACCTGTCCAGAATTTACTCCCTGGGAAGAAATGGGTCAGGCCTGTCGACCACTGGCTGAACTCACAGGCTACATCCCAAATGGCACCCTATTCCCTTTATAGCACACTGCTTTTGACCAGGGCTCATATGTAGTTAATAGGGTGCTATTTGGGATGCTGCCACAGAGTGCTGTTAACTTAACCTTCACTTCCTTTGTGTTAGACAGTGGGTGCTGCCAGAATGTTTGTGTGGTTGTAGAGTTATTTTCTATAGGGGATTTGACTTCTCCCCCTTGTATGTTTAAAAGTAAGAATCTTACTTACTGTATTTCCTTTTTCAGTGTTTTTTATGATTAGAAATGTTTGCATGGAATCAAACGTGGATTTATGAAGTGTTTGTAACCCAGTAAGACCTCAGCAGCCTCTGGTAGTTACCCTCACGTAGTCTCACACGTCACCAACCACTAAAGTTCACGTCTAGCATTTGAGTAGATCTTTGTTTCCTTGTTTGTTTCAGCCTGCTCCTTGTTGCCGGTGGCACCGTGCTGAAGATATGTGACTTTGGGACTGCGTGCGACATTCAGACCCACATGACCAACAACAAGGGAAGTGCAGCTTGGATGGCCCCTGAGGTGTTTGAAGGCAAGCATGAGCTGCATGGGGAGCTTTTGAAACACATGCAAAGAGATGTCTGTCCGGCCTAGATAGCCCTTGTTCTCAGATGTGTGCTATCTAAACAGGTGTAGCCTTTCACGAATGCGTTCACCTAGAGTTCATTGATAGTCGGCGTTTAAGTGATACTACTGTTAAGACCAGAGTGTTTATAGTAGAGCTCATGTCTAGTGGTGGAAGTGCTCATTAATTGTAATAGTGCTCCACTTTCGATTTGTCACTCACTAGATCACTGGAAGGCACTGCAAACACGTAGACGCCATAATTTCTCAAAGGATGATTTATCCAACTTTTGTTAGTATTCTCTTAATTTACAATCATTCATATCTTGAGTGGTATGCATGATTACTGCACACAGACTTTTAGGTGAATGCAGTGTTTCACTGTTAAATTAAACGACTTAAACCAGATATAAAGTATGTAGAAAAATGGCGCTATATATTTTGAAATAAGATCATCTTTAAGAACTACCAAATAAAAACAAGACAGTCAGGGAGAATCTAAAATTCCCATAGATTTAGTTATGTTTGAGTCACTCGGATAGCATAAGCCATGGCAAAATGTGTAGAATTGCAGGAAACTAGCTTTTAAACAGCAACATTTTGTCTACGCAAACTTTGCCACCACTGCTGAAAATCCTCAGAGAAAAACTGGAATGGAAGGAAAGGTTTCATCCCTGAGAGAATGTAGCATTTGAGTCTATGCTCTCGGGTGGTAGCTTAATGTACTTTGTTTTACAAAACACATTGAGGCGGTCAGGAGGAAACACAAATGAGGTAGTCATTATCTTGTTTGTTGAGGGAGTAACATGACTCCATGCAATTAAGCACCTCACATTTGCCCCCAGAATGACCTCCTTAAAGCTAATTTGCATCACAGGGAGAAATGTTTTCAAAAGGCCTAAGCAGCACATCAACTTTAAGGCTGAGTCCCAAATGACACTATTCCTTATACAGCGCACTACTTTTGTCCAGAGCCCTGGTCAGAAATGGTGCACTAAATAGGGAATAGAGTGCCATTTGGGACACAGACCATAACATATGTGTGAAGAGCAGTTTAATTCCGCAGTAATAGCCACAGTAATTATGCATCTCCGGAGAGGCCCTGAAGTAAAATTGCCTCCTTGTTTTCATCACATTTGTGGTCTAAAGGTGCAGACCAAATAAAGGCTTCCTGTGCTTTCCCATAAACATCCCCTCCCTCAACACTCCTCACTTAACTGTGCCTCAGAGAATTACCTTTCATCAGTCAATCAGAGCTATGTCAAGCCCATCGTTTTTTTTCCCATCTGAAAGGCCCTGAGTTGGAGCTCTTTCTCTCCTCTGTGCTTTCAGGCAGCAATTACAGTGAGAAGTGTGATGTGTTCAGCTGGGGAATCATTCTCTGGGAGGTGATCACGCGTCGGAAGCCCTTTGACGAGATCGGTGGGCCGGCCTTCCGCATCATGTGGGCGGTGCACAACGGTGAGTCCAAGTGGTGGGGGTGGAGGTTGGGGAGGTGAATTCGTTCATGGTGGTGCTGACATGTCAATCGCCCTGGTGTTTCAGAGCCAGGTCCCCAGTGAGACCTGCTGAGAGATTAAATGAGTTACGAGGCTGACGGTGAAGAGCAATTAAAAGACACTCGCCTGTGAGGCGCTCCCCGCGGTTTCTTCCGTCACACACAGAGTGATGGCGCAGAATGCTAACGAAACACTGACTGTCTGAGAGCAGGAGCACACCTGGGGCCACGACACTGCTGCTGCGCCCGTTTCTCTGACACGTTAGCAGAGCCTCCACAGCAGGGGCTGTCATTTGCAAGTGTTCTTCGTGTTTTGTACCGCAATGAACTTTCTGGAACGTCCTCATGTTAACAGATTTGAGTTTCCATACGTTTTACTGTGACTGTTTTGTGATTGTTTGTATTCATAGAGATGAATATTGATCTAATTTATCCTTATCTGTTTGTGTTGATGGTGTTCAGGCACACGGCCACCGCTCATCAAGAGCCTTCCCAAGCCCATCGAGAGCCTGATGACCCGCTGCTGGTCCAAAGACCCCTCCCAGAGGCCCTCCATGGAGGAGATAGTCAAGATCATGACCCATCTTATGAGGGTAAAAGCCCTCCTAGACACACTCATACTCATAGAGATGCATTAAATGAAAGATTGCTTCACCAAGATGGCAGCCCTGCAGTCATTAACCGCCACAATGTCCATTCCAGTGTTCTTTTTAATTCTATGCCGACACTAACCCTGGATGCATGCAGGACTCTTTCCATGGTGTCCTGTTCTCAGACTGCTTATCTACCGGTCAGTGTTGGTAATGGCACTCTTACATTCTCTGTCAACCTCTTTTCCAGTGCTTCCCAGGATCTGATGAACCCTTGCAATACCCTTACCAGTATTCAGATGAAGGGCAGAGTAACTCGGCCTCGAGCACAGGTATTTTACTGAGTAATGTTGTTGCTCCTATGCTGCTGATTGGGTTATTGTTGAGATGCAGGGCTCCCTTGTAAAAGAGACCTTGGTCTCAATCGGACTCCCTGCTAAAATAAAGGATAAATAAATAGAAATCTATATCCTTGAAATAATGGAAGCTTTTATTACCTGCACTATAGTTTTACCTTCATGAAACATCATTGACGTAATGTGGAAATATCTCCATTGTCTCACTACCTCTCCATTGGGTATTATAGGTTCCTATGTGGATTGCACTAGCAGCAAGAGTGACACAAACATGGAGCATGGGGACTCTCAAGGGAGCAACGACACAATCAAGATCAAACCTCAGTTTGCACATCAGTTCAGGCCAAAGGTAAGGCAGCAAGCTGTACTGTACATTGCTAGCCATTTCTACCACAACAATTAAACTGGAACAATTGACTTTGTCAAGTGACTAGAAAGAAAAGGTAGACAAATTAAGGCAATTACGTTTGTGTTGATATAAACAAAACGATTTACACAAGCCTCGTATGAAAGTAATGGTAATTTTGAAGTAACCATCAGTACTCTAACCCATAATTTGGTGACCTAAGTGAATATTAGTAAAATGTACAGTAGCCCAACAGTATCTGTTTTGTCTGTGCTCTCAGGGAGACCCATTGCGAAGCCTGCCTCTGTCCAGAGGGGGCAGTGTTGAGAGCCTGTCGGGGCGAACCCACAGCCTGGTGGCCTCCGAGAGCAAAAGAATGAGCGCAGACCTGTCAGAGCTGGAGCACAGGGTGCCTTTCGCTCCTGCAGGTAACGTCAGAATCTACAACCTACATACCCCACAATGGATTATGCAAGAGGACAAGTATAGGTCTACATATTTTCGTAACACACCCACACACTGCTGTAGAGTATGGAGATCAGTGTTGCGGGTAACAATATAACGTTTTGCGGTAATGAATAATATAACAGAGTTACTGTTCCAATTTGAGTAATAATATTACAGTTACTGATCAAATAAATAGGTTTTTACTTTTGCTATCATTCCCTTCCTATTACAGTTATTGATCCTAATAAATATGAGTGATTTATTCCCTCTTGGCGCAATATAAAAATATAATGAATTTGTCTTCTCACCAAGTTCCTGTTTATACACACACTTTTAATAACTGTTTTAGTGAGGGAGATGAAAAATGTCAGAAGCATCTAAAACATTGACTTTCTCAGCATGGTAGTGCTCCCATTACTTTGATTTGGTAGGACAAAATGACAAGAATATAACTGTAAAATGTCAGCCGTGCCCAAGCGAGAAACACATCTCCACTGCTAGAACCACGACTTCCAATCTCTTGAAGCACCTGCAAAGGCAACACGCCAACACAAAACTCTTAGCGGAAGACCCCCGAGACCTGACCGTTGCTGCTGAAGATTACTGTAGTCCAGTGTTCCCCAACTGGCAGACCTGGTTTTATTTGGCCTTGAGTTTTCTGCGCTAAAATAAATTAACTAAAAGATATATACAGCGCCTTCAGAAAGTATTCAGACCACTTGGCTGATTCTATATTTTGTTGTGTTGCAGCCTGATTTCAAAATGGATTAAACTGATTTTTACACACAATACCCCATAATGGCAAAGTGAAAACATGTTTTTAGAATTTAAATTGTTGCTAATGAAATACTGAAATATCTAATTTACACATTGTAAGTTTTCATACCCCTGAGTCAATACTTTGTAGAGAATCACCTTTGGCGGCAATTACAGCTTTGAGTCGTCGTCAGTATATCTATCAGCTTTGCACATCTGAATTTGGAGAATCTCTTCCTTGTAGATTTTCTCAATGGGATGGGGAGGGGCGGTGAACAGCAATCTTCAAGTCTTTGCACAGATTTTCAATGGGATTCAAGTCTGGGCTTTGGCTGGGCCACTCAAGGACTTTCGCATACAGCCATTGTCCTGTTAAAATGTAAATCTTTGCCCGAGTCTAAGGTTGTTTGCAGGTTCTCATCAAGGATTTGCCTGTATTTAGCTCCATTAATTATTCCCTATATACTTTCCAGTCTCCCAGTCCCTGCCGCTGAAAAGTATCCCCATAGCATGATGCTGCCACCACCATGCTTCAAGGTAGGGATGGTGTTAGATGGGTGATGAGCTGTGCTTTGCATTCCGGCCAAATAGTACAAATTTTGTCTCATCAGACCACATTGTCTTTTGCCTTATGCTCTGAGTCTTTCACATGCCTTTTTGCAAACTCCAGGCATGCTGTCATGTGCGTTTTTCACAGCAATAGCTTCCGTCTGGCCACTCTCCCATAAAGCCCAGATTGGTGAAGTGCTGAAGAGACTGATGTCGTTCTGGCATTTTCTCCCATCTCAGCTAAGGAACTCTGCAGTTCTGTCAGAGTGGTCATTGGGTTCTTGGTCACCTCTCTAACAATGTCCTTCTAGCCTGGTTTCTCAGTTTGGTCGGACAGCCAGCTCTAGGCAGAGTCTGGGTAGAAAATGTCAACACTCTAGAAATAGTTGTATACCCCTCCCCAGATATATGCCTCGTCACATTTCTATCTCGGAGATCAACGGCCAGTTCCTTGGACTTTCTGCTCTGACACTGTCAACTGTGGGACCTAGACAAGTGTGTTTCCTTCTAAATCATGTCCAAACAATTGAATTGGCCACAGGTGGACTCCAATCAAGTTCTAGTGACATCTCAAGGATGATCAAAGGATATTGGATGCGCCTGAGCTCAATTTGGAGTGTCATAGCAAAGGGTTGTGAATACTTATGTAAATGAGAATTCTGTATTTCCTTTTCAATACATTTGCTAAAATTTCAACAACAAAAAATTCCTCTTGTCATTATGGGGTATTGTGTGTGGATGGGTCAGAAAAAAATATTGAATTCAGGCTGTAACGCAACAATGTGGAATAGGTCAAGGGGTATGAATACTTTCTGAAGGCACGTGCTCAGTACCAGTCAAAAGTTTGGACACACCTATTCATTCAAGGTTTTTTCTTTATTTTTACTATTTCCTACATTGTAGAACAACAGTGGAGACATCAAAATAACACATGGAATCATGTAGTAACCAAAAAAGTGTTAAACAAATGTCAGAGATTCTTCAAAGTAACCATCCTTTGACATGATGACAGCTTTGCACACTCTTGGCATTCTCTCAACCAGCTTCACCTGGAATGCTTTTCCAACCGTCTTGAAGGAGTTCCCACGTATCCTGAGCACTTGTCGGCTGCTTTTCCTACACTCTGCGGTCCAACTCATCCCAAACCGTCTCAATTGGGTTGAGGTCGGGTGATTGTGGAGGCCAGGTCGTCTGATACAGCACTCCATCACTTTCCTTGGTCAAATAGCCCTTACACAGCACAAACCAGATGGAATGACGGTATCGTTGCAGAATGCTTTGGTAGCCATGCTGGTTAAGTGTGCCTTAAATTCTAAATAATTCACCGACATTGTCCCCAGCAAAGCACCATCACACCACCTCCTTCATGCTTCACGGTGGGAACCACACATGTGGAGATAATCTGTTCACCTACTCTGCGTCTCACAAAGACATTGCTTGTGTTTCTTGGCCCAAGCAAGTCTCTTCTTCTTATTTGTGACCTTTAGTAATGGTTTCTTTGCAGCAATTCAACCATGAAGGCCTGCTTCACACAGTCTACTCTGAACAGTTGATGTTGAGATGTGCCTCTTACTTGAACTCTGTGACGCATTTATTTGGGCTGCAATTTCTGAGCCTGGTAACTCTAATGAATTTATCCTCTGCAGCAGAGGTAACTCTGGGTCTTCCTTTCCTGTGGTGGTCCTCATGAGAGCCAGTCATCATACCGCTTGATGGTTTTTCCAACTGCAACTTTTCTGGATGGACTGACCTTCATGTCTTAAAGTAATTGATGGACTGTCGTTTCTCTTTGTTTATTTGAGCTGTTCTTGCCATAATATGGACTTAGCCCTATTTGGTAAAATAGACCATCTTCTGTATACCACACCTACCTTGTCACAACACAACTGATTGGCTCAAATGCATTAAGAAGGAAATAAATTCCACAAATTAACTTTCAACAAGGCACACCTGTTAACCTGCATTCCAGGTGACTACCTCATGAAGCTGGTTGAGAGAATACCAAGGGTGTGCAAAGCTGTCATCAAGGCAAAGGGTGGCTACTTTGAAGAATTTCAAATATAACATATATTTTGATTTAACACCTTTTTGGTTACTACATGATTCCAATTGTGTTCATAGTTTTGATGTCTTCACTATTATTCTACAATGTCGGAAATGGTCAAATAAAGAAAAACCCTTGAATCAGTAGGTGTGTCTAAACCTTTGACTGGTACTGTGTGTGTGTGTGTGTGTGTGTGTGTGTGTGACATCAAGTTATAAAAAAATATATATATATTTTTTAAATGATTTATCTGTTCACAAGTATTCCCACGCGTAATAGAGAGACGTGATCGTATACAAATGTAAGAAAGGTTTGAAATTATTGTTTTAGTCAAATATTATATATGTTTGGGCTTCTTGCGGTTAGTTTGCAGTCTACAATTATTTGTAATTATGTTCCGAATTTCGGTTGAAATTAGTTGACGATCCCTGCTTTAGGCCTATCTCATCCAAACAACCAAGATTTGATTTGAATCGTTTTGGAGGACACGCTGTAACCCATGGAGAGCTCAACAAACTTGTAGTTGAGGAAATGCTGCCCTTATCAACAGTAAAATCTGTCATTATTGGGCTACTTTTTGAAAATGTAACCTTTATTTAACTAGGCAAGCCAGTTAAGAACAAATTCTTATTTACAATGATGGCTTACCCCGGCCAAACCCGGACGATGCTGGGCCAATTGTGCGCCGCCCTATGGGACTCCCAATCACGGCCGGATGTGATACAGCCTGGATTCGAAACAGGGATTGTAGTGACGCCTCTTGCACTGAGATGCAGTGCCTTAGACCGTGCCTTAGGCTTACGTAACGTTGACATTGTTTACATTGAGTGAGGACACACAACATTTTGGAGGTGTAATGCAAAAGTAATATAACAAGTAGTGGAACTAATTACTTTTCCCAGGGAGTAATAAGTCAAGTAATTTGTTATTGTTAAAAGAAATAATAGGTAATATATTTTTTTTTAAATTAGTAACGACCCCAACACTGATGGAGATACAGATTCTGTCACATTGAAGTAGGCCTAGCCAACGATATAGTCCTCAGAGATGTACATATGAATATGCAATTTTTTTTCATAGACTGCCCATGGCGTTCTGTAAGAGATTGATAGATACACGCATGCATACATACATACATACAGTAATCTTACATCAGCTACTGAAGTGGGTTTCATCCCAATACGAGAGATGGAGAAATGTCTATGCCATCAGAAGCGACTATCATGTCTCCCTCTCCGTCAAACTGCATGCCTCACCTCTCATATAATCGCCTCCATATGCCCCTCTGGTGCCAATCATCTCCCCTCCCTCACACAGATCGAAGGCTGAGAGGATGTCTTGTATTCATCATCAGCCCTGTCATGTCTAAATTTTAAGCTTCGGAGGCAGTCAAATACTGTTTGGCATGAAAAAGCTATAATTAAGTCTCTTGTCAGGGTTTTCCCTCATGCTTTCTTTCCAGCTTTCTTTGAGAATGTTTTTGCGATGTCAATTATTTTCAACGTTCCATGTGTTATTGTTGTCAATGGTATATCATGAATAATAATCATGTATTTAGCTTTAATCTGTATATTCTCAAAGCTCTTCAATAGTTAAATAAATTATGCTGTAGTTACTGTGTATATTACAATCTTCAGAGCCATCTATATGATTTGATCATCTTTTCTAAGTGGATTCATAGTAAATATTCCTATTATTACATTCAAACTGCTTGCTACGTGTAGCTGAATGCCTAACATGTCTGTGCTGAGACTTCCCATGCCGGGCCTAAATCGGCATCGCTAGCACTGTGATGTCGAACCAATCAACTAACCACAGGACGCATACTTCCCGTGCAATGTGCATGTACTTTTGTGCTCTGCATGCCAGTAGAGTCCAGAGAGGAGTGAGGGGGAGAGGGCACCATCTGACATGTATGCTCCAGCTCTGGGCCCTCTCTCTTTGTCTGCATGCATGTGTACGCCAGCTGTGTGTGTGTGTGTATCTGTTGCAGCACGTCCCCAGTATAAACGAGGCCACCGTAAAACGGCGTCATTTGGCACCATTCTGGACGTTCCCAAGATCGTCTTCACAGGTACCAGTGCGGACCACCAGGCTACCTGGTGCCCTGGGTGTAGCTGGCTTGACTGAACTGAATCAGCGGGTTCCTCTGTTTGCACTGGGCTCTGACACTGCTGTTCATGTAGTGTCTGTTACTCCAGGTATCACAGGCTACAAGGGTCACTGGCTCCTGTAGGGGCCAACTGGCCAAACACCTTATACTTATACTTGTCTTTGCATTTTCCATTTGAATTGAAATATGGGGATATTAAAAAACGAAATATTCCCCAATCTAAATAATCATTATTTTATGAATGATGATAAACCTGGAGTAACACAGAGTTCTCTTTCCTCTCTTGTCTTTTGTGGCTTTGACAACATGTTAAAAGGGGCATGAGTTAACATGGTGGCGGTCTTATTGGGGTTTCGCCCTCTAGCCACAAGGTGCTGATGGAGCCAATTCAATTCACATAGATCCGTCTTTTAATCTATTTATCTAATCCAGATTCATGGATTAATCCAGACTTGAGTTAGCCTGGTGCAAAACTAATAGAATAGACTCTTGTTTTAGGGGCACAGACCAGTTATCTAATCAGCATATTTGCCATCGGAGTGGGGGGGGGGGGTGAAATTGGTGTGATGATAAGATGCATAACTCATGGTCCTGTTTGTCTCTCAGATGTCGTTCTGGTTTTACTGCAGGCAGGGAGGGAGTAAATCAGTTGGCTTGGTTGCTAGCTCCCCTCTCAGCTCTCTCCTCTCAGCTCGTCCTTGTCTCTCATGCATAGAGGACGTCTGTTTAAAGCTCTGCGAATATATATTTTTTTGCTTCTTCTCTTTACATCCATTAACTTTGTAAAAGTCATTTTGATTAATTTCCCTCACATTGTGGGTCACACAGCTATTATTACCATCCGAGATAAGGATGAAAGAAATGGGGACAGCAGCCCTGGATATCACAGGCCTTTTCTATTTAGGAAGTAGGAGCTGTTTAAGACATGTTGAATGAGTAGTTAATTAAACTGAGTGACTAAGGGAGAGGGCTGACGTAAGGGGATATTAAAAGTATGACAGGGTTGTTATCACTGTATGTGGCACACCTGGGTGTCACTCATTCCTACAGTTCATTTGACACCAGTCTCTATTTAGTAGCTCAATTAGTACGAAGCGTTACTTTATTTTTTTGTTGTTGACGTTTTGGATTGGCATTCTAATTCAATTGTCTTTGGGTTTTGTATCGTAGTGAGCTGGAACTTAAAATGGCTATAGTCGCAAAGTATTATTTTTAAACACAACACGACAATAACAGGACCTTGTTCTGATGTATAGGCCCTAGAGCAACAATCACTGCAGTGACAGATGAGCATGCGTCTCAATCCAACGTTCAGTGTATTGTTTCTGTGTGTCTCTGCCTGTGTGTCTATTTAAACGTGTTGTGCTATAGATATATCCTACTTTGGAGAGGTAAAGTTAAAATGGTAAGACCATTAGACCAGTACTTAGACCTACTGTACCAGAAAATAGACAGAGGACCAATTTCCCCCATCCCTGTTTCCTGTAGTGCCACATTTCACAAACCTACATTCCTGGTAGTTTTAGATGTTAGGTTCCATATCAGGAATTTTATATAAAAAAATAACTATTTCAGGTGTTGGCAAGTATTTCAAATTACAACCCTAAACAGGTTTGTCATATTGCAATGTCATATTTCTAGCAACTGACTTCAATTGTCCCAAATCTAGTATTTTAATGGTTACCTTTAATGTTTCTCACATTGCAGTAGTTCAAGTGGTATTGTATGGGTCTCTGAGATTGACAGCAAGGAGTGTGCGGGGGTAAAAAGACCACAATGCTCTCATTGTCAGATCATTTCCAGCAGCTTGATATTCCAACAGTAAGACGTGACTCTGAAGACATTGTTCAGAGTTCTCTGGCAGAGATGGAACTAATAATATCTTCAACTGCCAGATGGCTGGAATTTCTCCTGTTATTCTGAAGATGCCAGGCAGGTCAGAGCCAACCTCAGGTTTACCTTGGCTGGGGATTAATGAGGAAGACTGCAGGACAGGGCCAGGCCTGCTAGTCTTGTCTGAGACCCTGCAATGTGTTGTGAGCCCTGAAATAGCCTAGTTCCCCATCACCAGCCCCACCAACCCAAACAAGCAGATCTGCACAAACACGTGACACAGTGAGGCTTACCTATTCATGTGGTACAGTAGGTGTGGTCTGCAATGGAGTGATGGTAGTGGTGGTGATTGTCTACGCGTGTGTTGTGCCGTGTTAGTGTAAAGGTTGGGGGGATAACTGCTGCTCTATGGTCATTTTATGGCCATGCCATAGCACATGTTAATAGGCTAGGGAGTCGGGGGTTAAATCTGTGCAGCTGTCCTGGCTCTGTGGATCGGACCCCCCCCCCCCATCCCACACCACAGGCAGGCAGACAGGCAACAGACAAGTCCCCCTGGAACTGTCTCTGGGTCTCGCTCATGTCCCCCCCCTCCATTTCTTCTCTCTATCTCTCCCTTTCGCTCCATCCTTTCCACAGCCTCCTGTGAGGCGCAGAGGCGTAGATCTGTACAGGACCTCCCGGGGATCGGCACAGACTCCAGCCAGGTAAGATGCTCTGCAGTAGAACAGGGCCTGGGTTATCGAGTGTAGCACCGTACAGAAGCCTTTCATTTGATTTCCTTTTCAGAGTGGTATAGTATATTCTCTCCCCTCTTTGGATTGTTTTGCATTTTGACTGATCACGCCTATCATGTTTTGCTTGCTCTCGGAGGATTTGATACATGCTCGGTCAAACAAGGTGTCCCATGGGGGGAAATGCTACAGGATGTGACGGAGAATACTGTTTGATATGTCACTTTTGAGAAGATCAAGATATTCCAGGTGTAGAAAGAACATTGTCTTTCCCCCCCTACGGACAACCTTCAAATAAGCCCCTACATCCTTGCATTCTGAAATGTTGATTTCTACAGTATATTTTGTTAAAAGGCACACCTCTTCCTGTGCAGAGCTATGCAGTAGCAAAGTTCACTGAGTTTAGTAAGAAACTAGACTTTGGACACGGGTTTATTTATTTTTGTGTTCTTATACCTTTTGTGAATTAGGAAAGAGAATATTTTGATGAATTCCCAATAGTGTGACAGAGATGGTGGTTCCTCTGATTTTCTTCCGTGTTTCTCTCTTCCGGAAGTGTGTACATAACCACAAACAGACTTTAGACCTTGTTTTTCACCCTTTTTATACTTGACACTTTTTACTTGGCAAACTATGCATTGTTTTACCCCACTGGGACAGGCTCAGGATTTCCATGTGGGTTTCTGTTGCCATAGTCATTGTTGACTTTGCTTGAGTGTCAGATGTTGTATGCGCCATGGACAAAAACAAAAGGGCCATTTCTTCTATCTGTATGAGTGATTGACAGTGTTGTTGGCCTGTTACAGGGGCTGTATGAGTGATTGACAGTGTTGTGGTTCTGTTACAGGGGAGTAGGAACAGCAGCAGATCTTCCAGTCCCAGTGTGAGGATGATGCCGCCTGATAAGACCAGCAGCCGAGGGTACAGCTTCTCTCCCGATGACCCCACAGGTATAGTAGTCTACCTCTCTCACTCAAACATGCTCATCTCACTGTCTACAGCTACTTCTACAGATGGAGCTGGAAGGAGTTTGGTACATGTACTAATAATAATTTGATGAGCAAATTCACTCATACTGCCCATGTTCCTTACTGTATTATCTTATATTGATGCTGGTGCTCAACTTGTTGCTTAATGTAAGATCCCAAGACATTGTATCCCATTCCCTTTGTACTGTTGAGAGACGAAAAAGTGAAGGTTGGCGTTTAGAACCAGTTTGATTGAATGAAGTCAGCGTCTCGTGTTGGTTGTGTCACCCTCTCACAACCCTGAGTGCTGTAATGGCATCAATGTCATTGTGGATGGGGGTGTAAATCACTTGAGCAGGTTCTGCAGACATTACGTAATCCTCATCAATGATTTAAGGCGCTGGTCTCCTGTCACACGGAGCCTGAGAGGGGCGGGGACACTGACACAGGTCTATTTCTGTTGAAGGACTTCTGGTGTCTATTGATAACTGTGTGCCTGCCCAGTCGACTCATCTTGCACCGCCTGGGCCTGTGCTGGTGTCACTGTCAGACCAAAAACAAACACAAGTCTTGCTCTCTCCTGCCCAGATACCAACGGCTCAGACAACTCAATTCCCATGGCATATCTCACTCTGGACTACCAGCTGCAGGTAGGGTTCCATTTCATACCGGACCTCCCCCGACCCTGTCCTGCTAATGTTAAGCATTCTTTTATGCCACAAAACAGCTTGATCCCACTCCCATCCCATTCAAGTGTTTGTGTGACCTGTCAAAATTGGCCTCGAGATTGGCCATTTGACAAACTCTTGATTATTTTTCTTTTGTAGATTGCTCTATTTTGTGTTTGTTTGAATTCAAATGTTGAGGTTTTCCTTCTCAACGATGTTTTCAAGGACACTGCAAATTGACTGTATTAACTCAATTAGTGCAGGGATTACGTCTGTTGTCAGTGAGAAAATGATGCTATCTCAAAAGCGGAATGTCTTTATAAATACCCACCGGCAACGGCGGTGAGACATGTTGTGTATTTTTAAAAGCTCAGACGATTCTGAGAGCTGATAGATGTATTGCAAAATGTATTTCTAACTGGCTATAAGCTCCCTAGATCAATTAATGACAACATGCGTGGTTTATTTTCAGCCCCTCGCTCCTTGCCCGAACTCCAAAGAGTCCATGGCCGTGTTTGAGCAGCACTGTAAAATGGCCCAGGAGTACCTGAAAGTGCAGACAGAAATCGCCTTACTGATCCAGAGAAGGTGAGTAGTGAACCCTTACTGTACCTCTCCATCTTGTAGGGCAAGCGTTCAGCCACTACCAAAGTGCTGAGGTAATACTCTATTTGTTCATTCTGTTTTTTTAAGGGACTGATGTGGTACTGCAGTGTCTAATGTAATTAACTCTTGTATTGTAAGCCCTGCTGAATGTGACCATACACATATATTTTTCATATAAACAGACAACAAATCGTCTCCCGTGTTAAGGGGTGGGCTGTCTTGTGATTAACATAACAAGCAGCTCCATCAGATGTGTAGCACGTATTTAGGCTTGGGCGTATGACTATGCAGAAGGCCACCCAAAGGCAATTACTGAATTTCGATGACAAATCCAAGGCAGACAGGCCTTCTATGCAGTGGAACAACTGGCTGTGTTTGGCTAAAGAGCTCAGCTCATATTTATAGACGATGACTTTAGCAAGGAAACTACCGTGTTTGTGGAGTCAGCGTTTTTCTCACACGAGCTATCCGATGCTTTGGTGCTCCTTTGCATCTCTCTCCAGCCTCTGTTGTGCTTATTGTGAAGTGCCCCTGTTTAAGCACAGCTGAGTAATTCACAATTATCGGAATAAAGGCCCAATGTAGTCAAAAGCGTGATTTTTCTGTCTTATATACATTTCCACACTATGAGATGCAAATAATACTGTGAAATGGTGAAAATGATGATCATGCCCTTTTAGTATAAGAGCTGTTTTGAAAAGACGAGCTGATATTTCAGCCTGTTTTGGTGGGATTTAGTTTTAACCTGCCTGGTGACATCACCATGTGGTAAATATACCAATAGAAAGAGTTCCAGACCTCTCTGCCAATAACAGCTAGTTTTCTCTCCAATCAGAGTACTCTGACAGTGCTGAGTTAAATTATTGCTTGAGAAAGTGCGCTTTGCTGAGAAACTATATTTGTTATAAATGAAAACTGTAACAAATAAACAAATCACAGTAACACAGTAAGGTACTTGTTAACCAGAAATGATTTGATATTGAGACAAAAACGGCTGCATTGGGCCTTGTAAATGCAACAGTTTCAATGATTTTATCCAGTTACAGTTCATATAAGGAAAAGTACATTTAAATAAATTACTTAGGCCCTAATCTATGGATTTCACATGACTAGGCAGGAGTGCAGCCATGGATGGAGCTCGGCCCACCCACTGGGGAGCCTGGCCCAGCCAATCAGAATAAGATTTTCCCCACAAAAAAAGACAGAAATACTCCTCAGTTTCATCAGCTGTCCGGGTGGCTGGTCTCAACGATCCCGCAAGTAAAGAAGCCGGATGTGGAGGTCCTGGGCTGGCGTGGTTACACGTGGTCTGTGGTTGTGAGGCCGGTTAGACGTACAGTACTGCCAAATTCTCAAAAATTATTTTGGAGTCTGCTTATGGTAGAGAAATGAACATTCAATTATCTGGCAACAGCTCTGGTAGACATTCCTGCAGTCAGCATGCCAATGGTGCACTCCCTCAAAACTTGAGACATCTGTGGCATTGTGTTGTGTGACAAAACTGCACATTTTAGTGGCCTTTTATTGTCCCCAGCACAAGGTGCACCTTTGTAATGATCATGCTGTTTAATCAGCTTTTTGATATGCCACACCTGTCAGATGGGTGGATTATCTTTGCAAAGGAGAAACACTCACTAACAGGGATGTAAATACATGTCTGCACAATTTGAAATAAATACTATTTTTGTGCGTATGGAACATTTGATGGATCTTTTATTTCAGCGCATTAAACATGGGACCAGCACTTTTACATGTTGCGTTTATTTTTGTGTGTGTGTGTATAATATTATAATAAATAAAAATGTATTGTTCTTTCTGTTTGCATTTTTACCTTTTCTCTTGTGCAATGTGCTTCTCTTTTTAGTAATGTTCTTGTTATCTGATGTAAGCTGCAGCACTGCAATTCAGTTTTCCATATTGTAAACTGCTCAAGTCCACCATTGTGGCAGATATATTTGTATGTGTAAATAAAACCAATTTATATCTCCAGGAAAGAGTTGATCGCTGAACTGGACCAAGACGAGAAGGACCAGCAGAACACGTCCCGCCTGGTCCAGGAGCACAAGAAGCTACTGGAGGAGAACAAATCTCTGTCCACCTACTACCAGAAGTGCAAAAAGCAGCTGGAACTGATCCGTGCTCAGCAACAGAAGAGACAGGGCACCTCGTGATGGGCCACAAGCTGGCCGCCACCTGGATCATGCTGCAGAGACACACAAACAAACTGTCCCCATGTCATATCCCCTGTTCTCCTCCCCTGCCTCTGCTCTTTCCTGGGTCACCTGTAGTCTAGTCTGAAACCCAGACCCTACCTGCAAAATAATTGACACTATCTCTCTCCTCCTCCTCCCTCTGCCCCATGACAACTATGATCTCAACCTAGGTGCCCACGCCTTCACCCTGTAGGTTCCAGTGAGTGGATCTTGTTTTACCTTGTACTGTAAAGAGACCTGTGTTTTACTGTGTACCTGCATGTTGCGTTATAGACACACCCTGCTGATAACATGGAATGGAATATGAGGTGTGCACTCAATCAAGCTGTTATGGAATGTCTCTTGCACATCTTTACAGTATATTCTTTGATAGCAGGCCAAAACAATCAGCATGCATCTGCTCTCTCTGCCCATAAACAGCTGGAGTCCTGGGGTTGCCTGCCCTGGGTTCAGTGAACACACGGGACAGAGAGATGGGCTTCTAGGCCTCGATTGTCAGCCATCCTTTTAGTCAGGATGTGATGCTTCTTGAGGTGTGTGAGCGTAGTACAGTAACTGCTGCTGCTTCTTGAAGTATGTGAGTACAGTAACTGCTGAGCCTGATTGGAGGGGGAGGCCAGTGAGGGGTGTGAAATATGTTTGTCTCTATTGCTCTCAGGGCCCCTCGGACCCTCCCCTGGGCTGCCTGGTCAGTGTGTGTCCACCCCTCCTCCCACAGTCCAGTCCTCCCATTGGTTAGTTTTACCCTGACCTGTCCTCCTAACTGGCCAATGGCCATGTGTCCTTGAGAATGTGAAAAACAAAGACGGTCTAGACGACAAGTGTGAATTATGTGCAGAAGTTGGTGTTTTAATGAATTATGACCAGAATCTATTTGACTAATCTTTGATCTCTAAGTGTTTTTTTGTTGTTGTTTTGTTACCATTTAATGAAAAAATAGCCACCCTTTTTTTGGGGTGAGCACCCCTTACAAAAGAAATCCACCACAACCTATCTGAAAGTATTTAATGTATGTTCTATTTATTTTACCGGGGGATGTATTTTAGATATACCTTGCACATCCATGATGTCTTTGATAAAAAGGAAGGACTTGGCTTGTCACAAGTACCTGGATAGAAACATGGGTCGGGCCTCAAACAGAGATTAAATATTTATAGTTTGCTTTCAACAACCACAAAAAACGCAAGCAAAGACGACAGACTTCTTATCTCAACCTGTATAATTAAAATAAACTATGCACGAGGTTCAAAGTGTAACATGTTTATCATGACTTAATTTAGTTTCCTTTTGTTTTTTTCCTATCCATTTTGGTGTTAGGGATTATACTTTTATCTGGTATGGGAATGCAGAGATGTACAAGAGGCCTATCCCTCGCCTATATGTATTTCGTTTTTAGTTCACATGTTGCCTTAGAATTTGATTGCTAGATTTGAAAGTATTTGACTTGTTTTTCGTTCCTTTATTGCGGTGTTCACTTGCGCCTCATTTGAATGTAATGGACAGTCAGTCAGTGAGAATGGTATGACTTTTGTTCTAAGGGAGAATTGTATATATTATGCCAATGGTTTACCAGGAGGCTGATTGTCTGGTCAAATGAATGATGTCAATAGGCTGCAAAAGAAATCATGATCTCTGTCACTGCTTTTCCCAATTTAACAGAATGAATCCCAGTAGGTTTAAGTATCCATGCAAGAAGAAAGTTGATTTAGAGATCTACACTTACAATGAGAATTGGTCTTATTTTGTCTTGCCGTTTCATTTGACCAGACCTGACGTCGCTGCTACAGTCCTCCAAATGTTTTGCACACTCCTCTGGTTTTACTGATTTACATGTAACTAACTGGGTCTTGTACTTCAAAGTGTATATATTATGATGGTTTACAAGGGAGGTGACAGTTGAAATTGTGTAAGGGTTCATTTGCTGCAGTTATATCCCTACTTTTTCCCTTTTCTTAAAGTTATATTCACAATCATTTTATTAACCATTACTGTATATAAAATGTTTTCTTAAACTATTGGGAACAGGTACAGTGCCTTCGGGAAGTATTCAGACCCCTTGACTTTTTCACATTTTGTTAGGTTACAGCCTTATTCTAAAATTCATTAAATATCTACACACAATACCCCATAGGGACAGAGCAACAAAAAAATGACATTTTTGCAAATGAATATTTTTTTTTAAACGGCTGAAATCACATTTACATAAGTATTCAGACCCTTTACTCAGTACTTTGTTGAAGCACCTTTGGCAGTGATTACAGCCTTGAGTCTTCGGTATGATGCTACAAGCTTGGCACACCTGTATTTGGAGTTTCTCCAATTCTTATTTGTAGATCTTCTCAAGCTCTGTCAGGTTGGATGGGGAGCATTGCTGCACAGCTATTTTCAGTTCTCTCCAGAGATATCCGGGCTCTGGCTAGGCCACTCAAGAACATTCAGAGACTTGTCCCGAAGCCACTCCTGCATTGTCATGGATGTGTGCTTAGGGTTTTTGTCCTGTTGGAAGGTGAACCTTCGCCACAGTCTGAGGTCCTGAGCACTCTAGAGCAGGTTTTCATCCAGGATCGCTCAGTACTTTGCTCCGTTCATCTGTGCTTTGGTTCCTGACTAGTCTCCCAGTACCTGCCGCTGAAAAACATCCCCACAACATGATGCTGCCACCACCATGCTTCACCGTAGCGATGGTGTCAGGTTTCCTCTAGAAGTGACACTTGGCATTCAGGCCAAAGAGTTTAATCTTGGTTTCATCAAGCCAGAGAATCTTCTTTCTCATGGTCTGAGAGTCTTTAGGTGCCTTTTGGCAAACTCCAAGCGGTCTGTCATGTGCCTTTTACTGAGGAGTGTCTTCCGTCTGGCCACTCCATAAAGGCCTGATTGGTGGAGTGCTGAAGAGGTGGGAGAACCATCTCCACAGAGGAACTCTGGAGCTCTGTCAGTCTAACCATTTGGTTCTTGGTCACCTACCTGACCAAGGCCCTTCTCCCCCGATTGCTCAGTTTGGCCAGGCGACCAGCTCTAGGAAGAATCTTGGTGGCTCCTAACTTCTTCCATTTAAGAATGATGGTGGCCACTGTGTTCTTGGACCTTCAATGCTGCAGAAATGTTTTGGTACCCTTCCCCAAATCTGTGCCTCGACACAATTCTGTCTCGGAGCTCTACGGACAGTTCCTTCAACCTCATGTCTTGGTTTTTGCTCTGACATGCACTGTCAACTGTGGGACCTTATATAGACGGATGTGTGTGCCTTTCCAAATCATGTCCAATCAATTGAAGTTACTACAGGTTGAAGGACATCTCAAGGATGATCAATTGAAAGGATGCACCTGAGCTCAATTTCAAGTCTCTTAGCAAAGGGTCTGAATACTTATGTAAAAAGGTTTTTTCAGTTTCTTTCTAAAAACATGTTTTCACTTTGTCATTATGAAGTATTTGCTGAGGCTATAATGTAACAAAATGTGGAAAAGGTCTAGGGGTATGAATACTTTCTGAAGGCAATGTATGTGCCTGGGAGGGAGGCATCATGAAATAAACTTTAACATTAAGAAATTGTATTTTTTAACATGTTTTATATATTTTTTTGTGTGTGAGAGAATGTATGGTCTACACGCCCACCCAAATAATTCATAAAACTTATTGATCCACATGGCTCATTATTACAAAAAATGCCAAAACGTTATCCCTTTTGTTATGATTAGATGATGAGCTAAATTCATCTTGCAGAGGTGATTTCATCTTATATCTCAAAGCTTCCCATAACACCCTTCTGTGAGGGTTGTGGGGTGCTGGGTAAGGTGTTTGTTCACACCTGAACTGGCAACACAAACAAATTAGTCTGCTAAAGGACTGACTACTGATGACTGGCATCACATCAGTCAAGGACCTTAAGTTCAATCATTACTGGTTTTTTTTTGTTGTCCCGCTCATCTTTTTTTGCTGTTCTTTATCTTATATAATGGGGATTTATGGGTGTTGGGGTGTTCTGCCAGGAGGTGGCGTACAAGATCTAGACATGTTCTCTGTCCAGGAACTGAGGCTGTTTTTCACAGACAAAGAAACTGAGCATTTGCCACTGTATGGTGTAACAATTGAGGGGCTCAAACCTGACCCTTAGTACTTTGTGTAATGATTCAAGACTTGTAATCTAATTTATTGATTGTATGAAATTATAATCTTGTTTTATATGGCAAAAATAGGATTAGTTACACAAGTCCCTAACAGAGCTGGTCAGATTTGCCTTTGAAGTCTTAGCAAAAACCGATGATCTGATTCCTCTTTCAAGGTCAAAAGGTATGTAACACAATGTTTATATTTTTTGTTAAAATTATCTCCCTTCTGCTTACAAAGGCTTTGTTTTCACCCTCACAATAGAGTTAATCTGGTGTGTTTTGAAGTTGACAGCTAAAGGAGAAATGATTGAGGAGAAATGATGTCATCTTCCTTGTGCGGCCAGGTATTGTTGCTTGCTTTGGCTGGCCTCCATGCCCTTGTTGAACTGTTGAGTGTGGTGGAAATAAAGAACTGAGCGTTTTGTTAGCAGGCCTATCCTGTGCTGCGCTGCTTTGTTCTCACAGTGACATTCTCATCTTGTGTTTTGCTTCTTGTCTCTGCAGAGAGGAAATGGATGGTGAAGGTCTGTGTCTGGCCAAGGAAACAAGAATGCCATCTTTGGGTCTGTCTCCCAAATGACATACTATCCTGTATAACAAGGGTAGTAGGAAACCCTGGTCCTGGAGTGCCGCAGGCAGTGTTGAATTTGTCCGTGTTGAATTTAGGCATTCACTGAACTGATCAATTAGCTCACTTGGTCAGGTGTGGTGCCTAGTTGGTGCCTACCCCTGCCCTATATAATGCACTACTCCTGGTCAAAAGTAGTGCACTATAAAGGGAATGGGGTGCCATTTGGAATGAAGTCCTTGTCTCTTGCCTAGATATGCAGATGTCTTTCTTTTGTGAGTGTGTTTGTATGCACACATCAACACTGATTTCAAATTCTATGCTTGGATCCAACTGTTACATATTTATATTCTTGGTAGAGGATTAGTTAAATATGTAAGAACTATTGTGCATCTGTCTTAGGAAGATATGACATACTGCATTACATGATTACAGCCAAAAATACCAGTTTTGTTGTCAGTCATCATGCTTTTGCAGTCTTTCCTCTAGACTTTGTCTAACAATGATGTAAGTGGTTGGCAATATGAATGCCTATAGTACAACCATTTCACTACATCCACAATAACATATGTGCGTGACCAATGCAATTTTATTTGAAATATTGAACAATGATATTGTTTATTACTACTATTTGTAGACACGGCTGTTGAGGAGAAATTACTGCTTGCGTTGAAGTTTAACAATGTGTGTAGGCAGAATGATCATTCATCTTCTGTCTGAAAAGGAAAGTTGAAGTTGCACTTAATGTGCACTAGAATTTCTCTATCTCATGGTAGCCATGGAAACTGTGTGACATAAATAGGCTAGAAATGGTCAGAGAGATGTTGCAGTTTTTAATAATGGACAGAATTTGGGTCATAATATCGTGTATGTTGGTCTATAAATTGCACTGTGTGCCAGATACGTATTCCATTAATCTGTATGAATCCCTAGTTGGCCTTCAAAAAGGCTGTGGGTGATTATTTAAGTTCTCGTCTGCAGAGTCAAAGACATCATGCAGAAAATGACTGCGGTTTCAGCTCTGTTGTCAGTTTACTTTCTGTAGGCTACATCTTACCAGGTGTAGTATTTCATGTGCATTTCATATATTTGGATGGTAGTAATTTAACTTTGACATTGTCTTATTACATTTTTCTCTATTTTACCATAAAAATAAACAATCTTATTTTCTTCAATTACTTGATCAGAAACAAATTAGCAAACGAAACAGAAAATTGATTGCCCACAAATAACAAAAATATTGGGTAGTAACCCACTGGGCACACACTGTTGTTTCAACATAATTTGTCAATGTATTGTGATGTAGAATCAATGTGGAAAATACATTTAGATTTGAAAAAAGTCATCAACCAGTACTGTTTTCATCTCATTTCAACCATTGTTTTAAACATAAATACATTGACATAAGTACATTGACTTAACCTGATTTAACAGGTTGTTACATCATTCTAATTTCAACATAATCATCAAACCACAGTACCTGTCAAGTTTGGACACACCTACTCATACCAGGGTTTTTCTTTATTTGTACTATTTTCTATATTGTAGGATAATAGTGAATATATCAAAACTATGAAATAACACATGGAATCATGAAGTAACCAACAAAGTATTTAAAAAATCCAAATATATTTTAGATTCTTCAAAGTTGTATTTATTTTACCTTCATTTAACTAGGCAAGAACAAATTCTTATTTTCAATGACAGCCTAGGAACAGTGGGTTAACTGCCTTGTTCAGGGGCAGAACAACAGATTTGTTTTACCTTGTCAGCTCGGGGATTCGTTCTTGCAACCTTTCGGTTACTAGTCCAACGCTCGAACCACTAGGCTATCTGCCGCCCTAAGTAGCCACCTTTTGCCTTGATGACAACTTTACACACTCTTGACAATCTCTCAACCAGATTTGTGAGGTAGTCACCTGGAATGCATTTCAATTAACAGGTCTGCCTTGTTGAAAGTTAATTTGTGGAATTTATTTCCTTCTTAATGTGTTTTAAGCCAATCAGTTGTGTTGTGACAAGGTAGGGGTGGTATACAGAAGATGGTCTATTTTAAGAAATAGGGTTAAGTCCCTATTATTGCAAGAACAGCTCAAATAAGCAAAGAGAAACGACAGTCCATCATTACTTTAAGACATGAAGGTCAGCCAATCCGGAAAGTTTCAAGAACTTTGTTTCTTCAAGTGCAGTCGCAAAAATCATCAAGCACTATGATGAAACTGGCTCTCATGAGGACCGAACAGAAAAGGAAGACCCAGAGTTACCTCTGCAGGGGATAAGTTTGTTAAAGTTATCAGCCTCAGAAATTGCAGCCCAAATAAATGCTTCACAGAGTTCAAGTAACAGACACATCTCAACATCAACTGTTCAGAGGAGACTGCATGAACCAGGCCTTCATGGTCGAATTGCTTTAAAGAAACCACTACTAAAGGACTCCAATAAGACGAAGAGACTTGCGTGGGCCAAGAAACACAGCAATGGACATTAGACCGGTGGAAATCTACGTCATTGTTTCAACATCAATAAAGAGGTACATTGAAATAAAATGTGAAACCAGTCTAATGATTTCTGCCTGAACAGTGACTCCTACTGGTATTTGAGGGGTAATGCACTTCAGTGAGAACAAGTCTACCAGCCAGAGGCCTACCTCTGTACCCAACTTAGCTTTAATTCAGCTGAGCTATCATGTCAACACAGTTAGACAATGATCAGCTTCCATACTAAATAACATTGAATAGTTGAAAGTAACTACTCTAACTTTTCTTACACAAGCTGTATGTAAAAGTAAAATAAGAATGAGGTTGGGTTTATGTAAGCTATATTGACATCTAACTTGCCCAACAAAATGCACCATCATTTCAATGTGTAGGTAGGTATACTATCATTCATCCATGGTTGATTGGATCTTTAGAAGTTTAGAAGTAATTACTATAAATAGGATGGCAAATTCATAATATTAACAATACACTTTTACCTTTTGGATATTGTCTTGTACATGAAGGATGGTTGGTTGGTTGATTTCAAATGTAATCTATAAGTTATTAATATGTTCGATTCACGTCTCCATCTCAACCAAAAATCTAAGTTGAAGAATAGGACTAAATCAAATCAGACTTTATTTGAAGTGCATTTAAAGTTTGATTTGATTTCATACCATTCTTTAACTTAGATTTTTGGTTGAGCTGTAGATGTGAATCCAACATATCAACATACATTTTTAGACAAACTGGATATTGAATTTTGAACGCATCAAATTATCAACATTTGAAGGAGATGTGTCTTCTGCTTGGATAGTATATTATGAATAACATATATAAAATACAATATTAAAAGGCTAAAGTTTCTTATTAATATCATGAATTTGGCATCCTATTTATAGAGCTAATGGTAACTACTAATCTTCCAAAGATTCCATCAACCATGGATTAATGATAGTATTCATATTATGGTGTGTTTTAGGCAAATCAGATGTCAATGTAGCCTACATAAACCCAACTTCACTCCAAATTGACTTCTACACACAGATTGTGTAAGAAAAGTTAGTGACTTTCAACTATTCAATGTTATTTAGGTAGTCTACGTTAATGTAGTCTATTTTTAATGTTTCTATGTGGAATTTTCAATGCCCTTTCAACGTATTCATAGTTCTGATGATTATGTTGATATTGTATCAACTTGTTATTCAGGTTAAGTCAATATGTTTAAGTTTTAACCTCATTTCAATGTTTACAACGCTGATTAAAACGAGATGAAAGCAGTACTGGTTGATTACTTTTTTCAAATCCAATCTATTTTCCACGTCGGTTCCACGTCACAATACGTTGACAAATTAAGTTGAAACAACGTTGATTCAACCAGTGTGTGCCCATTGAAAATACTGCCTCCCTCCCTTGCCGTTCACAATTATCCTCATTAGCACCCGTCTTAAGATAGCCTGGCATAAAATGTTCAATGGAAAATGATTAGATCTAATGGCAATTAAGCAAAGACACCCTATTGTATAATTATGTGCTGAAATTGGCAGTTGTAATGTTCACACATGTTGATGATGTGAAAGGTTCAAGCTCTCTGCAAAGCATGCGGAGGAAAGGACTGAGGATAAGTACGTATACATTATGCCATTCCTAGTAGGGCTAGCACAATTATCGAATAATCACTTAACCAACAATTATGGATAGTTCACCAAATAGCAGTTTTTCATTTTTACGTGAAGTGGGTGAAGTTGGTAATCATTTTACGAGCAAAACGGCACAGGCGGGAGGAGAAGCTTCGTTTCCAAAAGTTCAAAGCGGTCCAAACCATTCCTTTTTGAGACAGAGGTGTCGCCGAAGCTTTGTTGTATGATTAGGTATACAAACGCAGAAAGTTTTTCTACATAAATGCCAATTATAACAATAACCGTGCCTATTTGCATGACAATTTATCGTTACCCCAAAATGCCATAATTGTCACAGCCCTCATGTCTAGTCCTGTTGAGGGTGACAGTGACGTTCTCCCACCAAGACGGAGGCAGAGAAACACGAACAAGAGGTCTCCAATGTGTATGTATGACAGACAAGATGTAAGGTGTTGTGGTAGAAAGGGTAACACCAGGGAAATGTCTGTTGGCATGTTATATTTTTTATTTATGTGCTGACAAGGTGTTTCCATTGAGATGACTCGCTGTCTCCTGCACTGTACTCTGTACAGTGTGGGTGAGAGGTGACGTGTCTATCTTTTATCTTCGATCATGAGAGCCGCATACCGCATCTTCTCCCCAGATGGGTCTGGGGTGGGGAGAGGAAGGAGGGAGGCCTGGCTGTATAATAAGGGCTAGCTATATAACAATCCACCATTCCCTTGCACCATACAATCTGCACATTTTCCTCCACGAAGCAGACAACTAATACCAATAAAACAGTAATCATAATCAAAATATGTGTGTACAATTGTATGTACTGTATATGTGACACAGAGAGAGAGAGTGGGAAAAGAGGGGAGCGCGCTGAAGCGCTGGCTGTGTTGTGACTGAGTGGGACAGTGCGACAAGCTGTTATTTCAGGCCCATGTGACTGACAGCGTGTGGGCGAAAAGCAATTGCATTCAAGCATGCGTGTGGTGACGACGGCCTCTAGGGGAGCAGATGTGTAGAAGACCGAGGCTCTCAGACAGAGAGAGAGGCGGCCAGCTCAAAATGTGATGACTTATCGCTCACACCCCATTCACTCTGTTTGTTTACTCGGCCCGTTCATCGACAGAGAAACGAGCGAGCGTGGTGATGACAGGGCACTGTCTTAAAGGATTTCACCTGTTCAGCCACACGGAAAGCAGCTTAGAACACAGTGCATATTGGTCCGCTTCCCATGTAAACAGCCCGTGCAACCCCGCTGAGTCTGACGAGAGTCTAGACTAAACAGGGAGCTTCTCTGTTTACTGCGCTATCCAGGCACACAGTGAATTCTTCAAAAGCATCTGTGTATAAACTCCTTATCAACACAAGAGTTGTGTCATGGCTATACCCTCTCCAGCTTATCTGCTTAAATACTTTTTCCTGGGTGGAACTGGCAGCCACTCAGAAATTCCTGTTCCTGTTCCTGCTCCTCCCTCCCTCACTGGCCAGAACACACACCAGTGGCTAAAACTGGCAGTAAACAAAGCTCTGTTACTGTTTGGGTTTGTGTAGACCATATGGGTGATTGAGGGTTCTGCTTATGAGCCAAGGCATTGGTTTGGCATTGGTGTGAACCCTGCAACCCCAGCCTCACCGCCCACGCACATACACACACTTGTCCACACTTGATGAACATAAAATAACAATCTGTCAGCCAAGGAAGTTCTGGTTTTTATTTTTCCATCTCAAAGGTAAAGAGAAAAAATGCAAACCAACTAAAACTGCCAGACAAGTATTGTATGGGGCCTGAGGCAGGCACTGACTGTCTGTTATTGTGTTTGAATGTGTCACCTGTTCTGAAGGTAACCTGAGCCAGGGAAGTTGTTCTGTGGCAGGCTTTGTTATGAATGGTGGTAGAACGGTCCCCGGGGCACTGTTAGAGCTACTGTAATTGACGTAATCAAGGTATTTGGCTTTGGGTCTCATGCTAGCTGACAACAAGGCTGCATTTACGTCTGTGCCTAGGTCTGAGCTTGCCGTACTCCTTAGCCAGCAAATTCATGCATGATTTCTGTCTCTGGGTCCTATCGTTTGACCGCAAAACCCAATGAATCCCTTTGAAATGAGTCATCCCTCCACGCACTAAGATGTGACTGTTTGACCGACTTGTCTCTCTCAGTTTGTGCAGAGCTTTTGTTTCTGGTTTTACTCCGAATACTTTTGCTATGAGTCACTCATTTCGACAAATGCAGGATTGTACAGGCTTTGCTTGCGATGTAGTAGTGTATATACTGTACCTTTAAATATACAGTGTATACATGAAGTATAAGTAATGCATGTAATTAATAAACATCAAAAGCCATTAGTGTGTATGTTCTACTCTTTCCAAGAACTGCATTTTCAAGATGGAATTTCAGCGAGGTGACTCTCCCTGAATGTACTGTATGTAGATATACAACTCCTGTGTGGTCTGTCTGGATTGCTCTGAGGTACATCAGTTAATCTGAGTACAGAACACAATCATGGGATAGTATGACGTCCCAGGAGAGTTGAAATGTACTTTTCAAGATTTCTCAAAATTGCATCGTTGTATCTGTATTCACTTATCTCTAGTTTGTGAAAATTGTTTCCTCATAATGGATAGCCTTCTGCCTATTGTTTATGCAACTCCACACAAAACAACATTCCTCCCTGTTGAGCAATCCGTGCAACTGCCTTTTCCTCACTGCTGAAAGTTCATGGTTTCTCAGATTCCACTCTGTGGGTGAGTTGAGTCAAACCTTTCTGTAGTGTCTCACTACACTATGCTGCCATACCTCCAATGTCTTGCCTGAATGTCAGACACTGAACATGCTGTTTAGATTAGTTCTAATTAGTCTTTCGGACATAAACTTCAGTGTTTGTCCCCAGTGAAGGCGGGAAACCAAGGCCTTGCCATCCCCACTTTAGACTCCTTATATTCCACAGACGTTTGAAATGAACTTCTCCTCGTGCACTTTTGAGCATTCTCAGCATAGGCACGATGTTGACTTCAGGAGCATTGTCTGCTGAGACAAAAGAGTGAGCCATGTCTGTCTGTCTCTCAGTGCTAAGATATGGGACACCTTCCCTCTGGAGGCCCCCAGCCCAGCTTTGGTGCTAAACCATTTGCATGGGTATAAAAAGCTTCAGATGGCCTGAAGGTTTCTGTGAATGAATATGAATGTCTTCTCTAATCTGCTGGATTACTTTGGGTTTGTCAAATGGTGTGTCTCTGGCCTCCCATAAATCTCTCCTTCACGGACCTCCTTGTCTTCTCCTCCCAAAATGTCTCACTTCACACGTTTCCTGTCTTTTTTCCTCTAACAAGGGTCAGTTCATTTTGACCATTTTACATTTAGTACCTATTATCTCAAATGTAAGTTTAACTTTTGTGTGGGTTACACATTGACTCTAAAATTACAATCGTGCATGTTGCTTTATCCTAAAGGCAAACGAAGAAGAGCAAGATCAACCATGACCTGACGCAGATGTCTGACCACGGAACTCAAAAACATCCACTTGTCATGGGCAGAGGCAAAGAAAGTAGCCCAAGATCAACAGCGTTGGAGATCTTTAGTACGAGTCCTATGTTCCTACAGAAATGAAGGTGATTAAGTAATTCTGCTTCATATCTAATTGACACACAGTACAGTAAAGGGGTAAAAAAGAGAATCGACAAATATGCATCTAGGGGTGGCCTACAATTACTCATGCATACAAAAGCCACCCTGTAATAACGATTAATGTTATAACTCTGGTTTATGTACTAACTTTGAGATTTTTTGATGTAATAAAACCGGTTAATAACACTGGTTTAATGTAATAACTTGCCGGTTAATGTAATAAAAGGTTGAACGGTTAACGTAATAAAAGGTTGAACGGTTAATGTAATAAAAGGTTGAACGGTTAATGTAATAAAAAGGTGAACGGTTAATGTAATAAAAGGTTGAACGGTTAATGTAATAAAAGGTTGAACGGTTAATTAATAAAAAGGTTTGAACGGTTAATGTAATAAAAGGTTGAACGGTTAATGTAATAAAAGGTTGAACGGTTAATGTAATAAAAGGTTGAACGGTTAATGTAATAAAGGTTGAACGGTTAATGTAATAAAGGTTGAAACGTTAAGTAATAAAAGGTTGAACGGTTAATGTAATAAAAGGTTGAACGGTTAATGTAATAAAAGGTTGAACGGTTAATGTATAAAAGGTTGAACGGTTAATGTAATAAAAGGTTGAACGGTTAATGTAATACCTTGCCGATTAATGTAATAAAAGGTTGAACGGTTAATGTAATCATTTTTTCTGCTAAATGTAATGTTATTACATTAAATGTTAGTTGTTACATTAACCAGTGTGTAAAAAGGTATTTTTATTAATAATGTGAATACTCATACATAGAAGCACTCACAAGCACACATGTACAGTCACACACTCGATGGAGTAGTCCCAAAAGTACAAAACTCATCAATCTGGCAGTCCAGGCAGGCTCAAGCAGCTTAAAGTAACTATTTGAAGGATTTCAAATGCTATTTGAACCCAAATCTGGATAGCATCAGGGCAAATGCTGTAATTTTAACATGTTGAGTAACCTTGCCTGAAACCTGAAGACTATTAGCTCCACAAGCTAACACCTTGGCTTAAGCTGAGCAGAGGCTATCAAAGTCTTGTGCTACGCATAACTAACCCAGTCAGTAACACCAGCAACCATCCAGCTCAGTCTCACCAGACATTTCTACTATAAAATAACAACCAATCATTGACAATGCATTACCGCGAGGTTGATCGTTTCCGGTTCATTCCTTCCTGTAGGCTAGCAATTATGATTTACAAGATCAAGGTCAACCAAAATCTAAGTGTCTCAGAAAAGTATATCAGATTTCTTCAATACTGGTATAGCCAACCAAAAAAAAACGCCATCAGCCTCAGTTCTTTGAAATCGGTGGATCTGGTACATTCAGAAATAGAGAGAAGATTCGACCAGAAAGAGCTAGGGATATCAGCAAGATGAGAGAAAAACATCATTAACGCTGCAAAAGGAAGCACAACTCAGCTGGATGAACAGTCCCTTGACTCCCTTCACCCCCCCATGCAGCTATACACAGGCCACCTGCTGCTCTAAGTCCACATGTTGGGAGACATCACAAAAAATGCCCCATGCAGCAGTCCCAGAGGATGCTTCAACTTCTTATGGCTGGGGGCAGTATTGAGTAGCTTGGATGAATAAGGTGCCCAGAGTAAACTGCCTGCTACTCAGTCCCAGAAGCTAAGATATGCATATTATTAGTATATTTGGATAGAAAACACTCTGAAGTTTCTAAAACTGTTTGAATGATGTATGTGAGTATAACAGAACTCATATGGCAGGCAAAAACCAGAGAAAAAATCCAACCAAGAAGTGGGAAATCTGAGGTTTGTAGTTTTTCAACTCATCGCCTATCGAATATACAGTGGGATATTGGTCATATTGCACTTCCTAAGACATCCACTAGATGTCAACAGTCTTTAGAACCTTGTTTCAGGCTTCTACTGTGAAGGGGGAGAGAATAAGAGCTGATTGAGTAAGAGGTCTGGCAGAGTGCCATGAGCTGACCACGCGTGTTCACGTGAGAGTTAGCTTGCGTTCCATTGCATTTCTGAAGACAAAGGAATTCTCCGGTTGGAACATTATTGAAGATTTATGATAAAAACATCCTAACGATTGATTCTATACATCTTTGGACATGTTTCTACGGACTGTAACGGAACTTTTTGACTTTGTCTGCTCGAGCGTCATGAATTTGGATTACTGGGCTAAACGCGCGAACAAAAAGGAGGTGTTTGGACATAAATTATGGACTTTATCGAACAAATCAAACATTTATTGTGGAACTGGGATTCCTGGGAGTGATGAAGATCATCAAAGGTAAGTGAATATTTATAATATTATTTCTGACTTTGTTGACTCCACAACATGGCAGATATCTGTATGGCGTGTTTTGTTGTCTGACCGCTGTACTCAGATTATTGCATGGTGTGCTTTTTCGGTAAAGCTTTTTTGAAATCTGACACAGCGGTTGCATTAAGGAGAAGTGTATCTATAATTCCATGCATAATAGTTGTATCTTTTATCAATGTTTATTATGAGTATTTCTGTAAATTGATGTGGCTCTCTGCAAAATCACCGGATGTTTTGGAACTACTGAACATAACGCGCCAATGTAAACGAACAAAACATACATGTATTGTGTAACATGAAGTCCTATGAGTGTCATCTGATGAAGATCATCAAAGGTTAGTGATTAATTTAATCTCTATTTCTGCTTTTTGTGACTCCTCTCTTTGGCTGGAAAAATGGCTGTTTTTCTGTGACTAGGTGCTGACCTAACATAATCGTTTGGTGTGCTTTCGTCGTAAAGCCTTTTTGAAATCGGACACTGTGGTGGGATTAACAACAAGTTTATCTTTAAAATGGTGTAAAATACTTCTATGTTTGAGGAATTTTAATTATGAGATTTCTGTTGTTTTGAATCTGGCGCCCTGCACTTTCACTGGCTGTTGTCATATCGATCCCGTTAATGGGATCCCAACCATAAGAAGTTTTAAGGTGGCGCCGAAGAGGATGGCTGACGTTTTACATGCTCGTAACCAATTGTGCTATTTTGTTCTTTTATTTTGCGTTATTTGTAACTTATTTTTTTACTTATTTTGTACATAATGTTGCTGCTACTGTCTCTTATGACCGAAAATAACTTCTGGACATCAGAACTGGGATTACTCACCACGAACTGGAAGAAGCATTTTCCTTTAACGAGTCCGACGAGAAAGATATACTGCTCTCCCGGGAACATGCCCAGATACCCGTCATTTGCATGAAGAAAAGACGGAGGAAAAGGGCGCAGATTGGGCTGCCTTTTGAGAATCAGTAGGCGAGCGAGTAAACTCCCACTGCCATCAATTCTACTTGCTAACATGCAGTCATTGGAAAATAAAATTGATGACCTACGATTGCGATTATCCTACCAACGGGACATTAAGAACTGTAAAATCTTAAGTTTCACCGAGTCATGGCTGAATGACGACACGGATAATATAGAACTGGAGGGATATTCAATGCACCGGCAGAACAGAAAAGCTATGTCTGGTAAGACGAGGGGTGGGTGTGTGTGTCTTTTTGTCAATAACAGCTGGTGCGCAATATCTAATATTGCTCGCCTTAAGTAGGATACTTTATGAAAAACTGTAGACCACACTATCTACCAAGAGAGTTTTCATCTATATTATTCGTAGCCGTCTATTTACCACCACAGACCGATGCTGGCAATAAAACCGCACTCAACCAATTCTATAAGGCCATAAGCAAACAAGAAAATGCTCACCCAGAAGCGGTGCTCCTAGTGGCCGGGGACTTTAATGCAGGCAAACTTAAATCAGTTTTACCACATTTTTACCAGCATGTCACATGTGCAACCAGAGGGAAAAAAACTCTAGACCACCTTTACTCCACACAGAGAGATGCAAACAAAGCTCTCCCTCGCCCTCCATTTGGTAAATCTGACCATAATTCTATCCTCCTGATTCCTGCTTACAAGCAAAAACTAAATCAGAAAGTACTAGTTACTCGCTCAATACAGTAGTGGTCTGATGACGCCGATGCTACACTACAGGACTGTTTTGCTAGCACAGACTGGAATATGTTCCGGGATTCATCCAATGGCATTCAGGAGTATACCACCTCAGTCATCGGCTTCATCAATAAGTACATCGACGACGTCGTCCCCACAGTGACCGTACGTACATATCCCAACCAGAAGCCATGGATTACAGGCAACATCCGCATTGAGCTAAAGGCTAGAGCTGCCGCTTTCAAGGAGCGGGACACTAATCTGGACACTTATAAGAAATCCCGCTATGTCCTCAGATGAACCATCAAACAAGAAAAGCATCAATACAGTATTAAGATTGAATGCTATTACACCGGCTCTGATGCTTGTCTGATGCGGCTGGGCTTGAAAACTATTACGGACTACAAAGGGAAACCCAGACACGAGCTGCCTAGTGACGCGAGCCTACCAGATGAGCTAAATGCCTTTTATGCTCGCTTCGAGGCAAGCAACACTGAAGCATGCACAAGAGCACCAGCTGTTCTGGATGACTGTGTGATAGTGGAGCGGGTCGAGAGTTTCAGGTTCCTTGGTGTCCACATCACCAACGATCTATCATTGTCCAAACACAGCAAGACAATCATGAAGAGGGCACGACAAAACCTATTCCCCCTCAGGAGACTGAAAATATTTGGCATGGGTCCCCAGATCCTGCAAAAGTTCTACAGCTGCACCATCGAGCGCATGCTGACCGGTTATATCACTGCCTGGTATGGCAACTGCTCGGGCATCTGACCGTAAGGCGCTACAGAGGGTAGTGCGTACGGCCCAGTACATCACTGGGGCCAAGCTTCCTGCAATCCAGGACCTATATAATAGGTGGTGTCAAAGGAAAGCCCATAAAATTGTCAGAGACTCCAGTCACGCAAGTCAAAGACTGTTTTCTCTGCTACCGTATGGCAAGCGGTACTGGAGCGCTACCTACATGTACAAATGACCTCTAACCTGTACCCCGCACACTGACTCGGTACCGGTACCCCCTGTATATAGCCTCGTTATTGTTATGATATTGTGTTACTTTTATAATTTTTTACTTTAATTTATTTGGTAAATATTTTCTTAACTCTTCTTGAACTGCACTGTTGGTTAAGGGCTTGTAAGTAAGCATTTCACGGTAAGGTCTACACTTTTTTTATTCGGCGAATGTGACAAATAAAGTTTGATTTGATTTGAACTCTGGCACAACTTCACCCACAAACGAGAGGTCTCTTCAGAGAAGTAGAAACCCTAATCAAACTGTGCCTCTGTCTTCCGATCGCTGTCGCGTCCTCGGAGAGGATAGTGTGTTGCTTACTCTTGTGCTTTATGCGCAAAAGCTTGTGGGTAGTATGGTGTTGGCTACTGAAATTAGTCAACTGTGCATTTTCTCTTTAATGCAGTTGTTGTGTTGTGGTTTGTTGAGCAATTATTTCTAACGATTGTGTGCTTTGGTGGGAGGTTCTGTTGATAAGTGGGTCAACTTTGCTGGATTTAGTTGGGTGGCATCGGTCCAATTCTGCGTGGAGAGTTCTCAGCTCTGTTTTGTAAGCGGTGCGCTCATGATTTACGCTCTTATCTATTCAGTTGTGATGGTTAGGAGTTGGACAAATGCTCTGCTGTATGATACACAGTTTAGTTAGAGTTTAGTCGGGTCTCTCTCTCTCTCCCTCCTATGGCCCTCTCCCCGTCTCTCTCTGCCTCTTTTCTTCTCTCCACCTTGTGGTGGATATCAAGTGATCTGGAGTAGTGCTCACAATTACTCTTTCACTTTTTCTACTAGTTTACTATTCTCAACTTGGCGAAAAGGGAATGGGAACAATATCAAATAAGGGACATGGCACTCTTTCGCCCTCAACTCGTAGGCCTGTTCCTGCCAAACAAGTAGGTATAGGCTTATAGCTCACCACACAGCCCTGCCTGTGCTCGATCGATCGAGGTGAGCACTTTTTTCCACGATGGCTTGCATAGATGTCCATGGTCCTGAAACCATCTCTCACATACACCCATTGTAATTATGCAGTACCAAGAAATATGCGTGCTGTTCACAACAGGCTTTTTTGCAAACAGCCATGATATGAAATTAACTTAGGCTGCAGTGATACTTTTACCAAGTCTTGTCCTACTAATCACATTGGGAATAGTATTTTGTTGTAAGTCTGCATAGATGCATGCAATGCTTTATTATAAAGATTATATATTTTTGATGGTATAAAAAAAAAAAAAACTCTAAACAACTATGCACCGTACCCAACCCTATGACACACCAAACACATAACAGGCTTGACGTAGAACACGGTCAGCCTTGCCCTTGTAACAGTTTAGGGACAAAGTGCCTTATTCATGGCAGGGGATTGCACCTGAAAAGTGATTTAGGTGTAATTAAACTTATCTGAGACCTAAAGATTTGTGTAAGCTCCCTGATCTAATGCCTATGCTTAAGCTTAGCAGGGTAACACAGTCTTGTGGCCTGCAGGAGACCTACACTACATGCCCAAAAGTATGTGGACGACCTGCTTGTCGAACATCTCATTCCATTAATATGGAGTTGGTCCCCCCTTTGCTGCTATAACAGCCTCCACTCTTCTGGGAAGGCTTTCCATTAGATGTTGAAACATTGCTGAGGGGACTTGCTTCTATTCAGCCACAAGAGCATTAGTGAGGTCGGGCACTGATGTTGGGTGATTAGGCCTGGCTCCCAGTCAGCGTTCCAATTCATCCCAAAGGTGTTCGATGCGGTGCAGGTCAGGGCTCTGTGCAGGCCAGTCAAGTTCTTCCACACCGATCTCGACAAACCATTTCTGTATGGACCTCACCTTGTGCAATAGGGCATTGTAATGCTGAAACAGGAAAGGGCCTTCCCCAAACTGTTGCCACGAAGTTGGAAGCACAGAATCATCTTGAATGTCATTGTATGCTGTAGCGTTAAGATTTCCCTTCACTGGAACTAAGGGGGCTAGCCCGAACCATGAAAAACAGCCTCGGACCATTATTCCTCTTCCACCAAACTTTACAGTTGGCACTATGCATTCTGGCAGGTAGTGTTCTCCTGGCATCCGCCAAACCCAGATTTGCCCGTCGAACTGCCAGATGGTGAAACGTGATTCAATTCTCCAGAGTCCAATGGCGGCAAGCTTTACACCACTCCAGTCGACACTTGGCAGCTAATGCTTGGCATTACGCATGATGATCTTAGGCTTTTGTGCAGCTGCTCGGCGATGGAAAGTCATTTCATGAAGATCCCGACTAACAGTTATTGTGCTGACGTTGCTTCAAGAGGCAGTTTGGAACTTGCTAGTGAGTGTTGCAACCGAGGACAGACGATTTTTACGTGCTGCGCGCTTCAGCACTTAGCAGTCCCGTTCTGTGAGCTTGTGTTGCCTACCACTTCGCGTCTGAGTTGTTGTTGCTACTAGACATTTTCACTTCACAATAACAGCACTTACAGTTGACCGGGGCAGCTCTAGAAGGGCAAACATTTTATGAACTGACTTGTTGGAAAGGTGGCATCCTATTACGGTGCCACGTTGAAGGTCACTGAGCTCTTCAGTAAGGCCATTCTACTGCCAATGTTTGTCTATGGAGATTGCATGGCTATGTGCTCGATTTTATACACCCGTCAGCAACGGGTGTTGCTGAAATAGCAAAATCCACTAATTTGAAGGGTTGTCCACATACTTTTGTATGTATAGTGTAGGTTAGACACCAGTCTGTCCCATTGGTGCTGTGACCTGGATAGGAATCTGTGAGGAGTTGAAATGGGTGGTGGGGTGTAACGAAGGTGGTCTGTAAACTATTCTTGTTGTGTTTAGAAACCTTTTTTGATACCTAAAGAGATTAATTTGGTAGTAACTGTAAGGCCAGTAACTGTAAGGTTGCCGTTTTGGGCTGACAGGCTAAATCTGGCAGGTGTGAGCCAGACAGTTGCTGGTGTCATTGACTAAGTTCAAACTTGGGTCACTTGTTACCTTGCCGAACTATAGGCAAGGTAACTATAGGGGGGCAAACAACCAGAGGTTTGCTGGTTTGAATCCCAGGTCTGATTGGAAAAATCTAGTCTTTGTGAACCGGCAAATGGAGGGTTTCTGGTGTCTAATCCTAGATGCCATATCCTGTCATTGTGCCCTTGAGAAAGGCACAACCACAAAACGGCTCTAAAGTGTAATATTTTTGTATCTTGGGGGAGCTAACACAAGTCTTCAGGTCTCACACGAGGTTACTCAACATGCAATTGTGGTTCACCAAACTACAGATGTAGGATCTTAATTACACCAGTTTCTCACAGCAGGAAAATAATCCTGCAGCAACAAGAAATGTGAATTATTGTGTAAATTCTAATTAATATACATTTTTGTAGAAAAATCAAGTCATAAACAAGGTGATCAAATTAAGATCCTATATCTGTACCAAACCACCTCTGTTACACTTCCAGGCACAGACTAGATTCTAATCCGGGTCTCTCTAACCCCGTCTACCACAAGGTCTCAAGCAAGGTACTCATCCTGATATATAGGTACTGTGATAGCAAAAAGGCATGTTCCAGTTGAACAATGCCCAGGATTCAATTTGAGTCTTGGGAGCTGCGTTGTAGCACGATTGACATTAAAGGTTTGAGCGGACATCTGCAGTGTTTACTGAATCTTCGCGACAAGAGTCAAATTGCCTTTAAATGGTGGATAGCCGAAAAGGGCGGATCGGATTGAATCCCAGCCTAAATTGATCTTGGGGCGGCAGGTAGCCTAGTGGTTAGAGCGTTGGACTAGTAACCGAAAGGTTGCAATATCAAATCCCCAAGCTGACGAGGTAAAGATCTGTCATTCTGCCCCTGAACAAGGCAGTTAACCCACTGTTCCTAGGCCGTCATTGAAAATAAGATTTTCTTCTTAACTGACTAGTCTAAAAATAAATAAAATAAAGTAAAGATGTGTTCTATTGAAACCTTTATTCGGAAAATTAATGTCAGGAATGGTTTTGTAAAGGTTTCATGAATGCCAATCTATAATCAAGTAAAGTGTTACCCCGTGTGTGTGTGTCAAAATTGAGGAAAGTATAAGGCTACATAAAAACATTTATTTGGTATGTTATTACTTGATTGAAGTTATTCAATTATTCATCAAAAAAGTTGCTACTCAACGATTAATGTAATAACCACCTGTTAATGTACTGACGTATTACATTTAGCAGGAAAAGTTCTTACGTTAAAGTTCATAATTTTATTATGTCAACAGGCAAGTTATCTTACCCGTTTCATTCCATAACAAATCTAAAAGGTATTACAAATAGAAAAGTTATTACATTAACGCTGTTCGTACATTAACCGTTGTTACACCCCCCCCTGAGTCTACCATAGTTTACATGAAGAGCAGTACATAGTTTGATCTAGTCTGCTGTCTAACATACCATTGCAAGCCTTCCAAGAGGCTGCTATGAGCCTGTCTACTTGGAATCAATTGTCCCTATCCGTGGGAGTGTGCTGAACTATCCAATAACTATGCAATCCTTTGTCATTTCCAGAAATATCCCTTGCAGGGAATGTGTTTTATTGTTTGTGATGCTGTGCAGCTGAAAGTATTGAGGAATATCCCACAGGCATCTATGAAAATCATCATGCATTTATTGTTTGCAGGAATCATCTTTTTGAGGAGCACACAGATGCTCAGGCAGGCTTCTAGATGAATTGTGATTAGTTTGTTGAGTTGTGGAATAGAACTGGGGAACAGTATAGACTAACACTAGGCCCACATTTCAGGTTTCAAGTCCCAGTGCAATACATCTCAAATAACATGTTTAATGTGTTTTCTTCCGTTTCAAATGTAAGTCTTACATCACTCATAATAATATGTTGTTCCCATATTGCTCTGCTGTTGCATAAACAAATGCCTGTTGGTATTTTGATGTCCCTACCACCAGTGAGACACGTGCAGCAACATGGGCTGTTACAGCACTCATTGAGTGCCACTGTAAAATGTCGAGTGAGTGAACTGAATATATTGGGATGAAAACTAAAAGCTGTCTGTAGCATCATGATCATGCATAATTACATGCAAACTCCCCTGAGGAAGAATCTTACATTATAAATGAAAACATTTCCAGCCAAAGCTCTCTTGTACAAACAGTATGTGGGCTGATCCAGAACAAAACGTGCCTGAGTAACATGCCTCATGTTCTACCGCCAGCTTCCCTCCATGCCTACACTTTGTCCTGAACAACCACATGGGTTTACATGTTCAAGATCTACTTAAACTCTTGTAAGAATGTATGTTCTCTCTAGTAAAAGGAAGTTGCCGTTCTAGAATCAAACTGTACATCAAACATAAGGCTACCACATCCTGTATTCTTTGTTCCTTGATTTGGAAATTCTCATTGGTAATAACGTAATTATAAGTATATTATTCAATTCAAAAGGCTGGTTTCAATATCCTCCTTTGTAAAGGAATATATATTTAGAGCTGTAACTATGCCCATCCTTGCAGCTTTTGTGCATGTTCCTTAATTGCCCTGTATATTGTATTAGTCATGGCAATATACAGTCCGGGTTCGATTCCGGGCTGTATCACAACTGGCCGGGATGGGAAGGGCAGCGCATAATTATTTTTTATTTAACCTTTATTTAACTACGCAAGTCAGTTAAGAACACATTCGTATTTTCAATGCCTTGTTCACTGCCTTGTTCAGGGGCAGAACGACAGATTGTCAGTTCGGGGATTCAATCTTGCAACCTTTCGGTTACAAGTTCAACTCTCTAACCACTAGGCTATCTGCCGCCCGCGTCGTACGGGTTAGGGGAGGGTTTGGCCGGGGTAGGCCGTCATTATTATTTACAATTTGTTCTTAACTGACTTGCCTAGTTAAATAAAGGTTAAATAAAAAATTAAATACAACTGCTCATATTGACAGAGGCTGCTTGGACAGATTAGGGTGGCGCGTTGCACGTACTCGAAATAGGAATTCACAAACCTCAACTGCGGACATTTTTTTTGAGTATGTGCCTACTGCCCGGGGCGCTAACGCAATCTGCACCGCGTAATGTTGTGAATGAGGGATAGAATGACGTCAGTGGCCCAATGTCAACAATGTAGCCATTCAGAGTAGGCGTTCCATTCGAGTGTAATAAACAGCGGAGACGGAGCAGCACGCTGCAAAGGATCATCACACACACTGACATTTGCCGAAGAAGAACAACAACACTTTTTATAACCACAAAACTTAATAAAAAAAGAAAGAAATAAACGAATAGTGTAAAGTAAAGGTATTCTCCCTGCAGTCGGGGGCTTTAGGAAACTGCAAGGAAGTCACCATGTGATAAAAATTATTTGGTAAACGGACAAAAAGGCTGGATTACAAGAAAACAAGCGAAAGTTAAAAGGTGAGCTGCATGCATATTTCAACCTTTTTACCGAAATGTGTTATCGAATGTCTTAATTATTTAATTATTGTGCAAGTGCTCGAATAGACTATAGTATGTTTATAACGGCGAATGAAGTTCCAAACTTATACGGTGAGAGGACTGTTAATGTTTGTTGTTTTTGTCTGGTTGTAGCTATTAGGCTAGTTTTGCTTGTGAACACTCGTTTTAAGAGTGAAACATAAGGCTACCACATCCTGTTATGCTCTGAGTCAGTCCGATTTGAGCTCCCTCCGATTTGAGAGTAGTGAATGCATCGCTATCCTGGAGGAGGAGGAGGCACGTCTGGTTTAGGCATGACTCTTGTTTTCGCTGAGAGAAAAGAAGCTGTCACTTGCAAAGGCCTTAACCGTTTAATGGGCCATGGCAAATACCCCCAGTCCGAATTCCCGCCCTCATTCACTGCAGAAATGACCTCGGAGTGATTCAAATGTGCAATGCAATTCAACTTAAAACGAGTATAGCTTACACATTAACGATTAGGCTACTCTAACTGACAAATTCTATTGACGATAATAATGATTAGGATTAGTATCATTATTGTTAGGCTAGTATTACGTTATTTAGTAATTATATTATATTCCTTAAAGCTACCCAATGTGCTCCTGCGACGAATCGGATGTTGGAAAATACTTTACTCGCACACCTTTTACAGTGCAACTTGTTGCTTTTGAGTAACAAAAGCAATTTGGCAACAGTTGGCTGAACTGCACTCATGTAAAACTAGTATCCATTATACTACAGTCACCCCATTAATCCACAGAAAATCTGCGAAATATTTGCTGTGTAAGGACTGCGAGCTTTATTTGGTTCAGCAGCCAATGCGATCGGCTCAATAGCCCGAGGGTGACATTTAAAGAGCCAGAACATATATTTCAATGAAACCGGGGGAATGTGATCCCCCTCTCCATATTTGCATTATAGTCCTAACTCAAGTGTAATTGAGGTTACATGTGTTTACAATAGCTCATATCCTCAGCCTGGTCTCATAGCAGCCCAGCATTTCCTACAGCAATGTGGCTTGAGAAACGATATACTGTATAGCCTACCTGCCACAAAAGCTTCGCCTTTACGCACGGACGGTCCTCGTGCTTTGTCATCGCTCACTTTGCATTGGCAACAACGTGGAGGGCATTATTGCCGTTATACATATTTAGCCTATTTCCCATAATTTCATTTTCTATTCAATGTTTTTATTGACGTTTTAATTGACGATGGGATAATTGGTGCAGTGACTTAGCGGCTTTGTCCTCATCTTGAAATCACCGACGGAAAGCGGCTCTGATCCGTCCATTAGGCTACTATAGTTTACACACCATCTCTCGCATGCTGTGCAAAGGCGACCACGCTGTAGTAAGAATGTGTCATGTGTGTTCTCTCCGCGACGCACATTTAGGCTATCTGAGATTGCGATGCGTTGGCTACTTCCAAAGAATGACACCAATAGCCTTACAAAACAACGAAATCATAATCTCTAACATCGGCCATGTGTTGTCATAATAGAATATGTCTGGAAAAAATAAGCGTTGCGTTTCAAATGAATGATGTTGACATTTTAATGCAGTGTTACCGCAGTTTGTAGCCTATAGCAGTGTGACATGCACCTAGAGGATCAAGACATTCCTTTGTCTACTAGTGCATTTGAACCGAACTGTTCATGCCACGGAATAACAGTGGCTGATTGTGCCAATGAATGTGCGCGTTGAAAATATGTTTTCAGTGATCATTCATGATTTGGACTGATGTATGTAATTTTGAAAACGAATTTCCCATTAAATTGAGCCTCAACGCTTGAGAAGGCTATAACACCATTATAACTCATAGGCCTAGGTATAGGCTATCTAATTGGATTACATTTCCTCTGTTCTTGAACCAAGAAACACCAACAGTAGAAAATATACACTTTTAAACTATGCCTCTATCCCATTGGTGTAATTGATGCGCATTTTATTAATCAATATAGCAATGTACGCTATGTAGCACTTGTGTAATCATGTGCTGCAGATATGATGCCATTGTTCTGCTGTCTTTATCTTCTGTACATGTGCATGCTTCCCCTATTAGTGTCAGTGTATGCTTCACTTTCCCAGTGAATCTGAATCTATCATTTGAGGCATTGACAGTGAACCTTGGCTGGATACAGTATATGATGCAATATCACACCAACAACCTACATCAGAAATGATATAGACTGTTTTGTTTTTTTGCTTTGATGAATTTGTTTTGGTTGGAACAGTTCTTTCCTTTTATACGTTTTTTTTGTTGCATTATTGTAACTGTTTTCAACAGCATAATTTTACAGTCAAGGAAATTATGAGAATCAGTTACTTCTATTACCTACGAAGACAAAGAAGAAAAAAGCATATACCTTATGTTCCAATATTATCATAAAATCCAAGTTTCCCTCACAACTTACCGTTCATCACATAATGACAGACATGATGACTGGTCAATGTCCCTCTCATACAGGGATTGACTATAGGGAAGTTGTCTCAATTTGACTGTCCCCGTCTCAAATGGCACCCGTTTCCATACATAGTGCACTACATTTGACTTACCTTTGATCTGGTCAAATGTTGTGCACTATGTAGGAAATAGGGTGCCATTTGTGATGTAAACAGATTGTTTGGGGATCCACACATAATGAGTCCCAGCTGGTTCCCTCCCAGTGCCTAACCACCGCAGAAATCCCACACTTGAACAAGATCTCTTCACCTGACACTGTTTGTCCCTCCCATGCAGACTTTCCATTCTCATTCTACGTCCTTAAACGCAGAAGTACCAGGCCTACATACTAACTCATCTTTGTGTTTCCTTTGCTTTGTGGTTATCAACCCAATTGTGTTCCAACAATAATGGTGTCTTATGTTGCCATGTTAGCAATGCCCTGTACCTTGCATGTATTTAAAACAACCACACACAACAACAAAAAACATTATTGTCCTTGGAGTAGGCTAAGAGCACTCCAAAGTTAATGATTCATGAAATCACACTTTCCCATTTTCTTTTGCACTGTGATTTGTCAGGTGATTAAGACCTAGAACAGCACTACTTATCATGAATTTTGTTGAATAATCAAGACAAATCTGTTTTAATGTATTTAGGCACCTAGAGTGGCAAGAAAAAGTATGTGAACCCTTTGGAATTACTTGGACTTCTGCGTCTAAGTCACAGCAATAGACAAAACACAGTCTGCTTAAACTAATAACACACAAACAATTATACGTTTTCATGTCTTTATTGAACACACTGTGTAAACATTCACAGTGCAGGGTGCAATAAGTCTGTGAACTTTTGGATGTAATAACTGGTTGACCACCCTTTGGCAGCAATAACCTCAACCAAACATTTTCTGTAGTTGCGGATCAGACCTGCACAACGGTCAGGTGGAAATTTTTCCACTTTACAAAACTGTGTCAGTTCAGCAATATTCTTGGGATGTCTGGTGTGAACCACTCTCTTGAGGTCATGCCACAGCATCTCAATCGGGTTGAAGTCTGGACTCTGACTGGGCCAGTCCAGAAGGCATATTTTTATCTGTTGAAGCCATTTTGTTGTTGATTTACTTCTGTGTTTTGGGTCGTGGTCCTGTTGCATCACCCAACTTCTGTTGAGCTTTAATTCGCGGACAGATAGCCTTGCATTCTTCTTCAAAATGTCTTGATAAGCTTGGGAATACATTTTCCCGTCGATGATAGCAAGCTGTCCAGGCCCTGAGGCAGCAAAGCAGCCCCAAACCACGATGCTCCCTCCACCATACTTTACAGTTGGGATGAGGTTTTGATGTTGATGTGCTGTGCCTTTTTTTCTCCACACATAGTGTTGTGTGTTCCTTCCAAATAACTCAACTGTAGTTTCATCTGTCCACAGAATATTTTGCCAATAGCTCTGTGGAACATCCAGGTGCTCTTTTACGAACTTCAGACGTGCAGCAATGTTTTTTTTAACAGCAGTTGCTTCTTCCGTGGTGTCCTCCCATGAACACCATTCTTGTTTAGTGTTTAACGTATCGTAGACTCGTCAACAGAGATGTTAGCATGTTCCAGAGATTTCTGTAAGTCTTTAGCTGACACTTTAGCTGATTCTTCTTAACCTCATTGAGCATTCTGCGCTGTGCTCTTGCAGTCATCTTTGCAGGACGGCCACTCCTAGGGAGAGTAGCAACCGTGCTGAACTTTCTCCATTTATAGACAATTTGTCTTACCGTGGACTGATGAACATCAAGGCTTTTAGAGATACTTTTGTAACCCTTTCCAGCTTTATGCAAGTCTTCTGAGATCTCTTTTGTTTGAGGCATGGTTCACATCAGGCAATGCTTCTTGTGAATTGCAAACTCAAATTTTGTGAATGTTTTTTATAGGGCAGGGCAGCGCTAACCAACATCTCCAATCTCGTCTCATTGATTGGACTCCAAGTTAGCTGACTCCAGACTCCAATTAGCTTTTGGAGAAGTCATTAGCCTAGGGGTTCACATACTTTTTCCAACCTACACTGTGAATGTTTAAATTATGTATTCAATATAGACAAGAAAAATACAATCATTTGTGTGTTATTAGTTTAAGCACACTATGTTTGTCTATTGTTGTGACTAAGATGAAGATCAGATCAAATTTGATGACCAATTGATGCAGAAATCCAGGTAATTCCAAAGGCTTCACATACTTTTTCTTGCCACTGTAGATATTAGGTAGATTATGCACATGAATGGAACTGTCTGTAGGAAAATAAATAGGTGTTTTTTACGAATGAACAATCAAAAAGGCAATGAAATGTATCTGTCTTGAGCAAGTTTTCACACATGCAACTTTGTTTTCTGCATCATTAAAGGGGCAGTCTGCAGCTGCTACATAAATGTTTTGACATATAAATTATAAACGCTATATACCCATTGATTCTTGAAGAATTATAGATGTCTCATGAGTTTAGTTCAACTGTCACACCCCATCAGAACCCAAAATATAAGCTTGTTTAACTCAAATGTTTGTAAACATTGCCAATGTGAACAAACACTGTAAATAGCCTCAAAACATGCTTATAATCATTTAAAACATAGAATAAAACTATAATTTTGATATCTTGGATGGTCAGTCCTTGCATCCATAGCTCTGACTATGAATGTGATAGTGGTTACATTTTCTCCAGGCCCATCCTTCAGCTTTTTACCAAAACAGAGGCGGGGATTCCCTTTTTGAATTGTTTCAACTGCGGATTGCCACGTTAAGAMGTTGTTCTCATCCCTCCAGGCATTTTGAGTAACCCCTACCAGCAAAAACTCAACATCTCTAATCACAGTCTTGAGTACGAAAAAACCGTGTTCCCATAGTTCACCTACGTCAGCACAAAGGCATGTTTGTTTGACTGGGCTCCAGCCAGTGGGAGCCATAGATGGGACAGCACTGCTGGGAGAACTCTAAGATCATGCAACTCAGACCAAGTGCTTTTATTTCTCTCTCTCTCTCTTTCCTGGGTGTTTTGTTCCTCCTCTCCCACTGTCCGGGGCAGTGATGCTTACTGACATTATCATGCACCATGTGAAATCAGACTTCATTATCGTGCCAGACCCAGCTCCATCTGCGGTTGCAAAAGCCCTCCATGAAACAGCCCTGTGTTGCCTGCCCCTCACTGTGTTCCCTTCCAGTTCACTGCACCTATCCGGTGTATGTGACGATAAAACATATCACAGACAGAGTGCCAAAAACATATCACACGCAAAACGCTACAGGCACGATACTGATTGCTTTGTTTTGCTTGGAGTTTTATACTGCCTGCGAGAGATTATCAAGACCCCTAAATAACCCCGGTGACTGTGTCATCAGACTGTCTGTGATAATCTGCTGTATTTTCCACCAGGATGAGAGTGACTGACTAGATCACCTCCGCGCCCCACCACGTGGCCTCAGGCCTTGACGCAGACAGTTAACTTAATGCTCATTAGGAACCCACCCTGTGATCATCCATTACTTTTTAATTGTGCAAAACGGATTTCAGCAAACTAACACTCACATCTGGTCTGAATTGGGCTTAAGTGAAAACAACAGAGACTAGGGACGATGATGGAACCACTAGTCACACAAAATAATAGACATCCAATGAAGTGAATCATTCAAGGAGAAGTACTAATGAGGCCATTCAGATCACTTTGCAGTGATGTCTTTGTTCAGAAGTTAATTGGAAGACGCCACCATGTTTGATCACTTTCCCTAATGGGCGCTCGGCTTGGAGGTGCTGTGTGCTTGGAAGTGTCCTCACATTGCTGGATCCTCTGGTTTCCTTTGTGAAGCGTAGAGAGGGCTGGGGGAGTATGAGGAGCGGCCTGGTAAAGCCGGCACAGCTGCCATTTGGACACGGTGAGCCCCTCACAGAAAGGGCGCCAGCATAGGAGTGCTCTCGCGCTCTCTGGTGAGAGAGACAAGACTATGCCAAGGACTGGGCTTGCAGTGCTCTCAGCCTCAAGTGTCACTGAAGAGCCTCAATAATCAGCTCTTATCTGAGGGCAAAGGCGTGAGTATCATGCCAAAGGAGTCCCTTTCAGCTCCTGCTTGACAGTACAACTGTTGTTGTATTGGTGATGGGATACCAGTGTGCTCCTTAAATGGGAAGTCAATACAAACACCTGCATTTCCTGTCCAGTTCCATTGAAATGAAACCGCTTTTTCAGTTCCACTTGTAGATGTATAGCAATGGCATTCATAGCCTAGTGTCACTGTCAATGTCTGTTTTAATTATTTTTTCACACCATTGTTTTCTGTACATTTGCTCATTTGTATATATTCTTATGGTATCACGTGAGAGTGCATGGCTACATATCTTAAAATTGAGTATTTAAATGTAGGCTGTGCATGTTTTCACCAGCCCTGCCACTGTGTGTGGTCCTCTCCTCTTAAGCAATTGAGGACTTGAGTGACGTACGTGATGCAAGTCATTTTTTTCTGTAGTTGACTCGGAAGATGGCGGCATAGGAACCACATCAAGAGCCTCAGCTGGGCCTATTTGTCTGACTGTGTCAGGCAGCACAGTTACAGTCCAACATGCACCAGGCAGGCATTGGTTCTTTACCAGAACCACATCCAGCTAAGGAACGGCCAAAGAGCAAATGCACCAGTGTGTCATGGGAGTAGTTGTATAATTTACATGACAAATCCCTGTCTGCATTTTGTTTCGTTTCCTAAGCCTTTGTTAGTGTTCCTAAGATGCCTGTTCTATATTTAGAGCAAAGCAAAACACCCAGTTCTGTTCCAGGTGTTGTCTACTCCCTTGGGGCCCCTCCTCTCATAGTGGTGATGACATGCATGTTACACACCTTATCAAATTAAGGCTGTTTTGCTGTGAATTTGAGGCAGAACAACTGGATGTTGTCTGCAGGGTGTCTGTGTTGTGTATGGGGAACTCAATAGATCATATAAGTCATCTCCTCCTAGTTAAATTTAGAGCCATCCCCTCCCGCCCGTCAGCATTTTCCATCTGCAGCAGCTGAGTCAAATGTGGAGGCGAACCTTAGCCCCTCTGACCAATGACCGACCGCTCACTCGTCAACCTCCCATTACTAAACCAACCAACTTACACTGCCGTACTTTCAGCTCCAAGTGGAGCAGAGGGGCTCAACAGTCCGATTTACGGTATCTAGACGTTTTATTAATCACTCGTCTGCCTGTCTCTAACTTACTCAATGCGTCCTCATTCACTACTTGTTTTACACTGCTAATGCTTTCCTCTTAAATAGTTTAAAGCATGAGTCTGCGAGGGCTACTCTTTTTGTAAAGGTTACCCTCTATCTCTGTCTGACGCTAACTGATTGTGTTGGGCCACAGCCTGACACGATGTCAAACAAAAGAATGCTGTTCTGTTGTCTTCCTATTTAGCCTGAGGTCATATCCTTGCTGTTATCCCTGTGACAATCTCTTTTGTTCTGCTGGTGTTCAGCATTACAGGACGTATTGTTGTGCAGAGAAATGTACAGCTCATCAATGAGGGTGTGCCAGAAAGCTAATGTGTGGGCTTTAAGTAGAGTTAAACTGTATCTCTGCACAGGGTCTACACAAACCTGTGAGGGAGGACATACAGTAGGAGTCACATGAGTGGCACACATGAATCACATCAACTATTGCATGTCAACATCATGCTTTGTCGTAATCTACAGTGGCTTGCGAAAGTATTCACCCCCTTGGCATTTTTCCTATTTTGTTGCCTTACAACCTGGAATTAAAATAGTTTTTGGGGGGCTTTGTATCATTTGATATTCACAACATGCCTACCACTTTGAAGATGCTAAATATTTTTTTATTGTGAAACAAACAAACAGAAAACTTGAACATGCATCACTATTCACAGCTGCAAGTCTCTTGGGGCATGTCTCTATAATCTTGGCACATCTAGCCACTGGGATTTTGGCCCATTCTTCAAGGCAAAACTGATCCAGCTCCTTCAAGTTGGATGGGTTCCGTTGGTGTGCAGCAATCTATAAATCATACCACAGATTCTCAATTGGATTGAGGTCTGGGCTTTGACTAGGCCATTCCAAGACATTTAAATGTTTCCCCTTAAACGACACGGGTGTTGCTTTAGCAGTATGCTTAGGGTCATTGTCCTGCTGGAAGGTGAACCTCCGTCCCAGTCTCAAATCTCTGGAAGACTGAAACAGGTTTCCCTCAAGAATTTCCCTGTATTTAGCGCCATCCATCATTCCTTCAATTCCGACCAGTTTCCCAGACCCTGCCGATGAAAAAAAAGAAGGTAATTCTTGGGGTGATGAGAGGTGTTGGGTTTGCGCCAGACATAGCGTTTTCCTTGATGGCCAAATAGCTCAAGTTTAGTCTCATCTAACCAGAGTACCTTCTTCCATATGTTTGGGAGACTCCCACGTGCCTTTTGGCGAACACCAAACGTGTTTGCTTATTTTTGTCTTTAAGCAATGGCTTTTTTCTGACCACTCTTCCGTAAAGCCCAGCTTTGTGGAGTATACAGCTTAAAGTGGTCCTATTGACAGATACTCCAATCTCTGCTGTGGAGCTTTGCAGCTTCTTCAGGGTTATCTTTGGTCTCTTTGTTGCCTCTCTGATTATAGATAATGTTAAAAGTGCAAATCTAAAAAAAGATGATATTGTAAAATGTAATTTGAGTGATGCAACAGACCTGCAAAATCTCAACTGAACAGTCCACAGGCATACTGTCAATATTTCCGTAATCTTCATTTCACCAGAGATATGGTATTAGGTGTTGAGGTATTCCTTCACTTCATTCACCTTGGCAACCCATGTCATCATTGGATTCCTCACAATCCTGCCAACAACAATTCTTCCGCAAAAAATGTGGATCTTTTTTCCATGTGTGCTCTCTCTCTCACAGAGCTTTATTAAATTACAAGGGTTTTGTCGTCGCTGTCGGTCATTTAAAATAATATAGGTTGATACCTGAGTGAACCCGAGTCCCAGGGTGGCTAGAGGGCCCAACGTTTCCTGCCAAGGTAATTTTGTTTCCCCCCCTTTTCCTGTTTCTCTCCTTAGTCGGGGGGGGGGGGGGGGGGGGGGGGGGGAAGAGGCAGCAGTCTTTCAAGCATTGGAGAGTGGAAGGTATTTAAAACAATCAGTGGAGTCCTGGTAAGGGGAGTGAGATCGTTGTTATAGTGAGGGAGGGAGAATAGAGGGAGAGCTGGGATGATCCCGTGGCAGTCTGTTGTCTGTCTGCCAGACCCAGGCCCAGGGCAAGTCAGCCATTACTGTGAACTCTGAGGTAACCCTTGGCTTTGGCAAAGGTCACCATTCCTTCTAGACGTATTTATTAGTACTGCTTAGCATATCAGAACGGCTCGCCCGAAAAACAAAATATTCCCTGTGTGTGTGTGAGGGGATGGTAACACAGAGCTCCAACATCTGTGTCTGATGATTTACACTGTATGAATAATGTTTTTTTTCTTTTCTCGAATGAGTCCCTTTCTCCAGGGTGAAGATAAACAAGTCAGGACATAATAATGATTATCTATGAATCAGCTTCATGGAACTTCTCTTTATTTGTTTTTATGTGTAGGCTACTTCATTGATTTGCCCCTGCAGTTATACAAGTATAACCATTTCATACTTAGAATCATGCAGTTACTGTCAGTTATTCATTTTTTTTTTTTGAAATGTGTTTTATTACGGTCAAAATACAAGTTCCAAAAATACAGAACAATATTTTCATCTGAAATCATTGAAATCGAAGCAGTGGAGTGTAAAGGTACACAAACACGTACGTAGTGTGGTTTTGGGTATGGCGCAGCTGTAGACCTAGCTAGTGTTTATGAGACTGGTGGGTGTTGGGGATCTTCATCCTGTGAGACTTGCACAGGTGGTTGGGAGGAGGGCGGAAGGAGAGGAGGTGGGCGTGGAGGAGCAGGGGCGTAGTGCCCACTTCCTGTTGAAATACTGTAAACCAGTTGGCTCACGACCAGATCAACAGGATTTGCCTTGCGGTGGCAGCTCTCTCTCTCTCAATAGGCTGCCATTGGTGGAGAAGCTTTGTGTGGTGGTGTGGCTAGTTGTGCCTGTTTCTTGTATATGGTGTGTTTTCTCGATAAAAGAAAACAAAAGTGTAGCAAAGAAAACACATTCGTAACAGAACATTCAACTCTCCCTTAAAGAAAAAGAATAGCAAAAAATATACAATTACAAATTTGCTAGTATTATTAAATATGAATATTTACCATTTAAAATGGTGCATGTTTTAAAAGAGAGAGTGAAAGTTAAAACCACGGACAAAAGGGATGGATTTTCCATTTAGTTTGCACACTTGTGGAATGGAAAACATTAAAGTATGGCTCAGTAAAATCCACAATGGAGTTTGACATTTGGAATGTAGCTCTTCCTGTACAGAGTATTCCTAACGTGGCTACTTGTCACTCTGTATTACCATCCTATAACCTGCATTATAAACTGGGTGGTTCGAGACCTGAATGCTGATTGGCTGACAGTCGTGGTATATCAGACCGTATACCATGGGTACAACAAAACATTTATTTGAACTGCTCTAATTACGTTGGTAACCAGTTCATAATAGCAATAAGGCACCTCGGTTGTTTGTGATATATGGCCAATATACCACACCCCCTCGAACCGTATTGCTTAAATATGAATAGACTGAACCAAGAATTCTCAATAATGATCATTGAGAAAGTTACAGACCCACAAATATCATACCCCCAAGACATGCTAACCTTTCACCATTACAATAACAGGGGAGGTTATCATTTTTGGGGGTGGTATTATATTTGTGTGTCTCACTCATCATTATTCGGCAGGGGCGGTAGGTGGTTAGAGTGTTGGGCTAGTAACCGAAAGGTTGCTAGATCGAATCCCAAGCTGACAAGTTCAAAATCTGTCGTTCTGCCCCTGAACAAGGCAGTTAACCCACTGTTCCTAGGCTGTCATTGTAAATAAGAATTTATTCTTAACTGACTTGCCTAGTTAAATAAAGGTTAAATAAAAAATTACATTCACAATTCATTCAGGATTATCCGTAATCATGGTAGCATCCACATTAATGTAGAAGTGTTTAGAAACATATTACCTTCTTGTTTACAATAAAAGTACTCCAGAATTACACAATACATTATTTACCATTCATTTTTATTGGGCACAAAGTAATCTGAAACACAACCAAAATAAACAGCGAATGCTGTAAAATTACATTGTAGTTTGTGTGTATTTGTTGATATGTAGGCTACGTGTGCTTTTTTCAAATTTATGTAGTTCTGTCCTTGAGCTGTTCTTGTCTATTAATGTTCTGTATTATGTTTTGTTTGGACCCCAGGAAGAGTAGCTGCTGCTTTCGCAACAGCGAATAGGGATCCTAATAAAATACCAAAATACTAAAAATACCAAATGCCTATTTAAAATTATTTTCGCTCTTCTCACTAACGGCAAATGATTGCATCTTGTTATTATATTTAGCTACCTGTTTTTTTGTTGTTATGAATAAGAGTGTCATCATACATTCCCCATTTGTACAAGGCTACGAGGCTACTTTTGCCTTCTTGCAGTGCAATACTTCAACCACTACAAACTGTGCGTACGCATGGTCTAAAGTTTGCGGGAGGGTAAGCACATTCTCACGTCAAGTTTGGTTTTTATAAATACTAACTTCTATGTGAAAAACTGACACACGCATGTTTTGTGGCATGTTTTGTGCGTTCGCAACATTTATACATGAGGTCCCAGGCGTTTACATTTGTTAGATGACATGACAATAGACTTCTTTGGCCACGCACAACAGTGTTGGGTTTGATGTCGAAATAAGAATGCATGAGCATAAAAGAACCCCATACCTACTGTAAAATATGGTGGTGGATCTTTGATGTATGTATGTTTTACATAAAATAGGATGTTGAAGGATGTTGCTTGGAAAACCACCCCCATTGTTACAAATGTGATGTTCCCCTTTGAGTCTCCTTTTAGTCCACACAATTAATAAATGTTCATGTATTTATCTACATACACTACTGTTCAAAAGTTTGGGGTCACTTAGAAATGTCCTTGTTTTTGAGGTGTCTGTTTCTCAAACTAGACACTAATGTACTTGTCCTCTTGCTCAGTTGTGCAGTTGTGCATGGGAGTAGTACCTCACACTCCTCTTTCTATTCTGGTTAGAGCCAGTTTGCGCTATTCTGTGATGGGAGTAGTACACAGCGTTGTACAAGATCTTCAGTTTCTTGGCAATTTCTCACATGGATTAGCCTTCATTTCTCAGAACAAGAACAGACTGACGAGTTACAGAAGAAAGTTCTTTGTTTCTGGCCATTTTCAGCCTGTAATTAAACCCACAAATGCTGATGTTCCAGATACTCAACTAGTCTAAAGAAGGCCCGTTTTATTGCTTCGATAATCAGAACAACAGTTTTCAGCTGTGCTAACATAATTGCAAAAGGGTTTTCTAAAGATCAAGTAGCCTTTTAAAATGATAAACTTGGATTAGCTAACACAACGTGCCATTGGAACACAGGAGTGATGGTTGCTGATAATGGGCCTCTGTATGCCTATGTAGATATTCCATAAAAAAATCTGCCGTTTCCAGCTATAATAGTCATTTACAACATTAACAGTGTCTACACTGTATTTCTGATCAATTTGAAGTTATTTTTAAAAACTTTTCTTTCAAAAACATGGACATTTCTAAGCGACTCCAAACTTTTGAATGGTAGTGTATGTTTTTGACCTGCACTTTGTATTTACCCAATCATGCTTTACAAAATCAAATATATCATTTTGAGGCATTTACACATTTCTAATACACCTACAACTGAAGTACATGAGTTTTATCTAGAGAGATGTTTCACAAACCATAGTATTGTATTTCTTCTCTATGGTTTGATCACAGCATTCAACCCACATATTGCGTTTAATGTCTAAAATAATTATCCAAACCCCAATTCAAAATCTGTGATAAGTTAAAAAAATTATCGAACCGAAACCGGACCGACTTCAAGAAGCACTAATTGCTCAGCACTACTTTGAACACAAAGGAGGATAGTTTTAGATTAATTAACTTGATAATTCTGTAGTATAATCAATTGTCAGTTGTATCTATGGCCACGTCAATAGCATTTGCTCTTTTCTCTCACTCGTTCTCGAGACAATAGCTCCTCTTGCCGTGTTTTTTCCATCACCGACAGAGAGAATCTGGATCGATAGTGCCGCCTGCATGAAAGGCTTTAGTAGCTGGCGTTAAGATGGATTACTGTTGCGCCGCATCTCTTTCATCTTACACTCAGAGACTGTATTTGGAGGGGAGGAAGCAAATTAGTCCTAATCATAATTAGCATCCACTTTTAGGTTAGCTTAGCGTTCTCTTACTGTATTCATAATTGGCATTGTGTCATCTGTTTGAACAGGGTAATGAGTAGCTATGAAGCATTGTAAAGTCAGTGTGATTCATCAATAGATTGCGATCAATCCAGTGACTGAGCCCCAGTAAACTACGCCATACTACAATATGTTCGCAGCTCTTAAGCACCTTCCTTGGTTCAGTGGTTTGATTATCATGCACAGTCAACCATGTTCAAATTTATAGTGTAGTATTGCGGTTTACAAGCTTCTTCAATTTGATTTGCCGCCTCTTTGGTGGACATCAACGTTAGAACTGTTAGCACTTCAGATCTTTTGTTGTTATAATGTGATGATGGTGCAGATTTGATCTGATTTTTATTTGAAGGGTAAATTGTGGCGTAACATAAACTACGTAGGCACATCTGTGCTTTGTGACCTTTATGTGCGCTTGTGTTTGGAATGTTTTATTTCATTTGTGATAAGATAGTTAGATTGACATCACACATATTTGGTTGTGAGTCTTTGTCATTGGTCTGGGCCATAAGCCAATGGGAAGTGCTACTGCGAGGAGTGTGTGTGTGTGTGTGTGTGTGTGTGTGTGTGTGTGTGTGTGTGTGTGTGTGTGTGTGTGTGTGTGTGTNGTGTGTGTGTGTGTGTGTGTGTGTGTGTGTGTGTGTGTGTGTGTGTGTGTGTGTGTGTGTGTGTGTGTGTGTGTGTGTGTGTGTGTGTGTGTGTGATACATGAGAGCTTTCCTGTCATTGGGGAAGCCCACACGACAGACCCCTGAGCTGCCAATCAAATGACTGGCATAACACCTTTACATAGCGGTCCGACTGGTGTTGTAGAGAAACTGCTGCTGGTGAATGACTTGTTACTGATTACTAACACCATGGACGACAAACCTGTAAGTAACTGATGTTCTCAAAGTAACATTTATGTTGTCAAGGAAGCTGTTTTCATGTTATACAGCAAAGTGTTTTTGTGGTCACAAAGGCTACTTTTTATTGCTAATGTGACTATAACCTCTATCGACTATTTACCACTTATCTAGTATTATGTTTATAAAGTCATATTCATCAGCACATGTTACTTGCTAGAAATACGTTTCTTTGGGTTTACTTTTCCCCCATGTTTTTGAACTGCATAGCAAGAAAGATGTCCTCAGTTGCTTAGCTTATGGACCATCTCAGAAGAAAGAGGAGAAAATCGACAGGTCTATCTCAACCTAATTCACGGAGCCCTGGTTTACGGCAAAGCCGGGAGGAAAGACGTTGAGCCACAAAACTCTTTAAGAAAGCCTTGGAGTCAGATGATTGTAGTCTCTAGGAATTATACCCCAAGTTGAACTGTGTTGTCAACTGTTAGTTGACAGAGTTCACTGCAACACATTTTCAGCCAGACTAAATATATTTAAGCGATTCAATTTATTTAAAAAAATTGCTACGGAAATAAAGCTTCCTTTTGTGACTTCCTCTGCAGGTGCTAGAATTTTGGCCGTAGCCAAATTTATGTAGAAACATTTAACAGAAACAACAATTAATTCATATACTTTTCCCAATTCACTCTTTTTTAATATTTCAATTCCGATATAAGATCCCATTGAATGTATGTGTTGTAAAATAATGGCAAAGTGTGTACAATTAGTAGCACAATGGATCATTGTGTCTCACTGCTGTTAGTCTCATATACAAGGTTTGTAGCTTAGAGCTAATGCTAATGGATAATTATAGTAGGAGTACAACCCATAAGAACGCTTAGCCCCGGACCACACCGGACCACATGGAGGGCCTCTAGGCAGCTATGTAACATGGCTAAGACCTGCTCAGAGTACATGCTAGTGCCTTAGGATCAGTGGCAAGGTCTGTCTCAACCCAAATGTCCTGATTCATTTTTTTTATTCCATGATGCCTATCTTGCAAAGGAACCTTTTTGGGGGGCTAATTGAACTGTATAGTTCAAGAGCAGATGCCTGTGAGTTAAAGGGACATTAACCAATGCTTGGATTCCTTGAATGTCTCACGATTATCCACCAGCACCACAAGCAAGCAGTCTGGCTCCCATGGTGCACCTATTCTCATCCAGCATGGGGAAGGCAGTGAAACAGGCCATTGTCTGTGTCACTCTTGAGGCATGATGCATGTAGGTATGACACTGAGAGGGAGATATGATGCCACTTTATACATCGGGAATATCTTTGAATCAATCAATTGTATGAGAACAAATACATTTTATAACCGACTTCAATTTGAGAAGGGCAAAGTAGTTTAAATAAAGTTGTATTCATTCCAAATATCACTGTATGCAAATATCACTGATAAGTAGGATAATTTAAAGTTACAATATTGTGAGATAAAATTAATGGAAACACTCAGTTCCCTCTTTAAAACCAAGAGCGTAGCAAAATTAGAATTGTTATATTTCATTGTTACGCAGAAGAAATGGCTCATACAATAACATGACTCAGTGCTCATTGTTTACGGGTTGGAGAATAACTCGACCTCCGGAGTGTGATTCAGATGTCTGATCTATTGAATCAAGTCTTCTGCTAAACAAATAGCTTTCAGGGATCCTCTCTACCTCTGTCTTCCCTTTCCTTCAGAAGGCATTGATTGATGTGCAGTAAACTGCACCTGTCAAGGTTTGATTTCTCACTTGGATTTTTCTGGTGTGATGTAACGTTTTCATGATCCTTAACATGGTAAGATGTCATGTATAGCAGCACTGACATAAAAAAACAACAAAGAATACCTCTATCTGAAAAGGCAGGATCCCAGGTCTTTTCAGGGTTGTCTATGCCTCACGGATAACATTAGCCCCATTTAGACATTGTGGAACACTTTGGATCAGCGAGACAAAGGCATTTGTGAGAATGTTTTTGTTGTTCTCATTGGAAGCCGAGCATCTCAGACAGACGCACAGTATGTTTTCAGTGGTTGTTGTTCAGCATCTTGTCTGGAGTGCACCATTTCTATCAGCGGTGCTGTGACATTCTCCCAGAGCTACATAGTCACCACGCAAGAGTGTAAATGCCAGAAGAAAAAAAAAATCTGTATCTGTCCCAGAGAGGCCTATTTTTAACACCTACTGTGCTACTTATCGCCTCTTGCCATTTTGGTATTTTGTTAGGTGAGGATGATATTTCCGGATGTTCTTGAGTAGCCTGGCGAAATGAGGTAGAATCTCGTCACAACAATCCATCTTGTGACTGTGTCCGTGTGTGTTTGCTGTGCGAGGTGAACCCGACATCCAGGACTGACCTGTTGCAAAGCTGAAAATGCACTCATTTCACAGCCTGTGCCACTACCAGAGTTGTCACTGCATCTGCACTTCCAGATAGAAACCAGATGGCAGTCTGGAACACCCGTGCAGACCTCATAGGAGCTGAACATATACGGTAAACAGCTATGAAATTATTTAAAGGAGCTCCACGTCAGGACATTCCTCATTGCATTTGCAGCACTTAAGTCTCTTGCTCAGCGCCAGGACCGCTACTCCTCAGACTTAAGACTGTTCAGATTGATGGCCGGATGGGGGGACTTCAGTTCTCTCTCAGAGCCCAGAGAAAGTCTGCTGTGTTCATGTTTGTTTCGGTTGGATTCTGGAGGCTGGCTCTGAGTTTGCTGCTCTGTTTTGGAGTGATGTCTCTTTTATAAATTTGGAGTGGGAATGTTTACAGGAGGGGCAAATTGGGAGAGTGAGTGAAAGCACAGGAATTCCCTCTCACTTTGGCTCATCATGTATTCGTTCTGCTACTCCCCCCCCCACTTTCTCTTTCAGTACTCCCCTCTGTTGAGAAAAGGGGAATGCTTGTTGTTGGAATGCTCTCAGCACTCTGAGCCGTGCCCAGCATTAGAACATCTTTGTTCCGAGCTGAGCGGGTCCTCCCGGAGACGCTGCGTGGCGCGGGGGGAACTGGGAGGCCAGTTATCAGGGGGGACCGCTGGGTTCATTCATCCGCCTGTCGTGGGCTCCGCTTTCTTTCATTTTTAGCCAAATTCACCAGGCTTGACAAGCGGGTAATTTGAGCCAAATCGAGGGCAGAGCTCCGGGTCCCTTCCACAAAGTCATTCTTCGTCCTCCTGGGAAAGGCTCTGGACAGCCCTCTCCAGGCCCAGAGTTTTGTTGAGTCATGTGAGATCATGTACACACAGAGACAGAACCACACCAGGGTGAAGGGAGGGGTGAGGACAGGGGCAGCAGGGGGGTTAAACGCTGCTCACAGGCTAGGGGAGACAGAGGAATGCACTGGAGCCAGCCTTGTATAAGGTAATGTCTGGCGAACATGCAGGGGTGGGACCTGTGCACAGATTTATTTTAATACACTGCTGGCAGAGCCAGAGGGGAGGGGAGGAACGTCCAGCTCCCTGCCAGCTTGTCCCAGAATCACAGTCACTCGTCGGACAAGACAGGACATTGTATTAGGTTAACCACCACAGACGACAAAAACACACAAAGAGGCAAGTTTCAGTTGACCTATTAATCTGCTAGTTTGACCTATTAATCCGCATGATCAGATTGGGTTGTTTTTCGTTCCACTGTCAGGAGCTTGTATTCCTTTTCCATGGGGTTGTTGTGCTTCCCTGCGGTTGGAGTGATTCCCCTGACACCAGCATGTTTTGAGTTCACTGCCCTGCAGACAGATATGGATTTGTCATGTCAGTCTGGCATTTAGCATTGCAGTGATGCATAGAGTACGTACATGTAGAGGCTATATAGAGGTTTGATGTTATACTGTAGTGGTAGGTTATGTTGCGGTGCCCCAAAGCTATGTATGGTTATAATCAAAAGTATAGTAGTGTATTGTTCATAGACTGATGGACATTATAGGTTAACAGATAAAATCCCAGAGGAATGTGACGTAGTAGCCTACAGTGCCTTCGGAAAGTATTCATACCCCTTGACTTTTTCAACAACAAATAAATGGTGCTACAAAGTGGGATTAAAATGGATTGCATTGTCATTTTTTGCATTCATAAAAACAAATCTGAAAAATAAAACATTAATATATGCTGATTAGATAGGTATTCAACCACATGTTAGAATCAATACATGTTAGAATCACCTTTGGCAGCGATTACAGCTGTGGGTTTTTCTGGGTAAATCTCTAAGAGCTTTCCACACCTGGATTCTTCAACCTCTATCAAATTTGTTGTTGATCATGGCTAGACAACGATTTTCAGGTCTTACATGTACATTCACTATCTTCTTGGTAAGCAACTCCAGTGTAGATTTGGCATTGTGTTGTAGGTTATTGTCCTGCTGAAAGGTAAATTCATCTCCCAGTGTCTGGTGGAAAGTAGACTGAACCAGGATTGTGTTTAGCTCCATTACATTTATTTTTTATCCTGAAAAACTTGCCAGTCCTTAACGATTACAAGCATACCCATTACATGATGCAGCCACCGCCATGCTTGAAAATATGGAGAGTGATACTAAGTAATGTGTTGTATTGGATTTTCCCCAAACTTAACACTTTGTATTCAGGATAAAAAGTGATTTGCTTTGCCACATTTTTCGCAGTATTACTTTAATGCCTTGTTGCAAACAGGATGCATGTTTTGGAATATTTGTATTCTGTACAGGCTTCCTTCTTTTCCATCTGTCAATTAGGTTAGTATTGTGGAGTAACTGCAATGTTGTTAATCCATTCTCAGTTTTCTCCTATCCCAGCCATTAAAATCTGTAACTGTTTTAAAGTCACCATTGGCCTCATGGTGTAATCCCTGAGCGGTTTCCTTCCTCTCTGGCCTGTATTTTTGTAGTGACTGGGTGTATTGATCCAAAGTGTAATATTAACTTCACCATGCTCAAAGGGATATTCAATGTCTGCTATTGTAGATGTTTTACCCATCTACCTTTGCTAAGCATTGGAAAGCCTCCCTGGTCTTTGTGGTTGAATTCACTGCTCGACTGAGGGACCTTACAGATAATTGTATGTGTGGGGTACAGAGATGAGGTAGTCATTAAAAAATCATGTTAAACACTTATTGCACACATAGTGAATCCATGCAAGGTATTATGTGACTTGTTAAGCAAATCTTTACTCCTGAACTTTGCCATAACAAAGGGTTTGAATACTTATTGACCCAAGACATTTCAGCTTTTACTTTTTTATTCATTTGTAAACATTTCGAAAAACATAATTCCACTTTGACATTATGGGGTGTTGTGTGTAGGCCAGTGACAAACAATCTAAATGTTATCCATTTTAAATTCAGGCTGTAGCACAACAAAATGTGGAAAAAGTCAATAGTGCCTGAAGGCACTGTAAATGTATAGAAAACGAAAACGTTTGTTGAATCCAATGTTATCCAAAACCCTCAGTCAGGACAAGGAAGTAGTATACCAATAGATTGTAACCATAGCTTTTTTTCACAAAAATACATGTACATATCTTTAAACCCTTTAAATCCCTTGCCTTTACATCTCCTTATGAAAGGTTTATGCAAATAGAGGCAGTAATTATGCGCTTTAAATGGGTGTTTTTTGGGGGGGGGAAACAAGCAACTAAAAAGCATTTTTTCTTAATAAACTGCCTGTAGATGCTGTTGATTTTACATTACATAGGTACGTAGAAAAAGAGGCTAGTGGCTTCTGCATGAGAAGGCACATGATGTCAATGTCTAGCTAATGGATTAAAGAATAGAGTGAAATTGAGCAAATGTCTACAAGAGAATGTGCATACTGCCCAGATGTTCCCCCAGAATGCACTTTGTAGCATTAGCAGGTCAGTAATATGAGAATGGTCACAAGGCCTAAACCACTTTGCCAGCAGTGGCGGTGTGTTTGTTTGTGAGCTGGCTCCTTAACTGACAGAGCAGCCTCTGGGCAGGGCAGGGCAGGCAGTGGTTGATCTGGATTTAGCTTTCCCACTGACCCCTGTGGACCCTGTGGCCCTGCTCAGACAGACTGAAGTATGGAGTGCCCTTGTTCACTCTGAACTCTATACTGTAAATAATTGAAGTATGTGTAGCAGGTTAATGGATTATTGACTACCAGACGGGTGCTAAGAAGAGCTGGAACAGTTGGAGAGAATGGAACCCCAGTCATGCTCAAGCTTTAAGAGCTGGTTACAGTTAGAGCTGTTTTTGCTGCTTGTTTTTATTAAAACGACTTGCTTCTAAATCCACATCAGTAGAACTCTTTACTTAGCCAAAAAGCCGTATCAAAATAACTAATACATGGTTAGATTAATAAAAATAAAGTCTCCCTCCCTTTGGGGTTTCATGTTTTTAGCTCTGTGTTATCTTAAGGAAGCGTTCTCGTAGGCTGAAGACCTCTATTGATGCATCGAAATTCCTGCTGAGCTTTGGAGACCGAGGACTGAAAGGATACTCTTGGGATAAATGTTCTTGGAACTCTTGGGATACGGCCACGACTCATAGGAACAGGAGTGCTGTGAGAGGAATGGCGAACAGCCAACAAAGGAAGAGTCCTTTTTCCCAGCGAATGGAAGTTTGTTTACTTCAGGACACTAAAATTTACAAAATACTTGTGTAAAAATGTCCTATAATATGGAGGTGGGAAGTTGTTGGCCATTGATCATCTAGTTCATTTCTGGACTAGAGGTTTGCAACCGAGATCTTAAAGTCTGATTGCCATGGGAAACCATTATGTGGGACAATTGTCATGGTAGACCACTTTAGAAATCTCCTTGGAATAGCCTCTATATATTATATATTACTATTACTTATATATTACTATCCTACTCTCCTCATCTTCAACCTGTCGCCATTGGCTCAGACAGTTTACTTCAGCCTCCTTTCTCAGAATTGCAGTGGGCTACTAAGCTCGGGAATTAACCATTTATACCCTGTCTGTCTGCGTAATGTACAGATTTGATATCTGTAGTGAGGCGTTTAAGAATAACAAACATCTCTCATCCATATTACAGTATCTCATGATTTATAATCTTCATCACATTTAGACCTATGTTTACAGTATATCACATTTATGCTCAAAGACGAGAAATGAACATGCCCTCATCCTCTGCCTGGAACGCTTAGAGCAGCAGTCTGGCTGTGAGACCGATTTTTGCTGTTGCTTTCACCTGGTACTGGGAGTGACTTCAATTTGGAGATTCATCAGGCAAGTAAAGTGGGTTGTGCAGCAGCCTTGAATAACCACTCATATTTTCCCTAACATGGCAAAAGCCCAATTTAAATTATGAAGACTTCATTCAGAACAGATGTGCTGATATTTGCATTCTGCCTTTAAAGTGCCATTCATTCAGTATGCCCACCTGTTGTCGATGAATTGTCAAAGCTGCTTGATGAGTGTTTTCGAGGACAGGCCTGCTTGGTTATTAACCTAGATCTGCAGTCCCTTCTGGCTGGCCAAATGGACTCTGGACTGATCTCAATATCAAAGTTTTAAATCAATGACTCTTTGCCCTTCAGAGGCACTACTTGGTCCTATTAGAGAAGTGTTCAGTAGCACTGTGTGTAATCGTCTGAGCAGTCATGAATCTTCAAATGGCTCTATAGGCAATTTAATCAAACGCTCTTCTTGAAATCCTTTCCATTTTAAAACCGAGAGAGGAGGAAAAAAAGCAATATTCATTTCTGCAGCTACTCCAGTTAGTGGGCCGGCGATGCTCACATTTATTATGCAGGAAAACAACCTTCCTCGAAGATCTGCTACTAACCCATCTGGTTGAGGTGATTAGCAAAAGCCGGGGCAGATGGCGCCACGGCCAGATTCTGCATTGCTTCAGGCAGGGTGTATTAATCTGCATATACTACTGACTGGCTTGTTTGAATGCAAGGATTATTTTGGTGTAGTAATACATTTCTAGCCATGACATTTCTAGCCATCAAAGATTTTTAAAAACACCCTCTTTTCCAGTGTTGGGTTTCTGAAGGAATCGCCCACCAGCACAGGGCTCATTTACTGTGGTGAGTGGAATTATGTTTTTGTTAGGGACAAGGCAGCCGCTAATTTGGCCTTCCTCCTGTCCTCTTCTATGTGCAGTGAACACGCTACACTGAATAAGACCACAGCCTCCACTGGCAGTCCGTCAGGAAATGTTGACACACCATTGGAGAGTAGAGAGAGAGAGCAGCCTCAGAAACCCCAGGAATACCCGAAAAGAGACTTTGGACCAGATGGCGGGAGGGTGAGGTGGAGCCTTGGAATGCGTTCAGAGCAAATTACTTATTTACTAGCTGAACCCAGTGACCCCTGCCTGAGTCGGCGACTTCCCAACCAGTCTCTCTCCTGTCACAGTTGGTGAAGAGTCCGCCCCTCCCTCTTCTCTCTTGCCACCCCCTCTCTTTCTCTCTCTCTCTTGCCTTCTCCTTGTTTATCTGTCTCCGTTCCCCACCCCCCTCATTGATCGAGACTCGAGGCTGCTGCGAGCCTATTGGCTGGGCTGTTTGCCCTGCTCTCAAAAACAACCCTGTCCACCCCCCCCCTCTAGCACCACACCCCACCTGACCCCCCGTAACTCGCCCTCCAGTCCCAGTGTTGAGGTCAAGATGAACATTTGTTGAGGGATGAGTGATGAAATATCAATGTCAATGTGTTCCAGCCTGGCAGTGGAAAGAACAGTGCAAACGATCAGCCACGCACGGACATTTGGAACACACACTATTTATCACAGTCTGATAAATGGTCGTTCGTTTGTAGAAGTGAAATTACCGTGTCCCCACCATCTCCCACCCCTGTTTCTAAACAGGATAATCTCCCGCTTGACCTTCTCAGCTACACATTTTACTGAATATCTTTGTTAAGTACTGTGTGGATCCTCGCTTGGCACCAGCAAGGAATAGACGCTGAATCTGTCTGTGCCCAGTGGGAATGGTACAGTGTGCATAATGAATGAACAAATATTTTCACACTGCAATATATTCATGTCACCCTGGATGTAACCTAAACCCTTTGTGAATATTGGATTGGCAGTCTATTCACAATCAAGTCCAGATTAAACATGGAGAGAGAGAGAGAGGTAGAGAGAGGGAGGGAGAAGAGGAGTAGTGTAATTCAGATCAGATTTTCCTTTGAAGACAGTATGTGTTTGTGCACTTGAACGTCTGTCTGCATTGTGTGCCTTTTAAATGCCTGGCGTGGCACGCAGTGGATATTGAATGGACTGTCAGAAGTGGACAAGATGTCTGGTGGACAAGATGTTCTCACGTGGAATTATAGTTCCATGTCGCAGCCAACCATATGCTGTATGTGTTAGTCCTATGTGCATGCGTCACCCACCCTCTTATGACTGCACTGGTCTAGTATCTAGACTTTTCTCTCAAGGGGTTTGCAGTTGGTTTTCTCTTGGTTGTGGCTGGACTTTCCTCGGTTCCCCGTTAGACCTCTCTCGGTGGTTTACACACTGTGATTTCCGGCTTGTGTAATGCACACATTATCATCCCAAAAGATCTACTCAGAGCAGAGTGGAGCCCGCCAGTGCCAGAGGCCGATGGAGACGGTTTGTGCACGAAAGTGACGAACGAACACACAGGCAGATGTGTGTTCGTTGGCTGGCTCACCAGATCATTGCTTGACTAGCCTGATGAAGGATTCTGATACAGCACATTTTGGGGCATCTAAAGCTAATTTCCCATTTCTTCACATCTAATATGACTCATTTGGGGTCTTTCAAGGATCACTTTTATTATTAAATAGAATAGAATATGTTTCTAAACACTTCTACATTAAGATCCTACCAGGATTATGGATAATCAATCCTAAATGAATGATGAGTGAGAAAGTTATAGACGCACAAATATCATACACCCCCCCCCAAAAAAATGCTAACCTCCCCTGTTATTGTAATGGTGAAAGGTTAGCATGTCTTGGGGTTATTATATTGTGTGTCTGTAACTTTCTCACTCATTATTATTCACGATTCATTCAGGATTATTCATAATCATGGTAGCATCCACATTAATGTAGAAGTGTTTAGAAACATATTCTATTCTTATTTACAATAAAAGTGACTCCAAAATGACACAATACATTACCATTCATTTCTATTTGGCACAAAATAATCTGAAACACAACCAAAGCAAACAGCAAATGCATCCAACAAATGTGTAGAGTCACAAGCTTGATGTAGTCATTACGTGCTATGAATGTGGGACCAAATACTTACCTTTTTACCACATTGATACACATACAAGTGAATTTGTCCCAATACTTTTGGTCCCCTAAAATGGGGGGACTATGTACAAAAAGTGCTCTAATTTCTACCTTCAAATTACAATTTGCACTTTAACTTCATAGTCATTGTTTGATTTCAAATCAAACTTTTGGAGTATGGAAGAAAAAATGCTTCACTCTCCCAATAATTATGGAGGGCACTGCGATTCATATCATAGGCCTAATAGTACTGTAGAGCTCTTTTTACTTTACTTTAATATAGCTGGGTCACATCGTCCTGTCCCTAGGGGTCCACGGCCCTGCAGCACCTCAACCCAACACACCCCTCTCAGCTTTAGGATCTTAGTGAGACATTCATTATTGGTTTCAGGTGTGTTAAGCCAAGGCCAGCGTGAAAACCAACAGTACGGCAGACCCCCAGGGCGAGGACTGAGCAGCCCAGCAGCTAGGGATTGCCTAAATAGGTATCTCCCCTGACGTGGGCATGTTTTCAATATAGACTCCTTTTGTCATACAGTATTCCATATAAGCATTCAGACCTTATGAAAGTTGCACAGTATATCTTTCATCTTGTAATAAATCAAATCTAGTGATACATAACTTGACATTTCTGCCATCCATTGTGACATTGTGGGAAGGTAACCAACCTTCCAATTAATGGCAATGCATTTCTTAGCCGCTATAAATGCTAAGAGAATAAAGTGTTGCATCTGTAAAAGTTCACCTCAGCGCCGTCACAGACTGATCTTCCCTGGTTTCCTGACCCTGCTGAGACCCCTGTCACCATTTTATCGTGCTCAGATGAGGAATGAAAAATAATTACCTCGGTGTACATTTATACATTATGTTATCCAGGAATAGAATCTATGGTTCAATAATTGAAATTGAAATTAATCCCAGATTCCAGACTGTACCCATCAACTCAAGATGGAACTTTGTATCCATTCACTGGTTGTTATAATATACTGCAAAATTCACCTCAGCTCCGTAGACTGGTCTTCCCTGGCTGTCTGACCGTACTGCGACACCTATCACCACCTGATCCTGCTAAGAAATGATGAGCATAGTGTTGTGTACTGACTGTGCACCATGACAGTGAAGCCTGTAGAGCTGTTTATAGTGTGTCAGTGTGAAAAGTAGGGAATGAGAAAAAAACTAAAATAATAGCTATAGTTAGTGAGCTAACTAGCTAGCTAACATTAGCCAACTTTTGGCTAGCTATAATGGTACATCTACTGGCAAAAACCAGCCAAGTTAATTTACTTCTGTTGAAACGGGACAAAATAAAGGCTTCAAAACATTTCCATACACACAACAGCGCTTAGATACTGCTACTTGACAGATAGCTAGAGGATTTTATTTTTTTTATTTCACCTTTATTTAACCAGGTAGGCTAGTGGAGACAATTCTCATATTGCAATGCGACTGCCAAGATAAAGCATAGCAGTGTGAACAGACAACACAGAGTTACACATGGAGTAAACAATAAACAAGTCAATAACATGGTAGAAAAAAAAGAGAATCTATATACAATGTGTGCAAAAGGCATGGTAGGCAATAAATCGAATAATTACAATTTAGCAGATTAACACTGGAGTGATAAATCATCAGATGATCATGTGCAAGAAGAGATACTGGTGTGCAAAAGAGCAGAAAAGTAAATAAATAAAAGCAGTATGGGGGTGAGGTAGGTAAATTGGGTGGGTAGTTTACAGATTGACTATGTACAGCTGCAGCGATCGGTTAGCTGCTCGGATAGCAGATTTTTAAAGTTGTTGAGGGAGATAAAAGTCTCCAACTTCAGAGATTTTTGCAATTCGTTCCAGTCGCAGGCAGCAGAGAACTGGAAGGAAAGGCGTCCAAATGAGGTTTTGGCTTTAGGGATGATCAGTGAGATACACCTGCTGGAGCGCGTGTTGCGGTGGGTGTAGCCATCGTGACAGTGAACTGAGATAAGGCGGCACTTTACCTAGCATAGCCTTGTAGATGACCTGGAGCCAGTAGGTCTTGACGACGAACATGTAGCGAGGGCCAGCCGACTAGGGCATACAGGTCGCAGTGGTGGTCGTATAAGGTGCTTTAGTAACAAAACGAATGGCACTGTGATAAACTGCATCCAGTTTGCTGAGTAGAGTATTGGAAGCTATTTGTAGATGACATCGCCGAAGTCGAGGATCGGTAGGATAGTCAGTTTTACTAGGGTAAGTTTGGCGGCGTGAGTGAAGGAGGCTTTGTTGCGGAATAGAAAGCCGATTCTTGATTTGATTTTGGATTGAGATGTTTGATATGAGTCTGGAAGGAGAGTTTGCAGTCTAGCCAGACACCTAGGTACTTATAGATGTCCACATATTCTAGGTCGGAACCGTCCAGGTGGTGATGCTAGTCGGGGTGCGGGTGCAGGCAGCGAACGGTTGAAAAGCATGCATTTGGTTTACTAGCGTTTAAGAGCAGTTGGAGGCACGGAAGGAGTGTTGTATGGCATTGAAGCTCGTTTGGAGGTTAGATAGCACAGTGTCCAAGGAAGGGCCGGAAGTATATAGAATGGTGTCGTCTGCGTAGAGGTGGATCAGGGAATCGCCCGCAGCAAGAGCAACACATTGATGTATACAGAGAAAAGAGTCTGCCCAGAATTGAACCCTGTGGTACCCCCATAGAGACTGCCAGAGGACGGACAACATGCCCTCCGATTTGACACACTGAACTCTGTCTGCAAAGTAGTTGGTGAACCAGGCAAGGCAGTCATTAGAAAAACCGAGGCTACTGAGTCTGCCGATAAGAATATGTGATTGACAGAGTCGAAAGCCTTGGCCAGGTCGATGAAGACGGCTGCACAGTAATGTCTTTTATCGATGGCGGTTATGATATCGTTTAGTACCTTGAGCGTGGCTGAGGTGCACCCATGACCGGCTCGGAAAACCGGATTGCACAGCGGAGAAGGTACGGTGGGATTCGAGATGGTCAGTGATCTGTTTGTTGACTTGGCTTTCGAAGACCTTAGATAGGCAGGGCAGGATGGATATAGGTCTGTAACAGTTTTGGGTCCAGGGTGTTCCCCCTTTGAAGAGGGGGATGACCGCGGCAGCTTTCCAATCCTTGGGGATCTCAGATGATACGAAGGAGAGGTTGAACAGGCTGGTGATAGGGGGTGCGACAATGGCGGCGACAGTTTCAGAAATAGGGGGTCCAGATTGTCAAGCCCAGCTGATTTGTATGGGTCCAGGTTTTCCAGCTCTTTCAGAACATCTGCTATCTGGATTTGGGTAAAGGAGAAGCTGGGGAGGCTTGGGCGAGTAGCGCGGGGGGGCGGGTGGCTGTTGGCCAAGGTTGGAGTCGCCAGGAGGAAGGCATGGCCAGCCATTGAGAAATGCTTGTTGAAGTCTTCGATTATCACGGATTTATCGGTGGTGCCGTGTTACCTAGCCTCAGTGCAGTGGGCAGCTGGGAGGAGGTGCTCTTGTTCTCCATGGACTTTACAGTACCCAGAACTTTTTGGAGTTAGAGCTACAGGATGCAAATTTCTGCTTGAAAAAGCTGGCCTTTGCTTTCCTGACTGACTGCGTGTATTGGTTCCTGACTTCCCTGAACAGTTGCATATCGCGGGGGCTCTTCGTGCTTGCAGTTCCCACAGGATGTTTTTGTGCTGGTCGAGGGCAGTCAGGTCTGGAGTGACCAAGGGCTATATCTGTTCTTGGTTCTGCATTTTTTGAACGGAGGCATGCTTGTCTATATGGTGAGGAAGTAACTTTTAAAGAATGACCAGGCATCCTCAACTGACGGGATGAGGTTCATCCTTCCAGGGTACCCGGGCCAGGTCGATTAGAAAGGCCTGCTCGCAGAAGTGTTTTAGGGAGCGTTTGACAGTGATGAGGGTGTGTTTTGACCGCGGACCCGTGGCGGATACAGGCAATGAGGCAGTGATCGCTGAGATCTTGATTGAAGACAGCAGAGGTGTATTTGGAGGGCAGGTTGTCAGGATAATGTCTATTAGGGTGCCCATGTTTACGGATTTAGGGTTTACCTGTGGGTTCCTTGATGATTTGTTGAGATTGAGGGCATCAAGCTTGGATTGTAGGACTGCCGGGGTGTTAAGCATATCCCAGTTTAGGTCACCTAACAGAACAAACTCTGAAGCTAGATGGGGAGCGATCAATTCACAGATGGTGTCCAGGGCACAGCTGGGAGCTGAGGGGGTCGGTAGCAGGCGGCAACAGTGAGAGACTTATTTCTGGAGAGATTCATTTTTAAAATTAGAAGTTCGAACTGTTTGGGCATAGACCTGGAAAGTATGACAGAACTTTGCAGGCTATCTCTGCAGTAATTGCAACTCCCCCCCTTTGGCAGTTCTATCTTGACGGAAAGTGTTATAGTTGGGTATGGAAATCTCTGAATTTTTGGTGCCTTCCTAAGCCAGGATTCGACACGGCAAGGACATCAGGGTTGGCAGAGTGTGCTAAAGCGGTGAGTAAGGCAAACTTAGGGAGGAGGCTTCTGATGTTGACATGCATGAGGCCAAGGCTTTTTCGATCACAGAAGTCAACAATGAGGGTGACTGGGGACATGCAGGGCCTGGGTTTACCTCCACATCACCCGAGGAACAGAGGAGTAGTAGGATGAGGGTGCGGCTAAAGGCTATCAAAACTGGTCGCCTAGAGCTTGGGACAAAGAATAAAAGGAGCAGATTTATGGGCGTGGTAGAATAGATTCTGGGCATAATGTGCAGACAGGGGTATGGTGGGCGCGGGTACAGCGGAGGCAAGCCCAGGCACTGGGTGATGATAGAGAGGTTGTATCTCTGGACATGCTGGTCTCAATGGGTGAGGTCACCGCATGTGTGGGGGTGGGACAAAGGAGGTATCAGAGGTACGGAGAGTGGAACTACAGGGTCCATTGCAAACCAAAACAATGATAATGATAACTAGCCTGAACAACAGTATGCAAGGCATATTGATATTTGAGAGAGACATACAATAAGGCATAAAGTGTTGCAGTCTTGATTGGGAGAGCTAGCTAAAACAACAGGTAAGATAACAGCAGCAATAACAGGGTGCTAGTCTAACACAGCAACAACAGGTAAAAATGGCGACGACTAGGCAGAGAGGGTCGGATTAACTACACACAGATCCTGGTTAAAGCACAGAGCCGACAGATAAAACACAAATAAACAGAATGGAGTACCGTGAATTAATGGACAGTCAAGCATGCATCAGCTATGTAGCCACGTGATCATAGTGTCCAGGGGCAGCCGTAGATGGAGCAGGGAGGCCTCCACTAAGCTAGCACGCGGCGTTTAAAGTTAGTAGCCCGGGGGTGGTCTGCTCAGACGGAGGGGGTCTGCTCAGACGTGGTCGTGTCGACAGAGAGTCCAAGCCGAGTGGCGAAAGAGAGGTTGTGAATTGTAGATTGTGTTTGCTAACTGGTGCTGCTTCGTGGCAGTGGCGTAGCTGCGCTAGCTGCAAGCTAGCTGTGAGGATCAGAAAGTAGGGCTCAGGGATTACGGCAGGAATCCGGCGTTGTTGTCGAGAGACAGTCCGATGCGGTAAATTTGTGAGTAAATCCAGGCTAAATAACAGGGCTGGTGTCTGTGCAGAGGTAAGAGCTACTAGCAGCGGCAAAAAAATTGCTAAATTAGCTTGTAGCGATTTAGACCAGTTGTGATGGATTGGCAGGGCTCTGTGTCGGCAAAAAAAAAAGGTCCAGTCCAATTGGCAAAAGAGTATTGTAGCCCAAGAATTCGCTGGTAGACCTCTTCGGCTAGCCGGCAGATGGCCTAGCTCGAGGCTAGCTCAAGGCTAACTGGTGCTTGCTTCGGGACAGAGGTGTTACCAGTAGTAGCCACTCGGTTGCAGCTAGCTAGCTGTGATGATACGGTGTAATGTCCAGAGCTTGCGTCAGGAATCCGGTGATGTGGTAGAGAAAAAGCAGTCCTATATGCTCTGGGTTGATATCGCGCTTGCAGACTGGCAGGTGTTGGCCCGGTATTGAAGCTGGCTGTGTCCGAGTTGAGGGTGAAGACCGCAGCAGTGGCTAACTGACTACTAGCTAGTAGCTAGTTATCTGGCTAGCTTCTGATTGGGGTTACGGTTCTAAAGTATAAAAAAATTGCAGGTCCGTACCACATTGGGTGAGGCGGAATGTAGGAATGTATATTCAGTTCCTAGATGGAAAGTGAAATTAAAATATATACGAAATGTATACGAAAAATACGAAGACTATTTACACGGGACAAGACAAGACAAAGACACGTCCGACTGCTACGCCATCTTGGATTGCATGAGGATAGAGTGGAACTGGCTGTGGTAGCTATAGCTAGTTAGCTAGCTAGCTAGTTTATTCACTTCAGACAGAACTTCAGTCAAGGATGGATGAAACATGTATTGCATTTGCAGTGGTGTAAAGTACTTCAGTAAAAATACTTTACTTTACTATTTATATTTTTGACAACTTTAACTTCTACTTCACAACATTCCTATAGAAAATAATCTACTTTTTACTCCATACATTTTCCCTGACACCCAAAAGTATTATTTACACTTTTAGTTTTGATACTTAAGTATATTTGAGCAATTACATTTACTTTTTATACTTACTTTTACTCAAGTAGTATTTTACTGGGTGACTTTCACTTTTAATTGAGTAATTTTCTATCAAGGTATCTTTACTTTTACTCAAGTATGGCAATTGTGTACATTTTCCACGACTATGTATTTGCCAAAGTTACGTGCCAGTTACACTACTAACTCCACACTGGTGATCAATAAATTTTTCTGTTAAGTCAAACAGCAGTTACTTTGCCAGCTAAATCCAAATAAAGAGTAGGTAGTTTCTGTTCTGCTTGCTTTTACAACTCGGAGAAAATGCACAACACACACAGACAACAGCTGCCTCTGCACGCTCTGTGCTGTCTGCGCGGTCCTAAATCCAGCTGGTTTATACCACCAAACAGCCTACCCGACCACTCTAAAGCATCCGCATGGTCCTAAAGCACACCGATGCCGCTTTTTGTATCACAGTGCAATGATAGCTGGGGGGGGGGGGTGGATGAATGAATATGAACCTCAAATATGGTGAATTGCTCTTGATGTCTCGTTGTGTCCTATTGCGTGTGAAAGCCGACGCTGGTCTGATGCTTTGAAAGTGTCTCTTTAGTACTACTCAAGGCCATAGCAGGCCCTTGGTGCGTCGCTGCAGAATGCATTAGTTGTAATTGCGCGGAGGGAGCAAGCTTGGCATTGTGATAATTGTGGTGGGTGAGGTGTTCTATCTATAGAAAAGCAGATGATGGGGAGCAGTTGGCCTTTGAAGCTGGTGCTAAGTTGTTGTTCAATTATCACCGTTGAACCGTTAACTCAGACAGAAATACTTGTATTTCTCTGTGCATAATAGAGCCTTACATCTCAGCATGATGATTGCTGTGTTCATTGACATTGTAAAAATTGGTCCATTTGAAAAAATAGCAAAGCAAGGATCCCCTTCATTTCTTACGCTGCGGGTGATGCTTATGTTTAGCTATTTTTCTGGATTTCGTAGACGGATATGATGTGATTGATGTATTGTGCTCAATTCAACCATGTACATGAAGAAGTACATCAGTTTTACTAACATGAAATGGAATTCAGTGTGCACTACCTGTACTGTCTGCTTGTGGAGATTCAGAGAAGTTTAGCCAAGGGCTAAACACACAATATGTGACTATTGTGCTCCAACTCTATTTCCAAAGCAAGCGCAGAGGGGTGAATGTGGAATGTGTGTGTTATGTTTTTATTTTGTTTTGACTCTTTCCAACACAGCCGAAACTGGGTCACAATCTGACAGAGGTAAAGGATGAGGCAGCAGTTTGCAGGGCGGTTGGCCCATGAGAGAGAGAGGCTGCATCTGTCTCCAGGAAGCTTGTTGCAGAGGAGACGTTAAACACTGAGTTCCTGTTTGACATCTGTTTCTACCGAGCCAAGTAGACCAGGCTTTTCGCTGGCAGGCAGGCAGGTTCATCTCTCTCTCTCTCTCTCTCTCTCTCTCTCTCAAAAAAAAACTACAACCTTAAAGTATGTGTTAAGTAACACCCTGAAGGCCCACAAGTAGCTACATTACAAAAGATAAACATGTAGGCTTATTTTTAAAGGAAGAACAGTGTATTGGAACAATTCTGCTCCATTGTTTCCATTCTGGTCACTTTGAATTATCTCGTATTTGTTTTTCCGTCATCAATATGGCCAATGTAAACCTCCTGCCCGGCTAGCCATAGGGTGACCTGCCAGACATCGGAGGACCGATTATACACCTACTACACCTTACTTTACATGAAACCCTGGAATGTAGAGCGGAGCCACCCAGGCCTTTCAGGCACTAATGATGTCAGTGGTGGAGGCTGAAAGAGGACACTGAGCCAGTGTGGGTGACTGAGCCCGGGCAAAAGGCCAGCCATGCAGGGAAGGGGCAGGGCGAAACGTTTCATTCAGGACCGGCCCTAGCCTTTTGGGTGCCCTAAGCGAAATTTGGTTGCCCCCCCCACCCACCTCACGGTCGGTATTTGGCCATGATTACTGCAAGTTTAGATAGCTGGCTAGACTAATTTACCAATCTAAAATCTCCTGTTTTTCAAAAGTGCATTGAAAGACTGAAACGTCTCAAAAGGTTGCCTGGTTGCTCATCAATAGATTCAATTGATGCCATCGTTACTTCCACCATTCTTAGAGGAGATAAGTACCCCTACACTTAAATAATGTTTTACATTTTATGGTCATATAAACCCTGCACATTTTTCCCTGTATGGAAACTCTGAGGGGTATAGGCACAACCCACAACCCACATTTTTGTCTTCATTAAAAGTGACTGTTTAGTGATTCATACTTTCCACATACTGTATGAGCCACTTGGCAGACAGTGATTTCTTTGTTTGTGAGTAATTTGTTTGCTACATGGTGTGACACCATTTTAAATAGTTGCTCTACTGCATGCCTAACTACATCACATAGAGAGTTGACAACTTAGCTTCAAGGATAATCAACTGACAGTTCAGGTAATATAACATAAGCTTTATTGAAAGTCAAGGCCATTGCCTCTCTTTAACGGGCAGTTTAAGTTTCAATCAGATATATTTCCATTAACTGTACACTACAATTAACGAGTGACATTTAAGTCACCGCGCTTAATGCATATATCAAGAGTAACATGTTGTCCCAGAGGCAGCCCATTGTAAGTGTGTGTCTGTGTCTGTGATGCTGACACACAGTCACCTCAGTCCATTCATCCCGATGGATAGAGGGAGAACTTATTCACTTACGTGCAGTGTAAGAATTGAGAGATGCAGGGAGAGAGACAATGTGAACCCAGCACGCTGTCTGGGTAAGAGAGAAAGGCAGGGAGGGAAAAAGAGACAGACAGACAGACAGACAGACAGACAGACAGACAGACAGACAGACAGACAGACAGACAGACAGACAGACAGACAAATGCTGGTTGGTTTAGTGTGGCTCTGCAAGGCTGAGATCAGCCTAATCAATAGAGAGGATAATGTGGGATGAGTAGTATGACATCAATATTAGGCTCACATGTCCAGGAGCACCATTGTTGCCTGTCTCCCCCTCTCCTCCTCTCCCCTCCTCCATCACTCCCTGTACTTAGTGAACAGTGGGTCCCCAGGGAGAAAGGCAGTCATTGATGGGCGCCGCTGGCTTCTCAGGCCTGGCAGTCTACTGTGAATTGTTACAGGCCCTGAATAGAATCCATAGTGACCTCATCCATGGACAGGGACCCTTACCTATCCCCGGCTGTCATAGAGGTAAAACAGAGAGAGAAAAACAGGTGAGATTTATTCGATTACCAGTAAAATACGATGATGTCGGGGGTTTTGACATTGACCAAGTGCTTTGTGCCTCTTGTGGCTCGGTCTTTTTATTGAATCGTAAAATAAAGCGTTTGACTTGTGTTGTGTTCGGCGAATCAGGGCATATTGAGGTGATCATACTATAGGCCTACTCCGTCTCTGACATCAGAGGAAAGACGTGCCCACTTCACTAAAGGAATGCATGTGGGGTATCGGCATGCTGTGTTGCCTCAGGAAATCTATGTGGCAGGATTATAAATCAATATTTATTGGAGAAAGAAGATATTTATGTGGGGCAACTATATATGTTTGAACTTAAAGATTACATGCAACAACGATTAAATGAAATGTAAACAAGAAAACATGAAATTGAATAGTAATGATTTATGACGTTAATACTATATACAATATTTAATCATGTTGCAGTATGATGGTGAAAATAATAGCCTAATATATTCAACATGCTGTAAACCAGTGGTTCCCAAACTGTTTATAGTCCCGTACCCCTTCAAATATTCAACCTCCAGCTGCATACCCCCTCTAGCACCAGAGTCAGCGCACTCTCAAATGTTGTTTTTTGACATCATTGTAAGCCTGCCACACACACACTATGCAATACATTTATTAAACATAAGAATGAGTGTCACAACCCGGCTTGTGGGAAGTGACAAAGAGCTCTTATAGGACCAGGGCACAAATAATATAATCTTACATATAAAACCTTATTTGTTCATCGAAAATTGTGAATAACTCACCACAGGTTAATGAGAAGGGTGTGCTTGAAAGGATGCACATAACTCTGCAATGTTGGGTTGTATTGGAGAGAGTCTCAGTCTTAAATCTTCCACACAGGGTCTGTGCCTGTATTTAGTTTTCATGCTAGTGAGAGCCGAGAAGCCACTCTCACATAGGTAGTGTTTGCGAAGGGCATCAGTGTCTTAACAGCACGATTTGCCAAGACAGGATACTCTGAGCGTAGCCCCATCCAGAAATCTGGCAGTGGCGTCTGATTAAATTCCATTTTCGCAGAACCGCTTGTTGCAATTTCGATGAGGCTCTCTTGTTCAGATATTGGTAAGTGGACTGGAGGCAGGGCATGAAAGGGATAACGAATGCAGTTCTTTGTGTCATCCGTTTCGGGAAAGTACCTGCGTAATTGCGCACCCAACTCACTCAGGTGCTTCGCTATGTCACAATTGACATTCTCCGCAAGCTTGAGTTCATTTGCACTCAAAAAATCATACAATGATGGAAAGACCTGTGTGTTGTCCTTGTTAATGCAGAAAGAGAAGAGCTCCAACTTCTTAATCATAGCCTCAATTTTGTCCCGCACATTGAATATAGTTGCGGAGAGTCCCTGTAATCCTAGAGTCAGATCATTCAGGCAAGAAAAAACAGATAGGCCAGTCGTGTGACAAACTCCTCATCATGCAAGCGGTCAGACTTGCATGAAAATTATGGTCAGTGAGAAAACTTTAAGCCCGTCTCTCAATTTAAAAAAACGTGTCAATACTTTTCCCCATGATAACCAGTGCAGTGCTGTATGTTGTAAAAGCATTACATGATCGCTTTATAAAAAGTTATTTTCACTGTAGTGTCCAAAATGTCTTTCAAGCTGTCAGGCATTCCCTTGGCAGCAAGAGCCCCTCAGTGGATGCTGCAGTGTACCCAAGAGGCGTTTGGAGCAACTGCTTGCACGCGCGTTACCACTCCACTATGACTCCCTGTCATGGCTTTTGCTCCATCAGTACAGATACCAACATGAGCAGCAGCTACGCTTGGCTACATACTGACTGTCAGTGGAATTCCCCCGAGAGAGTAACGGTTAATGTGATTGGATGTTAATTATTTGACGAGGCTACCTGTATTTGACATTGTGTTGTTATTTCGCTGAACACTAGATGGTTGAATTTTATTTTTGGCAGTGAAATGAGGCTACTCAGGCGAGAGGGAAAAAAACTCACCCAAATGTATAGCCCCGTTGGGAAATATAAATGGACTGTTTGAAAATGTGAATAAACATTTTTATTTGGCGTACCCCAGTTTGGGAATACCTGCTGTAAACGATTATTTTTTAACAGTTCCACTTTTTCATGTCTCATCACTCTGTGGTCGTTGGTTGCACAAATTGTACTGTTTGTCTACATAACCCTGTTCAAGCATTCATGATATTACCCTGAGTAAGGCACTATGATGCCGGGAACTGATCTAAAAAGTTTGTGACTCTATTTATTTATTTTTATAGTCTACAATTTACTTTCCGTTAGTCAGCACTAGCGATTAACATGGGTAACTGGGATCCAGGGACTGTCCCAGGAACACTCTTCACATTTATCCGAAAAATGTCATGAAAAGACCCGGGAAATTACAACATTTTCCCCCAAGGTCACACTAATGCAATTCCACAAAATACACATTATGCACAAGCAGCAGATTAGCCAAATGATGATCAATCTATGTTGTTCTGTTGCCTGGCTACCCATCCACATCTGGCCAAACGCCGCGTCCACTAACGTTTCTACGCGATGAGTGTGGATTTGCATCCTCCCCGACGACTTCTCAAAAGTGAACACGTTCAAACCATTCTGATTGGTCCCAGAAACGGATGGGTTGGACCAGAGCTGGCCTACACGAATCATGAACCACATAATTTTGACATCAGCACAAACAACTTCTAGGATGACAGGTTCAGACTGATGTATGGAATGATCGATGGAGCAGCGGAATTAAATTCAGGATGAGTCGTGAGGCAAGTTGTTCTGTCTCCTACTAGAGATACAGTATCATGCACTGCCTGGCATAAAAAAGCTGAAGTACCAAAGTATACTATAGCCACCTATACAAGACCCCAAAAGACCTAGACACCTGGCTTGAGTTATATTGCAAGAATGTGCTTTGTGTTTAGTTTGGATTATTTCAAGAATGTCTGCTGCTCTGTCATGATGTATATGAATGCCGAGTAGTCTCTTTCAAAACTGTCTGTTCTAAAAACACTGATACCTTGATCACAAAAGTCTGACAGGCTCCCTCAATACATCGAACAAAAGACCTCTTTCACGTCTCACCAAAAGAAAATCCTGACTCTGTGCACTGGGTGCAGAAGGTTTGTTTTGGGTGAATAGCATGACTAAGTTGACCGCACTTCAAACAGCGGCGCACTTGTAGTGCTGCCCAAAGTTTGATGAATGGCTCCTATCCCTCCGTGGCTCACATGGAAGGGCTGAGGTATTATGTGAGGAATCATCCATCACCTCGGTTCGTCCCAAATGGCACCCTATTCCCTGTTCAGTGCAGTAGTTTTGGGGGATAGTGCACTTCATGGGGCATAGGGTGTCATTAGAGACGCTACCTTACTCCTCCTCCCTGCCTACACTACAGCGACAGCTACTTTCTACTGAACACTACTGTCTTCAACCTTGCGGTCTATATTCCAAACCAAATTCCTGTAAAGCTTAAAGAGGATCTCATGTTAAGTACTGTTGAAGTAATATGGCTACAGGTTCATCTGCCTCACCTAAAGCCCGTTCTTGTGGGAAGCTGACATAGACCACCAAGTGCTAACAGTCAGTATCTGGATAATATGTGTGAAATGCTTGATAATGTACAGGTCATTCGGAAAGTATTCAGACCACTTGACTTTGTTCACATTTTGTGACGTTATTGTATTCTAAAATGGATAAAATAGTTTCCCCCCTTATCAATCTACAAACAATACCCCATAATGACGAAGCATAAACAGGTTTTTAGAAATGTTAGCGAATTTATTAAAATAAAAAAAATGGAAATATCACATTTACATAGGTATTCAGAGCCTTTACTCAGTACTTTGTTGAAGGACCTTTGGCAGTGATTACAGCCTTGAGTCTTCTTGGGTTTGACACTACAAGCTTGGCACACCTGTATTTGGAGAGTTTCCACCATTTTTCTCTGCAGATCCACTCAAGCTCTGTCAGGTTGGATGGGGAGCGTCGCTGCACAGCTATTTTCAGGTCTCTCCAGAGATGTTCGACCGGGTTCAAGACTGTGCTCTGGTTGGGCCATATTAGGACATTCAGAGACTTGTCCCGAAACCACTCCTGACTCCTGAGTTGTCTTGGCTGTGTGCTTAGGGTCATTGTCCTGTTGGAAGGTGAACCTTCGCCCCAGTCTGAGTTCCTGAGTGCTCTGGAGCAGGTTTTCATCAAGGATCTCTCTGTACTTTGATCCGTTCATCTTCCTCTTGATCCTAGTCTCCCAGTCCCCGCCACTGAAAAACATCCCCACAGCATGATGCTGCCACCATCATGCTTCACCGTAGGGATGGTGCCAGGTTTCCTCCATTAATGATATGCATGTCAGTCTCTCATGGCTTAAAGTAGAGGAGTGATTGACTTCATCACTATTTGTTTTTGTAAGAAGTGCTGACAAGCTGAATGCACCGAGCTGTCTGTTTAAACTACTAGCACACATCTCGGACTTCCATGCATACCCCAGAAGACATCTTATACCCCACCAGAGGTCTCTTCACAGTCCTCAAGTCCATAACAGACTATGGGAGGCGCACAGTACTACAAAGAGTCACTCTATTCCACATCAGGTAACTGATGCAAACAGTAGAATCAGATTTTAAAAAACAGAAACAAATACACCTTATGGAACAGCAGGGACTGTGCTGCCAAGGCAGCAGCTAATGGGGATCCCTAATAAATACAAATACGCCTTAAACCTCTGGCATTGGTGGCAGAGAGGGAAATATACAACGTAAACCGCCTTCATTACTTTGATCTGATCATGGAAGGTCTCTGATTTGGGTTTGAGTTAAAACACCCATGTAACAAAACTTTACCTTACCTTGATGTGTGATATTGCTTGATATAGTGTACTGTTGTAGTATGAAAGGTGTGGACCTCAAGACTTCTATAAGTCAGGCTCTGTGACAGAGCCATCCATGGGCACCATGACTATACATTGTCTAAGAGCAGTGATGTTGGGATGGAGAGGTGTTCCCAGGGGTGTGTTTCTCTGCGTCTCAGGGGAGCAGCTGTCTGGAGAGAAGCCTGACTGAATGGGTAATTAGAAAGGACCCTTCATAGTCACGCCCTGCTCGTCAGCCCTAGCCCTCTGAGTGGAGCAGGGGAGACCCGGTCTAATTGGCCGAGCTTTGATGTGATGCACGTTCACTGAGCCTCTCAATGCAGCACTTAGCACTTAACAATACACTTCTCTTTCATCTGCAAAGCCAATTAATTTCTATTGTGGAATATTATTTCAAAGAGAGAAAAAAGCTAATTTTGAGACTGTGGTAACGGTTTATTATCATATGTGATATATTTGAGGCTACGCGTGAATGTATTACATGTTCATAATAAAGGGTCGTTGGCATAGAAAGCTGTTCATATGTTCTTATGACTGATTGTGTCATGAGATTATGCATATACTGTAGTATCTCATTCATAATACCGCAAACAACAGAAGGAAAAGGCCATTTTATAACATTTCTCTACTATAACTGGTTCAGTCTGATGAAGGAAAACTAGACACTTGAGAGTCTGTCATGGCGTTCTGACAATGTCACGTTCTTGGAAATGAGGGGACCAAGGCGCAGCGTGAATTGAGTTCCACATCTTTAATTACAAAGTGAAACTAGAAACAAAATAACAAAACTTACAAAGACCGTGACGACATTGTGCTCAAACACACTAACACAAACAATATCCCACAAATGCAGGTGGGGAAAAAGCCTACCTAAATATGATCCCCAATTAGAGGCAACGATTACCAGCTGCCTCTAATTGGGAACCACACAAACCACCAACCTAGAAATCTATAAACTAGATAAACCCCCCTAACCCTAACCCCCCCCCCAGTCACGCTCTGACCTAAACACCATAGAGAACCTAGGGCTCTCTATGGTCAGGGCGTGACAGACAATGTACTATTAGCCTTGTGGAATATTCTCTGACTCATTCCTGGCTTCCTCACTGAAATTATGACTCAGAGGGAGGGTGCAAAAAAAAAATTCAGACATCAGAGCATTCTTGGAGTGCATCTGGGTGGGGGGAGTTGGAGGTGTACACATGGTTGTGTCTGTGTGTGTGTGTGCATGCGTGTGAAAATGTGGAAGTCAAAATGTGTGTGTGTGCACGCTTGTGTGTTTGGGGGGGGGGGGGGGGGGTGTATTCCCTGCTGTTGCCTCAGTCCTTTGCGAGCTGTTTATGATTATCCTCTTTAGCTCTGGGACCCCTCTCTCTCCCCACCTTAGCTTACCTCCACCACCCTTTGCTCCCGCTCTCCCCACCTCACCAGGAATGGTAAAAGGTTATTCGATTCGCTCAGGCAAGATGTGAAAGGAGTGGGATGAACATTACTGATAGAATCATTATGGTATGCTACAGTACATTCCCCCCGTGCATTTCCCCATGCACACTAGTCATCTGAGTCGACCTTCTTCAGCAGGACTAGGGGAACAATTGACTGGTTTACATCAGCCAACCATTCCCTCAGATGACCTTCACTCTGCAGAGAAAGCAGTGATGAATCCTGCCATGACTCACTGCTGGCTAGTGCCTTGACAGTTGGAGTCTGGGCTTGGTTTTTTATGAGCTCTCCCAGTGAGAAGCAGGTCTTATGGTGTGGAGTAAGGGGGTCTTTCTATAGATAATGGGGCCAATGTGTGACATTGGGATAAAAATTTCAAAATGGTTTGAAACAAAAAATGTAAAGTATTTTTGTGTAGTTCCACATGTGTATTTAGAGGATAATATGCAAATTGCCCATAACTCCAGCTACACAACAACATAGGACTAGGACGATACATCCTTAAAAACAGGGTTAATACAGACATTGGCAGGCACTTCATTGTAATGTTCAAGGACCTCAATGTTACAAAACTGTGCGGCAGGTAGCCTAGAGCTTAAGAGCATTGGGCCGGTAACTGAAAGGTTGCTGCTTTGAATCCCTGAGCCAGCTAGGTGAAAAATCTGTCGATTAGCCCTTGAGCAAGGCACTTAACTCTAAGTGCTCCCGTGAGTCGCTCTGGATAATAGCGTCTGCTAAATGACTCAAATGTAATCATTTATGTACATATAGATGTACATATAGGGCTTAATATAGAACCACCCTCCCCCCAAAAAATAAAAGCATGCTGAAAGTGTCAAAAAAGTAAGCAATTACCACAAACTAAAGTGGCCACATCTCTCACAAAAACGGATCAAAAATTAAATCACTGATTGATGATAATAATAAGGGAGCAGGAGAACTTATAAATTGGCAACAATGATTACAAAGACTTTTCTAGCACCAAATTGAGGAAATATCTACATTTCAAGATAGGCCTATTCCAGTACTTGAATTTCTGAGCTCCAAATTCAAGTTCTTGTATTGTTTAAAATTGCAGGTGTAGCATGGAAAACAAAATGTATTTGTCATGTTATTTCATTATCAGATCATGTCGTGAAGAAGCCATCTAAACGATGTAATTTGTTGTCACTCTATCCAGAATAACTCATAGGAATAGCGTTGGGTGTAGTGTATCCTACACAATTGCACAGAATAGACTCGGTGTCCAATCTGAGGCACAGAAACATCTGAAAACGTGAACTTATTACCTTGATGCTTCCTCTGTTAAATCTAATGAGACCCTGCTGTAAATCAAGCAGACAACAACAGATGATCAGCATCAATTCGCTAGGGATATTAGATCCAGCGTGGATCCAGGTACAAATGTCTTCACCGGCATAACGAATGAGACACCAAAATATTATGGACATTCCTCGCATTTGGCCTGTTGTAGCATCGCATGTGCTATCACAACAGCTGTTCATCACTGGATCAGATGATGATGTGTAATTAAACAGCTTGACACCAAATGCACATTCAACAAGTATTATACATAATTATTGAAGAACACACATTAATGATAGTAACAATTTTGTTTTTAAGTGTCAATGTCACTCTTTCGGTTAGAAGCATTCTATTTTTCAATTGCATCATTCTTTGGGGATTGTTGTGCCCATGAAAACTGTTTTCACCACGTAACATAAGGCGGCACAAAATGTTACATAGTTACACTGCATTTCAAAAGATCTCTACATAAAACTGTCTGACAGCTAGATCCAGGATTCTTACAGGGTTCAAGTGCAATGTCTAATTTAACTGATTAATGCTTAATATATGATACAATGACAATTTAATCTACCATGAATGCAAGGACAGAAAAGTCATGTTTTATGTCACACGATTTTGGACAAATCTGTCAAGACAACAACCATGAAGAAAGGGTTAAACATAGGCTTTACATCAACTTGGGAATTTTATGGAATATAGCTATGTTCCCCCCTTATATCTTAAGGTAATGACATTAAACAAATTGGCAGATTATTATCAATGACTTATCAACAGCTGTAACAAGTTGTCCAGTGTAGGAAATCCTCACCGGTACCCTAGTTTATAGAAAGACCCAAGGACAGGGAGAGACTCTTCTGCATCCCAAATGGCACCCTATTCATAGGGTTCTGGTCAAAAGTACATAGGGAATAGGGTGCCATTTGGCATGCATCCACAGGCTCACCCTCTGACATGATGATTCTGCTGTTATTTATCCTCTTATACCAGTCGGGTTCAGGCACATCGTACATACACTCTGCTTTAGTGTCATGAGTAGTTTACACCTTACCCAAACCTCTCATCTATACTGAACAAAAATATTAACGCAACATGCAACAATTTCAAAGATTTTACTGAATACAGTTCATACGGGGAAATCAGTCAATTTAAATAAAGTAATTAGGCCTTAATCTATGGATTTCACATGACTGGGAATACAGATATGGTCACAGATACCTTAAAATAAATGGGCCTCACAATGGGCCTCAGGATCTCGTCACGGTATTTCTGTGTATTCAAATTGTTATTGATAAAATGCAATTGTGTTCGTTGTCTGTAGCTTATGCCTGCCCATACCATAACCCCACCGCCACCATGGGGCACTCTGTTTGTGTTATTGACATCAGCAAACCGCTCACCCACATGACGCCATACATGTGGTCTGCATTTGTGAGGCAGGTTGGACGTACTGTCAAATTCTCGAAAAATGATGTTGGAGGTAGAGAAATGAACATTAAATTATCTGGGAATAGCTCTGATGGACATTCCTGCAGTCAGCATGCCAATTGCACGCTCCTTCGAAACTTGAGACATTTGTGGCATTGTGTTGTGTGACAAAACTGCACATGTTAGTGGCTTTTTATTGTCCCCAGCACAAGGTGCACCTGCGTAATGATCATGCTGTTTAATCAGCTTCCTGATATGCCACACCTGTCAGGTTGCTGGATTGTCTTGTTTTAATAATTTTTTTTAGGGGTGGATCAGCTTAATATTGCGGAATGATTGTTGCTTCCATCAATGTAATTGTCTGCATAATTTCCAATCCCCCATATCTTTTGGGGGAAATATATATATCCATATACATACATGTACATACCCATACATATACATATGCATACATAAACATTCATACATATACACATACAGTGGGGAGAACAAGTATGATACACTGCCGATTTTGCAGGTTTTCCTACTTACAAAGCATGTAGAGGTCTGTAATTTTTATCATAGGTACACTTCAACTATGAGAGACGGAATCTAAAACAAAAATCCAAAAAATCACATTGTATGATTTTTAAGTAATTAATTTGCATTTTATTGCATGACATAAGTATTTGATACATCAGAAAAGCAGAACTTATTATTTGGTACAGAAACCTTTGTTTGCAATTACAGAGATCATACGTTTCCTGTAGTTCTTGACTAGGTTTGCACACACTGCAGCAGGGATTTTGGCCCACTCCTCCCTACAGATCTTCTCCAGATCCTTCAGGTTTCGGGGCTGTCGCTGGGCAATACGGACTTTCAGCTCCCTCCAAAGATTTTCTATTGGGTTCAGGTCTGGAACTGGCTAGGCCACTCCAGGACCTTGAGATGCTTCTTACGGAGCCACTCCTTAGTTGCCATGGCTGTGTGCTTCGTGTCGTTGTCATGCTGGAAGACCCAGCCACGACCCATCTTCAATGCTCTTACTGAGGGAAGGAGGTTGTTGGCCAAGATCTCGCGATACATGGCCCCATCCATCCTCCCCTCAATACGGTGCAGTCGTCCTGTCCCCTTTGCAGAAAAGCATCCCAAAGAATGATGTTTCCACCTCCATGCTTCACGGTTGGGATGGTGTTCTTGGGGTTGTACTCATACTTCTTCTTCCTCCAAACACGGCGAGTGGAGTTAGACCAAAAAGCTCTATTTTTTGTCTCATCAGACCACATAATCTTCTCCCATTCCTCCTCTGGATCATCCAGATGGTCATTGGCAAACTTCAGACAGGCCTGGACATGCACTGGCTTAAGCAGGGGGACCTTGCGTGCGCTGCAGGATTTTAATCCATGACGGCGTAGTGTGTTACTAATGGTTTTCTTTGAGACTGTGGTCCCAGCTCTCTTCAGGTCATTGACCAGGTCTGCCGTGTAGTTCTGGGCTGATCCCTCACCTTCCTCATGATCATTGATGCCCCACGAGGTGAAATCTTGCATGGAGCCCCAGACGAGGGTGATTGACCGTCATCTTGAACTTCTTCCATTTTCTAATAATTGCGCCAACAGTTGTTTCCTTCTCACCAAGCTGCTTGCCTATTGTCCTGTAGCCCATCCCAGCTTGTGCAGGTCTACAATTTTATCCCTGATGTCCTTACACAGCTCTCTGGTCTTGGCCATTGTGGAGAGGTTGGAATCTGTTTGATTGAGTGTGTGGACAGGTGTCTTTTATACAGGTAACGAGTTCAAACAGGTGCAGTAATACAGGTAATGAGTGGAGAACAGGAGGGCTCTTAAAGAAAAACTAACAGGTCTGTGAGAGCCGGAATTCTTACTGGTTGGTAGGTGATCAAATACTTATGTCATGCAATAAAATGCAAATTAATTATTTAAAAATCATCACAATGTGATTTTCTGGATTTTTTGTTTTAGATTCCGTCTCCACAGTTGAAGTGTACCTATGAAAAAATTACAGACCTCTACATGCTTTGTAGTAGGAAACCTGCAAAATCGGCAGTGTACAAAAACTTGTTCTCCCCACTGTATATACATACATACAAACACATACCTACAGTTGAAGTAGGAAGTTTACATACAGCTTAGCCAAATACATTTAAACTAAATTTTTCACAATTCCTGACATTTATTACCTGTCATAGGCCAGTTAGGATCACCACTTTATTTTAAGAATGTGAAATGTCAGAATAATAGTAGAGAGAATTTATTTCAGCTTTTATCTTTCATCACATTCCCAGTGGGTCAGAAGTTTACATACACTCAATTAGTATTGGTAGCATTGCCTTTAAATTGTTTAACTTGGGTCAAATGTTTCGGGTAGCCCTTAATGTTTCGGGTAGTCCTTAAGCCATTTTGCCACAACTTTGAAGAGATGTTGAGATGTTGCTTCAATATATCCACATGATTCCTGCCTCATGATGCCATCTATTTTGTGAAGTGCACCAGTCCCTCCTGCAGCAAAGCACCCCGCAGAACATGATGCTGCCACCCCCGTGCTTCACGGTTGGGATGGTGTTCTTCGGCTTGCAAGCACTCCGTTTTCCTCCAAACATAATGATGGTTATTATGGCCAAACAGTTCTATTTTTGTTTAATCAGACCAGAGGACATTTCTCCAAAAAGTAAGTTCTTTGTCCCCATGTGCAGTTGCAAACCGTAGTCTGGCTTTTTTATGGCAGTTTTGGAGCAGTGGCTTCTTCCTTGCTGAGCGGCCTTTCAGGTTATGTCGATGTAGGACTCGTTTTACTGTGGATATAGATACCTTTGTACCTGTTTCCCTTAGAATCTTCACAAGGTCCTTTGCTGTTGTTCTGGGATTGACTTGCACTTTTCGCACAAGTAAGTTCATCTCTAGGAGACAGAACGCGTCTCTTTCCTGAACGGTATCAGGCGTTTGGAAATTGCTCCCAAGGATGAACCAGACTTGTGGAGGTCTACAATTTTTTTTCTTAGGTCTTGGCTGGTTTCTTTTGATTTGAAGGTAGGTCTTGAAATACATCCACAGGTACACCTCTAATTGACTCAAATAATGTCAATTAGCCTATCAGAAGCTTCTAAAGCCATGACATCAAGTGAAATAATCTGTCTGTAAACAATTGTTGGAAAAATGACTTGTGTCATGGACAAAGTAGATGTCATAACCGACTTGCCAAAACTATAGTTTGTTAACAAGACATTTGTGGAGTGGTTGAAAAACGAGTTTAATGACTCCAACCTAAGTGTATGTAAACTTCTGACTTAAACTGTATATAGATATATATACTTTTTTTTAGAATATACCTTTATTATTCCCCGCAAACCCTACCACCCTTCCAGCAATTGAAGTAAACCAATAAACAATAACACTTAGGCTTCTACCTTCAGTTTATACATATTATACACATTTTACAGACACAATCTATTTTACAATAGTTATATTTTGTTTGTTTTTAGTCCTTCTTCTATTTCTGATGTCCATCCAGTTTGATTTCTATTTGTAACTGTGCTATTTCACAAAATGTCTGAACCTATATACATTTTACAGACCCATATGTTTTACATTGGTTATCTTGTTATTAGTCCCACCCTTCAGCTCCATTCAACCCCTCCCATCTATCTCTTTACACCATCCATTTTGGATTTATATTTGCCATATATTTTTCAACTGTGCTGTGATGCTTCACAAAAGTACTGAACCTTTCTATTCTCATAGCTTCTACAGATTGTAAATTAAGGATAACATTTTTTGCTAAACTAATTATTATATTATTGATTGATTGACTATGGCTTTTCATAGCACCCAGTATTGCTATCTGTAGCATTAGTTCTAGGCAAATGTTGTAATTCTTCAGCCATTCCTATACCTGTGACCAAAAACGAGCTGCATGTGGATGGATTATCTTGGCAAAGGAGAAATGCCCACAAACAGGGATGTAAGCAAATTTGTGCATAACATTTGACAGAAATAAGCTTTTTGTGCGTATTTCAGCTCATGAAACATGGCACTAACACTTTAAATGTTGCGTTTTATATTTTTGTTCAGTGTACATGTACATCACTGTATGCTACTGAAAAAGTCAGCTTTGACACACTCTTTGACTCAGTTTCAAGGTGCTGCTTAGGGTTTCAGAGAGTTCGTGCAGAGAGTTCATAGACTCTGGAATACGTTTGTCACGAGAGACTAATACATACAGTACATGTAGAATGTGCTTCTGTTGCTTTAGCCTGGTATCAATACAGACACTCACAGTACTGCGCTGTATGCACAGACCTCACACTAAATGAGATCCATAGGCAAGGCCGACCTGACTGACATGCATGTGCTGCAAGTCACTACTCTGGTCCTTTCTTACTTTTGTTATTATCTATACCCTGCCTACTGTATATGTACATATGTACTTCAAATACCTCATTTGTCTGGTGCTGTTACTCCCTGTATATACTGTAGTTTAATTCTCGTCTTTCTCTATTTGCTCTGCTCCCCCCCTCCCCTCCCCCCCTCCCCTCTCTGGGTTTGACTTCATTACACAGCCTCACCACAGGCGCAGGACAGAACAGGGCAAAGCCGCCGCTGGGTTTTCCACCAGACACAGGCTGGAATGTGGCCCATTCATCAAATAGAGAGCAAATACATCACCGAGCTACTATCGCTTCATCACAGAGAGCAGATCATTATCAGGGTGTTGCGTGTGGAGTTTAGATCCAAGGCAGATCAGAGCCTATCGTCCGATTGTCTGGGAGTGTGCCAGGCAGGCTCGAGAGGAGAGCGCTACATAGAGAGTTGATGTGTTTGTTCTGACTGAAACGTGCCTCATGCCTTCCCCTGTTTCAGCAGGACTGCATGTTTGTTTGTGTTTTTACTACTACTTGGCTCGTTATTCCTTGTTGTGCGTGTTTAGCTCCCCCCCCCCTTGTGAGAATTACGATGTGCGACTAGACAGTTTCCTATTGGATTACGCTGACTCATTAGCAGGCAGGCTGCAGCTATAAAGGGCATTTTTGTCCACAGTGGGCTGCTGATCTGTTTCTTTCTTTAGAGCCCTAGGAGGCAGGCGAGAGGCTGAGGCTGAGGCCAGTCAGTTAGTCAGAGTGTGTTTGTGTCCCCCAGGCCTTGTTTCATGTGTGGTGGGAGAAGATTAGAGCAGTTTGTTCCTAATAAAAGCCTAAGGATGAACGAGCAATGTCTCTCTGTGTGAGGTCATTTTTGATCCGGAGCTACAATAGAGACAGTACATTAGCAGCAAGCTGGGGGCATTAATGTGCAGTGTAGCAGTATGTATAGGATCTGGACTGGACAGACAGCAGCGCTAGTTTGTTATAGCTACCAACTGAGTTAATGGAACTGAGTGAAGAATGCACTCAATGAATATAGTGGGTTGTTTTCCTAGCCAATGAAATCCTCCGACTGGTAGTCATCCTGGAAATGTGTTAATGTTAGACAATGTGTCTGACGTTTGTATCTAAATGTAACAGTGTTCATACTGTAACTTCAACATTTGGTTCAGAACACAGGTCTCGCAGTCCCTACCATTAGTTTTTAAACCTGTGATATTTTAGGAGCACAACTAATGAGAGATCAGACAAAAAAACCTGTGTGGGTACACTTTAACCACATTTAACCTGTTGTTATTCATGTTTTTTCATCTGCACAATCTGAGCCATTATAAATCCATTGACGGATTAGACTTCCATTAATAGCCGCTTACGAGGGGGGACTTATTGCAGTGAATAAAAGTTCCAATTGTTGAATATCCCCACTCTGGCTGGATTCCAATAGGAATTTAACATCACTTTGCAAGCCAGCATAATGTGACTTGTAGGCCTGATGTGACCACTGTGTTAGGGGAAAAACTAGGCCCTCAAAGTAAGGCTTTATGATATATGTAATGTATTGTCTGAAATAATTATGTACTTTGATGCTGTTTTTTGCTGGTGACTAACAAATGCAGGCACATTGGTGACCAGCTCATGTTGGCAAAAACACAGCAATTTTGGTTGACACTGTTTTTTTTCAGCAGGGTAGTTAATGGTGTCCCCAGGCCTTGTTTCATGTGTGGTGGGAGAAGATTAGAACAGTTTGTTCCTAATAAAAGGACGAAAGACCAATTTCTGTCTGTGTGTGTGCTCATTTTGATCCGGAGCTACAATAGAGATTAGCAGTACATTATAGTACATTAGCAGCAGGCTGGGGGCATTAATGTGCAGTGTAGCAGTATGTGTAGGATCTGGACTGGACAGACAGCAGTGCTAGTTTGTTATAGCTACCAACTAATTGAATGGAACTGAGGGAAATCCCACGACTAATAGTCTTCCTAGAAATGTTTTAATTTTAGATAATGTGTCTAACATCGCTATGTACATATAACAGTGTTCATAACCTGAACATTTTTGGTGCAAAACACAGGTCTCTCAGACACATCTCAGTTGAATGCATTCAGTTGTACAACTGACTAGGTATCCTGCATTCCCTTCCCCACATAAAAAAATGCTCTAGTATACTATGGTATAAATGCTAAAGTATTCACTGTAGTGTTTTTGCAGACTTTACTGTAGTATTTACTGTAGTGTTTTCGCGGACGTTACTGTAGTATTTGTTTTATTATCTTTGATATAGCAGTGGGGGCTTTCTCATTGAAGAAACAACCTGGACAAAATACTCAAAGAGCAAATTTTCAGTAACCTGTAGATAGGTAGGACAGGTTTGAATGGATAGTTCAGAGCTTCTGCTCTTTTCTATAACCTGTAGGGAACACAATATATCAGCTACTGACAAAACAATGTTTGTATATTTACTGACATGCATGTGTAACTGATAGATGATCACACACACTCACATGTATGTACAGTGTAAATTGTAAAGTATTTTGTCTGTAATGTCTTTTTCATTATATGTCAGACCCCAGTAAGACTAGCTGTCGTGGGTGGCGCCAATGCCGACCCTAATGAAAGTTCAGACCCCTTGACTTTTTCACATTACAGCGTTATTCTAAAATTGATTAAATTAACATCAATCTACACACAATACCCCATAATGACAAAGCAAAAACTGGTTATATTTTTTGTGTGCAAGCTGAACTATCACATTTACATACCTTCAGTTTATACAGTGGGGCAAAAAAGTATTTAGTCAGCCACCAATTGTGCAAGTTCTCCCACTTAAGATGAGAGAGGCCTGTAATTCATCATAGGTATTCAGCATAGGTACACTTCAACTATGACAGACAAAATGAGAAAAAAAAATCCAGAAAATCACATTGTAGGATTTTTAATGAATTTATTAGCAAATTATGGTGGAATTATGACACGTCGACTATTTCTCTCTATACCATTTGTAGTTCATATACCTTTGACTATTGGATGTTCTAATAGGCACTTTAGTATTGCCATCCTAATCTCAGGAGTTGATAGGCTTGAAGTCATTAACAGCGCTGTGAATCAAGCATTGGTAAGAGCTGCTGGCAAACGCAGTAAAGTTTGAATGAATGCTTACGAGCGTGCTGCTGCCTACCACCGCTCAGTCAGGCTGCTCTATCAAATATCAAATCCTAGACTTAATTATAGTATAATAAACACAGAAATACGAGCCTTTGGTCATTAATATGGTCAAATCCGGAAACTATCATTTCGAAAACAAAACCTTTATTCTTTCAGTGAAATGCGGAACCGTTACGTATTTTATCAAACGGATGGCAACCCTAAGTCTAAATATTGCTGTTACATTGCACAACCTTCAATGTTATGTCATAATTATGTAAAATTCTGGCAAATTAGTTCACAACGAGCCAGGCGACCCAAACTGTTGCATATACCCTGACTCTGCGTACAATGAACGCAAGAGAAGTGACACAATTTCCCTAGTTAATATTACCTGCTAACATGAATTTCTTTTAACTAAATATGCAGGTTTAAAAATATATATTTCTGTGTATTGATTTTAAGAAAGGCATTGATGTTTATGGTTATGTACATTCGTGCAACGATACTGCTTTTTTTGCAAATGCGCTTTTGTTAAAGCATCACCCGTTTGGCGAAGTAGGCTGTGATTCAATGATAAAGTAACAGGCACCGCATTGATTATATGCAATGCAGGACAAGCTAGTTAACCTAGTAATATCATCAACCATGTGTAATTAACTAGCTTGTCCACATAACTAGTGATTATTAATAACTAGTGATTATTATTATTGTTTTTTGTAAGATAAGTTTAATGCTAGCTAGCAACTTACCTTGGCTCCTTGCTGCACTCGTGTAACAGGTGGTCAGCCTGCCACACAGTTTCCTCGTGGAATGCAATGTAAATGGCCATAATCGGCCTCCAAAATGCAGATTACCGATTGTTATGAAAACTTGAAATCGGCCCTAATTAATTGGCCATGCTGACCACTAGTTTCATCAGACCAGAGAATCCAATGGTTTCAGTTTTTGAAATATTAAGGACTAACTTATTCCTTGCCACCCATTCTGAAACTAACTGCATCTCTTTGTTACGTGTTGCAGTCATTTGAGTCGCTGTAGTAGCTGACCTGTATAGTGTTATAGCCTTTACTCAAAGCCAGTGTGTCTGACCTGTCATCGTAAAGATTGAAAAAAGTTAAGGGCCTAGACAGCTGCCCTGGGGAATTCCTGATTCTACCTGGATTACCTGGATTATGTAGGAGAGGCTTCCATTAAAGAACACCCTCTGTGTTTTGTTAGGTAATTCTTTATCCACAATACAGCAGGGGGTATAAAGCCATAACACATACAATTTTCCATTAGCAGACTATGATCGATAATGTCAAAAGCAACACTGAAGTCTAACAAAACAGCCCCCACAATCTTTTTATCATCAATTTCTCTCAGCCAGTCATCAGTCATTTGTGTAAGTGCTGTGCTTGTTGAATGTCCTTCCCTATAAGAGTGCTGAAAGTCTGTTGTCAATTTGTTTCAAGTAAAATAGCATTGTATCTGGTCAAACACAATTCTTTCCAAAAGTTTACTAAGGGTTGGTAACAGGCTGATTGGTCAGCTATTTGAGCCAGTAAAGGGGGCTTTACTATTCTTAGGTAGAGGAATAACTTTTGCTTCCCTCTAGGCCTGCGGGCACACACTTAAATTGAATATATTCCTGTGCTATTTGTAACTACCCTGGTAGGTTGACTGAAAACCTATACCAGGTGGCAGGCACTGGTTACAGTTTGAAGTAGTGATGCCATTTCATGACATTTGACATTTTTGACCGAGACCGATATCCGATATTTTCCTTGCCCAAAAAAATAACACATTTTAGAATCCAGGTTATATCACATCTGGCTGTGATTGGGAGTACCATAGGGCGATTTGCCCAGCGTCGTCTGGGTTTGGCCGGGGTAGGCCATCATAGTAAATAAGAGTTTGTTCTTAACTGACTTGCCTAGTTAAATAACGGTTACACACTGACCAAAAAGTAATTTTGGGGGCATTTACGTATGTCCCCATTACCAGTAAAACATAATCAAAACCTATTTCTTTCACTTACTTGCTGTGCTGTTTCATTGTTCATTTGTTCAGTCATTTCATTCACAACCAGGATTTCTCATACTATGGAACGCCGTTTGGGTCTTTGTGTGTCAAATAACACTATTTCACGTGTCAAATAAGCTTGTTGACCAATCAGGACCTGAATATGACTGCACGTCACATAATAATTTACCGTGTCCATAAAAATTGTACGTAGTTATTACATATTGATTACACTCACTCGTATTCCATATGTCACAACGATTCATCGATACGTATGCTATGATGCTGGTAAAGTTGTCTCGTGCACCTACAGTGCTGGTCATTTAAAAAAGCTAGCTAGCTCATGGATGCAATATTCTTGCTCAAAAATATAGCAAAATTACATAATCTGTTTCAGTAGCTATAGTTAGCTAGCTAACTATATAGCTAGGTGTCATCATCTAAACTAACCCTAATTTATGAGACAGTTCTTATTTGATTAATGGTGGTCGAACCCATCTATGTGAAGCTAGCCACAATAAGGATTAGCCACAATAGTGTACTTTGCAGTTAGCCTTCAAAATAAAAGTATGACATTGACAGTGATGCAAATGAATACAAATAGTAGAATGCCATAATTAAATAGATCATGCTTAACGAGGTTGGAATGTTGTTATATAAAATCAACAACAAAAAATCTGTTGAATCTGGCGGCGCACCATTGGCCCAGCGTCGTCCGGGTTAGGGGAGGGTTTGGCCGGCAGGGATGTCCTTGTACCATCACGCACTAGTGACTCCTGTGGTGAGCCGAGCGCAGTCCACGCTGACACGGTCGGCAGGTGTATGGTGTTTCCTCCAACACATTGGTGCGGCTGGCTTCCGGGTTAAGTGGGCAATGTGTCAAGGAGCAGTGCTGCGTGGTTGGGTTGTGTTTCGGAGGACTCACGGCTTTCAAGCTCCGTCTCTCCTGAAGGTTGAAAGACAGTCTTGAAGGAGTTCCCACATATGCTGAACACTTGTTGGATGCTTTTTCTTCACTCTGCAGTTCAAAACACCCCAAATGGGTTGAGGTCAGATGATTGTGGAGGTCATCTGATGCAGCACTCCATCGCTCTCCTTCTTGGTCAAATAGCCCTTACACAGCCTGGAGGTGTGTTGGGTCATTGTCCTGTTGAAAAACAAATGATAGTCCCACTAAGCACAAACCAGATGGGATGGCGTATTGCTGCAGAATGCTGTGATAGCCATGCTGGTTAAGTGTGCCTTGAATTGTAAATAAATCACTGACAGTGTCACCAGCAAAGCACCCCCACACCATCACACCTCCTCCTCCATGCTTCACGGTGGGAACCACACATGCAGAGTTCATCCGTTCACCGACACTGCGTCTCACAAAGACACGGCAGTTGGAACCAAAAGTCTCACATTTGGACTCATCAGACCAAAGGACAGATTTCCACTGGTCTAATGTCCATTGCCCGTGAGACTTGCCCAAGCAAGTCTCTTCTTATTACTGGTGTCCTTTAGTAGTGCTTTCTTTGCAGCAATTTGACCATGAAGGCCTGATTCACGCAGTCTCCTCTGAACAGTTGATGTTGAGATGTGTCTGTTTTTTTAACTCTGTGAAGCATTTATTTGGGCTGCAATTTCTGAGGCTGGTATGTCTATTGAACTAATCCTCTGCAGCAGATGTAACTCTGGGTCTTCCTTTCCTGTGGCGGTCCGCATGAGAGCCAGTTTCATCATTGTGCTTGGTGGTTTTTGCAACTGCACTTGAAGAAGCTTTCAAAGTTCTTGAAATTTTCCGGATTGACTGACCTTCATGTCTTAAAGTAATGATGGACTGTCGTTTCTCTTGGCTTATTGGAGCTGTTCTTGCCATAATATGGACTTGGTCTTTTACCAAATAGGGCTATCTTCTGTATACCACCCCTACATTGTCACAACACAACTGATTGGCTCAAACGCGTTAAGAAGGAAAGAAATTCCACAAAATAACTTTTAACAAGGCACACCTGTTAAATGAAATGCATTCCAGGTGACTACCTCATGAAGCTGGTTGTGAGAATACCAAGAGTGTGCAAAGCTGTCATCAAGGAAAAAGGTGGCTACTTTGAAGAATCTTAAATATAAAATAAATTTTGATTTGTTCAACACTTTTTTGGTTACTACTTGATTCCATATGTGTTATTTCATAGTTTTGATGTCTTCACTATTATTCTACAATGTAGAGAATAGTAAAAATAAAGAAAAACCCTGGAATGAGTAGGTGTGTCCAAACTTTTGACTGGTACTGTGTGTACATTTAGGCAGGGAGTAGTAGAAAGTGACTGGTAGCAGGATTGGTAATAATAATTAAAAAATAATAATAATAGTATTAATAATAATAGTAAACAGTATGGCAGCAGCATAATTCGTGGGTGGGTGTGTGCATGTAAGTGTAAGTATGTGAGTTCAAGAGTGTCCGTGTAGGCTTGACAGGTGGATATGTACTGTTTGTAAACAGGGCTGAAAGTGACTGGTAGCAGGAATATATACAGTTTAAGTCGGAAGTTTACATACACTTAGGTTGGAGTCATTAAAACTTGTTTTTCAACCACTCCACAAATATCTTGTTAACAAACTATAGTTTTGGCAAGTCGGTTAGGACATCTACTTTGTGCATGACACAAGTAATTTTTCCAACAATTGTTTACAGACTTAAACTTATAATTCTCAGTATCACAATTCCAATAGGTCAGAAGTTTGCATACACTAAGTTGACTGTGCCTTTAAACAGCTTGGAAAATTCCAGAAAATTATTTCATGGCTTTAGAAGCTTCTGATAGACTAATTGACATCATATGAGTCAATTGGAGGTTTACCTGTGGATGTGTTTCAAGGCTTACCTTCAAACTCATTGCCTCTTTGCTTGACATCATGTGAAAATCAAAAGAAATCAGCCAAGACCTCCACAAGTCTGGTTCATCCTTGGGAGCAATTTCCAAATGCTTGAAGGTACATCGTTCATCTGTACAAACAATAGTAAGCAAGTATAAACACCTTGGGACCACGCAGCCGTCATACCGTTCAGGAAGGAGACGCGTTCTGTCTCCTAGAGATGAACTTACTTTGGTGCGAAAAGTGCAAATCAATCCCAGAACAACAGCAAAGGACCTTGTGAAGATGCTGGAGGAAACAGGTACAAAAGTATCTATATCCACAGTAAAACGAGTCCTACATCAACATAATCTGAAAGGCCGCTCAGCGAGGAAGAAACTACTGCTCCCAAACCGCCATTAAAAAGCCAGACTACGGTTTGCAACTGCACATGGGGACAAAGATCGTACTTTTTGGAGAAATGTCCTCTGTGATGAAACAAAAATAGAACTGTTTGGCCATAATGACCATCATTATGTTTGGAGGAAAAAGGGGAGGCTTGCAAGCCAAAGAACACCATCCCAACCGTGAAGCACGGGGGTGAGCATCATGTTGTTGGGGTGCTTTGCTGCAGGAGGGACTGGTGCACTTCACAAAAATGATGGCATCAAATGAAGGAGGACAATTATGTGGATATATTGAAGCAACATCTCAAGACATCAGTCAGGAAGTTAAAGCTTGGTCGCAAATGGTTCTTCCAAATGGACAATGACCCCAAGCATACTTCCAAAGTTGTGGCTTAAGGATAACAAAGTCAAGGTATTGGAGTGGCCATCACAAAGCCCTGACCATCGAACATTTGTGGGCAGAACTGAAAAAGCGTATGCGAGCAAGGAGCCCTACAAACCTGACTCAGTTACACCAGCTCTGTCAAGAGGAATGGGCCAAAATTCACCCAACTTATTGTGGGAAGCTTGTGGAAGGCTACCCGAAACGTTTGATCCAAGATAAACAATTTAAAGGCAATGCTACCAAATACTGATTGAGTGTATGTAAACTTCTGACCCACTGGGAATGTGATGAAACGAATTAAAATCTGATATAAATCAGTCTCTACTATTATTCTGACATTTCACATTCTAAATATAAAGTGGAGCTCTTAACTGACCTAAGACAGGGAATTTTTACTAGGATTAAATGTCAGGAATTGTGAAAAACTGAGTTTAAATGTATTTGGCTAAGTGGTATGTAAACTTCTGACTTCAACTGTAAATACTTACTGTCACGGTGTTCCTCCTCTTCATACGAAGAGGAGGAGTAGTGATTCGACCAAGGCGCAGCGTGTGCAAAATACATCTTCTTTATTAGAGAAGAGAGAGAAAACACAAAAACGAACACTAAACACAAACTAACAACAAACGACCGTGAAGCTAGATAACGTAAGTGCACATACAAGCAACAAACGTTCAACAAGACAACTACCCACAAAAGCCTACTGCCTATGGCTACCTTAAATATGGCTCCCAATCAGAGACAAATGAATGACAGCTGTCTCTGATTGAGACCCAATCCAGGCAGCCATAGACATAACTAGAAAACCTCACTCTTCTCTACCCCATACACCTACAACACCCATAGACAAAACAAAACACACACAACATACAATGCCCACCCCAACTCACGCCCTGACCAACTAAACATATAAAAATAACATAAAATAGGTCAGGAACGTGACACTTACGGTAATATACTAATGGTAATATACTGTATACATGTAAAAAGGAGTAATAGTGACCAGTAGCTGGATAAATCGATACATACTAATGGTAATGGCAATCAATAATCAATGAACAACAGTGTAGTGGTGGTAATAAATCTAATCAATAAAATGTGTAGCGGCAGCGTAGGTGTGAGGGGGAGCAGTAGTTGTTAGACATTAACAATCTTATAGCCGTGGGATAAAAGCTGTTAAGGAGTCTGTACTCTATATTATGGTCTGTACTTGGCATGTAAGTTTCTGCCATTTGTTTTTAAACCTGGGATATTTTAGGAGCACAACTAGTGAAAGATCAGACAACAACCCCGGGTGGGTACACTTTAACATGAACCTTTTTTTATTCATGTGTTTTCATTTGTAAACTTTGAGCCTGTATTAGACTGCTAAAAATAGCAGAGGAGGACGTGGAGGAACAAAAAATATATTTTCTCCGCTGGCCTGTCTGCCTGCGATTCAGGGAGTAATTTGTGGTTTGCCAGAGGTTGACCTTGGTCAGGAAGCGGCAGCAGGCGGCGGGATAGAAAAGTGCTATTTAGCCCTGCTGTATGTTGGGACCTGGAAGAGTGGCCTTCTAGCAGGCAGACAGGCTGAGGCCGGTAAGGCTATGTCCAGTCTGTGCGTGGGTGCTCTGGCTAGCCCACAGACTAGAGCTAAACTGCTTAAGATGCAAGAGCATGGCTCAGCCAGACACGTCGCATTGATCATTGCCTTCCAAGAACTGTCCTTTCCTCTCCTCCCGCTGGAAAAGCAAATGTCCCTCCTGTTCGTAGACCTCCGCCTGGCCCAATGTGTAATTTCAGTCAGCGTCTTGCCCTAATCTGCAAATAGCAACAGCCTGTGTGTGTTCTTTTTTTCCCCCACGAGATCCCTGCTTCCAGAAGAAAACACTGCATGGTCTGATACATCGGTCATTGTTGTGTTTGTTCTGCACTTGACTTCAAACAGAGCGCGAGTTGAAAAGGAGAGTGACCTTTGGGAATCACACAGTCAGGAGCCAGGGCCGGAGTCAGACTCAGCCCAACATCTACTGTACATATGGGAGGAGTGACTTTACTTTGAGGCTCTTTCTATTCTCATATATATTTTTTTAAATTGGGGAATCTACAAGGATGAACAGCCATGGAATGTTGCCCTAGAAAACACCTCTCTGCCTCTTTCACCCTGACTGACTGCTGGGAAAAATGCATCTTTTCAAGCTGTGACGTAGGTTAGCTCAGTAGGTTGGAAGCTTTTTGAACCTATTTACACCCACTATCTTTCGCCTAGGTTTATCGCGTATAAAATAAATAATTTAAAATGTATGCATGCACACTGCCTGTAAGAATAAAAGTGTCTGCTAAATGGCATATATTGTTATATTATTATACCATTCACCTCTTTGTCTACCTTCAACAGGGAAAAAAGCACGTATTAAAAGAGAAGTTGGACAGCTTTAGTTGCATGAGGTTGTCCTTATACCTCAGATGTCCTTTCATAAAACATATGACAAAGCTGTTGATACGGTTCTTTATCTTTGTACACATTTCTCTAGATTTGTCTTCTTCTTTCGAGTGGCAGCCCACAGGTACAAGTAAATGTATATGATGTAAAATGCAAATATGATAACTAAATATGTGAATATATCTGAATCAATATGACTTTGAATGTTATACCTGTACCTGTAACCCCCTTCTGAAAAAAGAACAAACTAAATATATCTTATATTTGAGATTCTTCAAAGTAGCCACACTTTGCCTTGATGACAGCTTTACAATGTAAAAAATAAAGAAAAACCCTTTAAATGAGTAGGTGTGTCCAAACTTTTGACTGGTACTGTACATGGAAGGAATGACTAACTGTATCCAGTAGAGTCCTATTAATCTACCGGATCTTTACAACACACTAAGCCCTGAAGTATAGAAACCAATTTTCGTTCTCGTTTATTTTAATATTTGCGGGGCTGGATAAACCTCTTGAGATGAGACGTCTTGTTTTTGAGGGCATCATGAGAAATATAGTTACTTCACTAACAGAATATATGTTTAAACAATTAAATAGATAAAACATTTCCTGTTCTCTACCTCCCAGCAGCCTATAGATATGGTCCCTTTTGATAGAAACTCAATTGTACTAATTTCAAGCAACCATTTTCAACCAGCCTCTTCTACAATATACTGTACACTGAGTATACCAAACATTAAGAACGCCTGCTCTTTCCATGACATAGTCTGACCAAGTGAAAGCTATGATCACTTATTGATGTCACTTGTTAAATCCACTTCAATCAGTGTAGATGAAGGGGAGGAGACAGGTTAAAGAAAGAGTTTGAAGCCTTGAGACAATTGAGACGTGGATCGTGTATGTGTGCCATTCAGAGGGTGAATTGGCAAGGCAACAGATTGAAGTGCCTTTGAACAGGGTATGGTAGTAGGTGCCAGGCGCAACGGTTTGTGTCAAGAACTGCAACGCTTCTGGGTTTCTCACACTCAACAGCTTCCCGTGTGTATCAAGAATGGTCCACCACCCAAAGGACATCCAGCCAACTTGACACAACTGTGGGAAGCATTGGAGTCAATGTGCCAGAAAATCCCTGTGGAACGCTTTCAACACCTTGTAGAGTCCATGCGCCGAAGAAATGATATATTGGTATACTCGGTGTATATGCTGTATTTCTATAATGGTATAGTCTATAATGGTATAGATACCATTTTATCCAGTCCACCTACCCCACCCGTAGCCTATTATCCTGCTGTTTATTTGTCTTCTTTTCCACAAGTTTTGCCCTTCACAAGACCTTGTGTGCACTCAGTGTACCCACTCCTCCCTCTTTCCCTCCCTTCCTGGTCTGGAGGTCTTATTAAGATGCAGTGTTTTAATCAAGCGGAAATCAATTGCTACAGAGATACAGTGCCTTCGGAAAGTATTCAGACCCCTTGACTTTTTCCACATTTTATTACGTTACAGCCTTATTCTAAAATGGATGAAATTGCTTTTTTCCCTCATCCGATCTACACCCAATGCCCCATAATGACAAAGCAAAAACTGTTTTTTTGAAAATGTAAATATCACATTTACGTAAGTATTCAGACCCTTTACTCAGTACTTTGTCGAAGCACCTTTGGCAGTGATTACACTCTTTAGTCTTCTTGGGTATGACGCTACAAGTTTGGCACACCTGTATTTGGGGAGTTTCTCCGATTTTTCTCTGCAAATCCGCTCAAGCTCTGTCAGGTTGGACAGCACAGCTATTTTCAAGTCTTAGTCTCCTAGTCCCTGCCTCTGAAAACATCCTCACGGCATGTTGCTGCCACCACCATTCTTCACCGTAGGGATGGTGCTAGGTTTCCTCCAGACATGAGGAAACTCTTAGGCCAAAGAGTTCAATCTTGGTTTCTTCAGACCAGAGAATCTTGTTTCTCATGGTCTGAGAATGAATTAAAAAGTAGGATTATTATTATTTATTTTTTATAAATGAATAACATTTAAGTCAAATCGCCAATTGGCAACCCTTATGGGATTAATTGACACATAAACAAGCATTACAATAATTCACTATGGTAATTATTGTCTGAGAGTCCTTTAGGTGCCTTTTGGCAAACTCCAAGCTGGCTGTCATGTGCCTTTTACTGAACAGTGGCTTCCATCTGTCCACTCTACCATAATGGCCTGATTGGTGGAGGGCTGCTGAGATGGTTGTTCTTCTGGTAGTTTCTCCTATCTCCACAGAGGAACTCTGGAGCTCTGTCAGAGTGACCATCGGATTCTTGGTTACCTCCCTGACCAAGGCCCTTCTCCCCCGATTGCTCAGTTTGGCTGGGCGGCCATCTCTAGGAAGAGTCTTGGTGGTTCCAAACTTCTTCCATTTAAGAATAATGGAGGCCACTGTGTTCTTGGGGACCTTCAATGCTGAATAAATGTTTTGGTACCCTTCCCCAGCTCAATTTTGAGTCTCATAGCAAAGGGTCTGAATACTTGTAAATGTAAATAAGGTGTTTCTGTTTTTTAACAGACTTTCAAACATTTCTAAAAACCTGTTTTCCCTTTGTCAATATGTGGTATTGTGTGTAGGTTGCTGAGTTTTTATTTTTATTTGATCTATTTTAGAATAAGGCTGTAACTTAACAAAATGTTTACAAAAGTCAAGGGGTCTGAATACTTTCCCAAGGCACTATATATATTGATCTCTCAGCCCCAAGAGTGTAACATAGTCATTTTCCCAGTGGCTCTGTACTACAGCATCTTAATTTCAGCCAGTTTGGCAAAGTAGGAAAGTATTCCTGCAGCATCAGGAAATGTGAATTATTATGTGGATTATAATTAATGAATATTTTTATAGGGGTTGATACATTTTTTGTTACGTCAAATCAAGTCTGACATTTTGATGTGGAAATTGCAAACTTTAGAAGCCTTTTAAAACCTTGAACACACTACACGTTTGCATTTCTTAGCAACAAAAGAGCGATCAAATTAAGATCCTACATCTGTATGGTCATGCAAACAGCCTGATGCTGTGGCTGTTTAAAAACACAGGCAATACCTGAGGGCGGTATGAAGGCTGAAACATGTCTGGATCAAGTTGAATTTGAGATTTGAGCACCATTGATACTAGACAGCATTTGTCACATATAGCAGCTATCTGTCCACAGTAAGTGGTAATATCAGATGTCTGATGAAGGCCGAGGATAACCATATCCCACTTTACCAAAATGTGGTGGATGAGACAACCCCCCCCCCCCACTAAAACAATACTTCAACCGGTACTCCTCTCAAAAAGCAATGGTGAGTGTTGCTCATGTACATAACATGTGCATTGTCTATTGTTGTATCTAAAATCACCTCTGTCAGTGATGGACATGAAGTTACTGTAGTCACACTGATCATCGCCACAGATACAGTCAGTATCTCCTCCCTCCGAATATTTCCACCGTGTCTCAAGTCCCTCATCCGTACAACAATAGTACATATGGCTTTCTCTTCTCACTTTGAGTCACCAACAGCTCTGTCTGTCTTAACCCACACTAACCACAGTATGTGTCACATCTTCAACAACTTCAACCATAACCTTTCAGTCCGTGCCCTCACAATGTATTTCAGACGCACGTGGATTGTATTTACGTAGCTTCACCTCCTATCTATGACTGAGCACATCTGGGGTGCCCCAGATTGATTGTTCCATGTCAGTCCCTCATTAACCTTATCATGGAGACTCCATAGTCGAGTCACCACTGTAAGAGGCCAAATCATGCAGATGATGCATTTTGAAGAAATACATCATATGACTTGCGTGTACAATGAGTGGGGAGTGAGTGGTCAAATGTATTAAGATAATTTTTTAGGATCTGCATGGCGTTCATTTCAGAACATCTAGACTAACCTACTCCTCTGCTGATGTTATGGCTTGTCTTTTACATTTTTTACATTTATTTAACTAGGCAAGTCAGTTAAGAACAAATTATTATTTACAATGACAGCCTAGGAACACTGGGTTAACTGCCTTGTTCGGGGGCAGAAGGACAGATTTTTACCTTGTCAGCTCGGGGTTTCGATCTTGCAACCTTTTGGTTACTGGCCCAATGCTCTAACCACTAGGCTACCTGCCGCCCCTTTCCCATCTTAGTGTGCACATGCAGACTAATTATCCCCACTCACACATTTACGTATCCATACTGTATGTGTTGTAGCCCCACCTTAGTTCCACAATTAGCTTTCTTACACTCTTGTCAGTGTTGCTGCCAGCGGGTCATCTGACTTGGTATGGGCACTGGCAGTCACTCTCTGCCTGTGTAATGTGAGCTAGCCCCGCTTGGCCAGCTCCAGGGACACTTCATGTATTGGTATGTGTGAATGTGCTTTAATAACCTTTTCTCAATACAGGGGGTGCTGTTTCCACTTTGGAAAATATCATCTCCAAATTAAACTGCCTCATACTCAATTCTTGCTCGTACAATATGCATATTATTATTACTATTGGATAGAAAACAATCTCTAGTTTCTAAAACCGTTTGAATTATGTCTGTGGGTGAACCAGAACWCTTTCTACAGCGAAAATCAWGACAGGACATGCGAAGGTCAGAAAAMTAGKCTCTGTTCTCAGATCAGTTTAAAGCTCTGTGTGTGCCCTATGGRTCGAAATGAACTGCACCCGCCTTCCCCTGGATGTCAGTAACCAATGAGAAGTGGAATGGAGTCTCTACGTATTTCTCAGAGCTTATAAAGCCCCAAGGAACGAAGTGCGCTCTCTTTTCGACTTCCGCCATTAYGCAACGCAAGACCTCAGGATAGCATTTTGAAACGCTCAGTTATCGGCCTTAGATATGTCCGTCTGTAATTTAATYYGATATAGGTGTTAGAAACATCATAACGAAGTTATTTTAAACCGAGTTATATCAGTTTATGCRAGTATATTGCTATTTTCGGTATTTCCTTAGTRTTGCACTTTGGCCATTTGGGCATGTCTGTGCGACATAGCTATTGTTAGCTGCTAGTTCCGAAGTTGAAGAGGACGTTTTACAACAAAGCAACGATTMTTTTGGACAAAGGACAACTTGCCCAAGATTCTGATGGAAGCTCGTCCAAAAGTAAGAGCTATTTATGATTTTATTCCATATTTATGTGGAAAAATGTAAACGCATTTGTCGGCCATTGTTGCGGCACTAGTCTGGCTGTAACGCACACACTGTATGTCTAGTAACGTTAATTTTAAAAATCTAACTCAGCGGTTGCATTAATAACTAATGCATCTTTCATTAGCTGTCCAACCTGTATTTTTTTTGTCAATCTAATCGATAAATAATCGTAAACTTAGGTGCCTTTCCAAGATGGCGCCGGCCAGAATGCATGCCATGTTTTGACTGATTACATTGCATAACCACGATTTGTGATGCTAAATATGCACATTTTCGAACAAACTCTATATGCATTGTGTAATATGATGTTACAGGACTGTCATCTGAAGAATTCTGAGAAGGTTAGTGAAAAAATTAATATATTTTGGTGGTGATAACGTTATCGCTCTTTTTGCCTTGAATCAATGCTGGGGTGATGTTAGCTCATGTGGTATGCTAATATAACGATATATTGTGTTTTCTCTGTAAAACACTTAGAAAATCTGAAATATTGTCTGGATTCACAAGATCTGTGTCTTTCAACCCCTCACCATAGCCAGGCAGCCACAGTACAACAGTCATGAACGGGTTTACAGGCAGGCAGTGTATCACTAGAAACCCTTACTGACACACTACATGACATCCATTTATGTCACCTGTCCAATTAACCAATAAGGCCCGAGGGGGTGTGGTTTATGGCTATATCCAGGCACTCCGATGCAAAATGGAGTGCCTGGATACAGCCCTTAGCCGTGGTATATTGGCCATATACCACAAGCCAACGTAATTAGAGCAGTACAAATAAATGTTTTGTCATACGCATTGTATACGGTCTGATATATCAAGGCTTTCAGCCAATCAGCATTCAGGGATCGAATCACCCAGTTTATAATTTACCTTATAGCATAGTAGAGGGAGTGATGCTTTGTTTAACATAGGCCTATGAAAACTCTGGACAGATTATTTTTATGGAGTCTACTGTTGGTATCTATGGAGGATCCTTCTTTTTTTAATCATTCAATTGGCATTACAGTATTTGTGTAACCATATTTAATTTATTCATCTTTTCATCAATTCGATTTTGAGGACACATTTTGCGGATTTTGAGTTTAAAGAGGAAATGCTGACGGGGTCAATGTAAAAAAATATGAATGGCTGAAATTCTCAGTCACATTTCACAACATTGGTGGAAAAACTAAAACTACAGACTTCATTAATGATTACGTCGTTTTTCAGCTTTTATGAATGAGCGATAGCCTTCACAGCGATAGCCTTCACAGCGATAGCCTTCCTTTGCACCATTCGTATGGTTCTCTTTTCTTTCTAGTGTATGATCGTGCTTCCTGCAAGAACTGGGCTTATTGTGGCATATAATGACAACTGTAAATAACCATAGAAACAGGATTGTCATGTGAAAATGGTGGATCTTTTTTCTGTGTCCCAAATGGCACCCTATTGGTCGAGATTGGTGTGGAAGAACTTGACTGGCCTATACAGAGCCCTGACCTCAATCCCATCAAACACCTTTGGGATGAATTGGAACGCCGGCTGCGAGCCAAGCCTAATCGCCCAACATCAGTACCCGACCTCACTCATACTCTTGTGGCTGTATAGAAGCAATTCCCCACAGCAAAAAAAACGCTTTTGATTTCACCTCATTTTAACATTCTGTCATAAAGAGCACATGTTCATCTTCATAAAAAACACATTTTCCCATCTCAAGAGGTCAAATAAAAAAAAAGACTATAGTTGGTGTCTATTAAAGATAGACTGAGTGAAATGAAGTTGCCATGAGCAGCGACGTATCTATGCATTTGCACGGGTTCTCTTCGCGCTGTTACAGTGTGGCAGCCTCTGGGCCAATTTAGCAGAGAAGTTGAGCCTCACGGTTCAACGCTCTTAGTTGTTGCAGAGATTGACCCACTATGATGTTAACTTTCTGCATCTAAGTGCCAAATAAAGTAATAGGGGTTGACTAACAAGGTTGATGATTTCATCTTTAATCAGCCATAAATCCCTTTGTGACAGGTGGAATGGAAACTTGTTGTGTACAACAGGGTGTGGCACAAAAATGTTTTTATTGTTAAAATATTTTTAGCCTGTCTATCTGTGGGTAACAGGGATGACATGTTATGTTCGACACGTTCAGTTTTCCTCCACAAAAGACAAATTGCCAGAAGGAGTAGGACCAGCTCACCTGCTTTTACACTATGATTTCACTATTAGATGTTCAATGATTCTTTTGAAAAAAAATATTTGAAAAAATAGTAGTTTCACCATATTAAAAAAAGAGTACAGTTCAGGTAACAGGGTTCACATTAACATGAGGGACAGATGTAAATGGATCACTAATCACATGAAGTAAATAATAATCTTTAGAAAATGACTTTGTCAAAGCAACAAAATAACTCGGGCTTTACAATGATGGTGACAACTTAGGGAAATCTTTGGGTCAAGTGGGTTAAAATCTTCCTAGAAGTCACAGAGGGTGCATGGAGGGTCAAATGCTGAAATGTGGCACTTTAACAAGTCTTTATTCATATGACAAATCGGATTTATTGAATTCTCCATGTGGTTTATATTAAAGGGCACTTTGTTTAATTTAACAGGCTTTTAAATTGAATATTGGTGCACAAATTCTACTTCAAATATCAAAGGGACGCAAAACGCACTCATTTCCTGGAGTGACCTACATACACATGCACGTTCACATACACGCACACACACACACTGAACAACACACTCAGCCTTTGAAGGCTTCATGTGGGTGGTTTTGTGTGTCATATTTTTCCTATGGGGAGAGTCTCCATTTGCAAGGTGTTGTTTTATTTTGTTTGTTGTTGAGCTGTTGAAGTTCCATTTCATTGCCAATTATCACATCAACTTTTCTCATATGAGCTTTTTTCTTTCTCTGTATTGTTTTGTGTAAAACCCTCCATCTGGTCTCTCTCCCACCACTACCCCCCATCCCCTACCCATCATTCCCTACCCTCCTACCCCTCATCCTCCAGCCAGCCCCTTCCATTGGGCACCATTGATAATGCAGGGGACAATCCCGCCTCGGAAACACTCCTCCCCCCTGGCCTGCCAATCACCGGCTTAATTAGCACGTGAGGGCATGGTCGCCAAGCGCCCAGCCACCCATTCACCAATCACCACACACCTCTGGCTCTGGTGGCAACGCTCAAAATCCTCATGGTAACCAGATTCATCTGAAATACCCCCAATACTAACTTTATCACTTTTTTGGCAGTTTCAGGCCAAAGTGATGGTGTGAGTGTTTTGCTTGTGTCAGAGTTTTGTGTGGTTGATATCGCCGAGGTGTCTGTGATTGCTGTGGTGTAGCTTCATTAGAATGGGTTCTGTGATTATTGAACTGATCACAGGAGGAGGAAGGGGGTCATTAACCGACGAGACAAAGGAGATTTGCTTGAGGTGCAGATTAGGATAGTTAGTGATTATCCTGTTGCTTTAGTCAATACCAATGTACTCTCCGAGATTAGACACACAAAAGCATGGGCGCCACATGTATTACTTTTCTACCATTTCTAACTTGTAAGTAACAAAAAGTTGCTAGTTACAATTCAAGTAGAAACAATGTCTGGATACAGTGGATTGTCGTACTCTTCTTGGAGACAGCCATTGCCTCATCTACCTTCCAAATCAACAAAATGTTTGTCACTGACACTGGCCAGCTCAGAAATACAGTAATAGAAACATGTTCAAGTATGGAGGAAACTACTCTACTGTATTAGAAGTGTGGCCACAGCGTTAATATCAAAGTAGACACAGAATGAGATACAACAGTGAATATTATTTACATTTGAGTCCATGCAGAATTACAGCCAAGGTCTATAGATAACTCCGTGTTTCTATCACATTTGCAGTCTGTTACCATATAAGACAGCGTAATGACTCACCCTGCTTTCTGACCTACAATGTGGGAAGGGAAGTCATGATTCATGCAAGCTGCAGCTAATGCAGGCCGGAGCCTAAAATACTCTGGTATGCCATCTCACACACTCACATATGCACAGATGTACTCAGCTTGTGAGACATGAGAAAGTTACCAGAGTTTGGAGAGTAACAGAATGACTGGGCAAGTTGAGAAGTCTTTCTGAGGTAATGCTAGCATGTTTGTCTATATTGTGAGATTCATTCCAGGTATGAGCTACATAACTTGCATTTTGTGTCAGGAAGTGGTGTGAAGAGTTGCTGTGTTATTGTTTTTGGTAAGTCACGTAGTTGTAGTCTTAACACTCTTGTCGTAAAGTAGATTCTGCAATTAAAGCAATTAAAAGCTGAGTGATCACTCCAACCTCATTACAACTTCATCTAAATGAGGGACTGCTTCAAAAAATCTAATTAAACATTGCTGCTTATGTTGACATACTAATTTGACTAAGGCACTGTGCGGTGGAATTAAAGAAAAAATCCCCTTAACTTCATCATTAGAATGAATTTGATACTCTTAAAGAGAGGGATTTACTCTGTAGGTAAGATCAGAGGGAAGGCTATACAGTACGATGTATGTTTCATTTCAATCAACAGTAAGTCATGACTCATGAGAGAGGTGCCTGTAATGTGGACTGTATGGAATAACTTCTCTGCTAGCTACATGTATAAGGACCACCCTCTTGTCTCACAGGCAATACGTGAGCATTTTAACCTGCTTTAATCTGGCTAACAGTTGTCTTTGATAGTTTAAACAGTGTATGCTATTGTACTTTTTACTAATTGTTTTCTTTCTGAGGGTGAATCCCGATGGTGTTCTTAGTATTGATTACATTCTGAAGGATATGGCGCTCTGCCTGCCTCATTAAGACATTAACTACCTTTGATTTTAATGGTAGATTGTACAGAACTCTAAGGGCCGGTTTCCCGGACACAGATTAAGCCTAGTACTGGACCAAAAAAATTGGGGGGGGATATTCTCCATTGAGTTAGCTTTTTAGTCCAGGACTAGGCTTAACTTTGACACGTACCAACACACAGGTGTAATCATTCTACAGTGGTCCCTGCAGCGTACGCTCAAACTGGTGTGATTAGAATGCTTATTTAAAGGGCCTCCCGGGTGGCGCAGTGGTCCAAGGCACTGCATCGCAGTGCTAGCTGTGCCACCAGAGATTCTGGGTTAGAGTCCAGGCTCTATCGCAGCCGGCCGCGACCGGGGGGCCCATGGGGCGGCACACAATTGGCCCAGCGTCGTCCGGGTTAGAGAGGGTTTGGCCGGCAGGGATATCCTTGTCTCATCACGCACTAGTGACTCTGGGTTGTGTTTCGGAGGACGCATAGCTCTCGACCTTCGCCTCTCCCGAGTCCGTATGGGAGTTGCAGCGATGAGACAAGACTGTAACTTCTACCAATTGGGGGAAGAAAAGGGGTACATTTTTTCGATTGATGCAACAGTCAGCATTTGAGCTGGCCACGCTGTTTTTTCACAGAAATTTGTTTCACAATCACAGTCCTTACAACGTTATATCCTGAATGTGACCAGTTTATTTTTGGATGCAATGTTCAGACATCCACAGAAGTAGCATAACACATTCATCCAAACCAGAAAATGTAGGCCACATTAGTCCCAGCGCTAGCTGAGGAAAGATTGACGTAACACAAGCGGTCAACTCTCAGCTGACAGAAACCATAATATCAATTAGCGAATAGCAATTACTATTTACAAGTCATCACATCACAGGTGAGCTCTCCATTGATCGAAATAATTGAGTAAAACACGTTCTAAAAATGTTAAGTAATCCAACGATGGGTAGTTTGTGCGCCCCGCCATGTTTTTTTTTTGAGGCAACCAAAGAAAAGAAGATGAGACAAGATGAGTTTGGTCTGTTTGCAATATGCATGTTGAAGAGGGTGTGTCGTCTACCGTCATTCACTTCCCTTCATTCACTTCCGGAAGTTTACTTGAAAGATGAGTGAACCATCCCACCTCATTTTGTTATAACATCTTTTGTCTGATAGACTTTACGTGACACCCAGAATGCATTGTATAATGTCAACAAACATGGCACCACACATAGCTGGCAAATAGCTTAGCATTAGCTCATCAAAATCAGTACAACCTTCATAAAAGTATTTTACACACATCATATGTGTCCATTAAAATCTATGCAAGAATCGGTGTCACCAGTACTTGAAAACGTGAATAAGACTGTAAATACATTGTACTCCATATATACATACGGTATGCTCCACTAGAAATGACAACACGATATACAGAAAATAAGGCACTTACTTTGATAGGAACGCACACACGTCCAAAGTTATTATTTGTAAGGAAAACAACAATGAAGGCAATTCGAGCACCAGCCAGAAAATGTGCCAGGGGGGGAAAGTTTGTGCAAGACTGCGCAAATGTCTGCATACTTGATCTGCGGAAACACTGGGGAAGTGCTTGGCAAGTTTGTCTTGCTCAGAAAAGCCTTAAACATAAATTGTCCGCAACAGTAAAATGGGCTACTTCTATGTGAATTAATGAGAAGATGGAACACACCTCAATTCAAAATGTTGTTAGAAAATAAAACTTGAAACTAATTTGAAATTGACAAATTTAAGCATAGCCTATAAATAATTAGCAGGCAGCGTGTCTTGGTTTGAGGGCAGCGCGGGTTAACTGTGCTGTTGCGAAGCAATCACATTTTGGAACAGTGAGTGCATTCTGAAATCACGCGCATAAAAATAAACTCACAAGTGAAAATGTTAATCTGCGTGCCCGGGAAACCACCCCTTAATGTTATTACTGTGCAAGTCTCCCAGTGCTCCGGCAGGTGTGCAAAATCAGATGAGCTCTCTCCTCTCCTCCCTTCTTCCTTCCCTCTCCTTCCTCCTCTCCTCCCTCACTTTTCTCTCCTCCCGCCTTCACAATCACCGGACACAGAGCTGATCCCATTCATCAATGTCAGCAGGCAGGAGCTCCAGGGTTTGGTCTGCAAAACTGCAGAGAATCACCTTAGGGAGTCATAGACCCAGAGGCTCTATTCCAAAAGACCTTCCCGAACCAGGTCTGAGTAACATTGCATACCACACCTGGGATCATATTATCCACTCATTTCAGACTCTAACCATTGTAAAGCAATGTTCCATTTTTCAATTATGAACATGGCACATGCACAGTGTCTTACAAAATTCCTTAAATTAATATTTCAAGTCTCTGGCAACCTATGGTCAAAAATGTATGAAATGCTGTTTTTAGCTCTGGCTCGGGATCAAAGCGTAAGGAGACAATATTGATCTCTATCTGGGTGAAAAGGCTCTGGGTCCATTTGTTGATTGAGTTGGGCTTTAATGAACCCCTGGCATAGCCTGACTCATCTCTGTGTCTTTGGCCCAGCTCTTTGCCTTGAACTCTGAGGTCTCCCCCTAACCATTTATCTTTCCTGCTTACGGTCTGTCTGCCACATCTGTAACCCCTCTCTGTGGCCTGAGCAGACCCATAGTTCAATCCAGATGCACTATCCACTGTGCTCTCATAGCCACGTGTTCCTGTTGAGACCTCTGTTACTGAACACATCATAGATTCAGCATGAATCTCGCTTGCGTAAATGGTTCTACATCATTTAATGAGTTAAAAATGAGATCAGAAGTGACAGAAAAGTAACCATGCAGTATGACCGTCTAAACCAAAATTGTTCCACGTTAAATAGGTTCAACAAGGTCAGTTCAGTGGAGTCACATTGTTTACAGGTAAACTGTATTCCATAGAAAAGCTCAGTCAGCGCCGGGATAGCAGGTCGAGCGTCTGTGTCCTGTATGCATGGTCTCAGGTTCAATATGAGTATCCCATTGAACTGATGGAAGCCAGATTGATCCATATCTTGGCCTCTGAGAGCAACAGCTTTTCTCAGCCACTGACGTCACTGTCTTTATCTGTCTGCGGTTACACAGTCAGCTGGAAACCCCCGCTGAGAAGAGATCCTTTCTTTCGCTCTCGTTTCTTACATTTTTCTCTCTCAGGCAAGAGAATCATTCTCTCTCTTTGCGTGATACATTTCTTTAACATTTTAGTCATTCATTTAACAGACGCTCTCATCCAGAGCGACTTACAGTAAGTAGCGAGTGCATACATTTTTGTACTTTTTCATACTGATGATCTGCTGTAGTACTTAAATGTACATTTTGTCGTAAGCAAAACGTGTTTACGACAACATATGTTACATTGCCAGCCTCTGTCATTAACCAGTCATTAAAGCCCCGGTTACTCCTTAGCCCAATAAACAGTATCGGTCCTTGAATGGTGCCTTGAGGAACACCAGACACTGATAAAGCCCAGTGGTACATACCGCTATGTGTGTGTGTGTGTGTGCACAATGACCAGAGAGACATCTAAGGTCACTTAAAGGCAGCGCTTCTGAGTCCATTCTCATTACAATTCTTCATTAGCCCTCTGATAGTGATCTCTGTTTCAATCAATTCCTATTCTCAAACATCCTCACTCTGCATATTCTATAATGAAGCATTAACATGTTTCCATCGCTGTGGTTTGGCTCGGAATGAACTGCCACCTTCGGTGTGATATCACAGATTTTTGCTGAATATCAATGAGACCTACAGTATGTGCTCACTTCGACTTGTCTGTTATTTATATATCTTTGTATTATCTATTTATATGCAGAATTAGGGAGAAACATCTCCACAAATTCTGTCACCACCTTAACAGCTCTCTGCCCAGCCCTCTCAGGTGTCTGACTGTCTGCGCCTCTCAATGATTCTACTACAATTAATTTACCCAAAGCCCCAGACCAAATCCCTCTAACAGGCTGAGGAAATAATTACCTTGATGGCAAGGAGAACAAGTACTACATGTATTCCTGCATCACTGTTGTAATATCAAGACATGACTTCATGATTTAATAGAAACAGTTGAACAACTACCCATGAGGCCCTCCAGGTGGTTTAATAATCAGAATTCTGTCATTTCCTGCGGGAGAGAGAGAAATCTAGCTGCATGAAGAGAACCATGCAGGAGCCTGAGAGCATTGAGTTGAGGAAATTGCCACTTAGGTATAATGGAATAGTCATCTGGGTTGACCTTCATGTTGCAGTGAGTGGAGGGATCTGCTCCCTCATTTTAGAGAAATTGCAAAGATGAATGTATGCATTTATAGGAACATACAGCAGGCACTGGGAGAAACTCATGTCTGTCTGTCTCTCTCTCTCTATCCCTTTCTCTCTCTGTCTGTCTCTCTGTCTCTGTCTGTTAATATTGGAGCACTATTGAAACATATCAACCCCTCACAATAGAGTGACTGCCTTTAAAAACCAACAAATCCCTTTGAAAACTGTAGCATCAATTCGATTCAGAAACCACTATTCCACTGTCAAAATGTAAATAGGATAATTTGGGTCATGAAGTCAGTCTTGTCTAAAACGGAGTTTGGAACATCCGTGCGTCATAATGGGTAATTGAAGGTTGGTTTTTGATTTGACGATGTCCAGTTGCCCGCTAACATGCATGGGTAACAGCTGTGATTGCTCTCTATCCAATAGCATAGGCAGTGATACAGACCTGCCCAGCAGCTCCGACTTTGTTTACATAAGACAACATGTCACACATTTTTTTACTTGACAAATACTGCACCAAACACCTTTGTTAGAGGTAAAATTGTCAGTTTACTTATTTGATTTTAATTTCTCTAAAGATAGATCACATCCAGTCTGAACTGTGCGATGTAGTAGGGAGTTTTAGTTTGCAACTTGCCAATATTATACATAGTTTAGCGCATAAAATTTGGTAATGAACTACAAGGACCATAATCCATTGCACATCTACTTGTCCAGTCTGTGTTTCTTTTATGCCTGCTACAGAAGAGACAAAAGAATGCACGATTGTGAGGTTATATAGAGAGCAGCTGTTGCTTTGTGAGGTATCTCTACCTGAAAATACATGATCTAAGTGATGGATAGTCAGTATTCAGCAGTCCTAAAAATATGCCTTATTTACTTATAAGAACTACTGATAGTGATTTTGTCAGAGAGCATAAGCAGCAGCTCTACAGAGATGAGATGACTTGGAATGAAATAATAAAGTCTTCAAATTAAACAAATGTAATATACACAACAACTGAAATATTTTATTAAAGTCAAATAATGTGAATAAATGATGGTTAATAAGTGATCAGTAGTAATCGGCTGTCACCACCATCATGGGACTTCAACCCACATCACAGCATTCAACCCACATAATGCATAGCGCATTTAATGTTTAAAAAAATTATTTAAATCGTGATTTATTTTTTATAGAACCAACTTAATCGCTCAGCACTTAGAAACAGAAAAACACACGTGCCAATCGACGTGTTCAGTGGCTCTTTAAAGCCATGTTTGACATCTGCTGGGGTATACCTCTACAAGCATATATGTTATTGCAAGCTACTTCATTTGGATTCTGTCATTAAAGCCATGCTCATCCTCAGAGTAATTACAGACATCTGTCCTAATGGTACACAGTAACACAGTGTTCTCTCCCGTTCCTCGTAGCCTTGCTACTATCCTGCTTAGGAGACTTGGGCCTTCGTCCCAAATGGCACCTTATTCCCTAGATAGTGCACTATTTTTGGGCCAGAGCCCGATGGGCCTTAGTCAGACAGGGCTTGTTTTACGACCAGCAAACGCAATCATAGAGAGTGATTCTGACTTTTTGAATGGGAACTGTGCTATTTGTTTGTTTTCGAGGCAGAAACTTTCGTAAAACTCTGGCCAAGCTGCTCCCATGATGAAGAAACTCATTTAACTCATGTTCTTAACCACAGCAGGTAAAGCACTTCAACTTGTTTGGTTTATACTGTAAGCATAGGCCTATATGCTTTCAAAGAACGATAAGGTATACAAATATAAGGGTTTGTCGTTGGGGTGTCGGCACTCAGCACAGTAGTTCTATTGTTTGTTGAAGAAATACTTGTTTCAGTTTTGGAATGGGTGGGGAATAACAAGACAAGTTATTCAGATGAGAGTTGAGACTATCAAAGAGACCCCAGTTTAAATTCATTCCTAATCGCTCTCTTTCTCCCCTATATTTCTCACATATACTGTAAAGGGAGATACCTAGTCAGTGTCTCTGAAATATGTCTTCCACATTTAAGCCAACCCCTCTGAAACAGTGTCACGCCCTGACCATAGAGAGCCCTTGTTTCTCTATGGTGTAGTAGGTCAGGGCGTGACTAGGGGGTATTCTAGTTTAATGTTTCGGTGTTGTGTTCTAGTTTATACTTTCTATGTTGGTGTTTTGTATGATTCCCAATTAGAGGCAGCTGGTAATCGTTGTCTCTAATTGGGGATCATATTTAAGTAGCTATTTTTCCCACCTGTGTTTGTGGGATATTGTTTTGTGTTTGTGCATGTGCACCACTTCTTCACGTTTCATTATTGGTTTATTGTTTTGTTTAAAGTTTCACCTAAATAAATTTGTGGAACTATACTCACGCTGCGCTCATTACGACAAACAGAGAGGTGCAGGGGGCTGCCTTAATCAACATCCTCGTCTTCGGCGCCCGAGGAACAGTGGGTTAACTGCCTTGCTCAGGGGCAGAATGACAGATTTCTACCTTGTCAGCTCAGGGATTCGATCCAGCAACCTTTCGGTTACTGGCCCAACGCTCCTACCCGCAAGGCTATCTGCCGTACATACACACATTGTTATTGTAGACAATACATGTTAAATGACTCAGGTTTTTAAGAAATGTGTTCATATTACTCACTCACGTCATCTCAATAGCAGCAACATCAGTATGCTCATTACCTGCATGTTGTGCACAGGGCCTCTGGAGGACAAACCTCTTACATCATGGTCGTCTATGTTTAATTTTAATGAATAACATTATAGCCTTGCATTGGAAAATATATCAATTCCAGATACATTTCATGTTGAACAGGTCTGTATGGCCTGTACAGTGGCGTCATTGCTTATAGCCTATATAATGCCTCTTGAAGGTGAATTTATACTAGTGGAACAACAGGATTTGTCATAGAGACCCATGATTAATGCCAAGTGGATCTTGAACGTAATGAGCCATTGAATCTGATTCTGTGTCAGAGCCAATGAAGGAAATAACTCACTGCACACTAGACTGGCATTTCCTACCAATCAAAGGAGCTCAGTGAGGCCCGTCTTATATAAGACAGCAAGGAGACTTCGAATTATATATTTCCTAAGCACAGGAGACTGGGTTTTGTAGTTTCCTGAAAATGCAACTGCTCGGTTTTCAACTTGATTCTCCTCTAAAGGGAAGATGGCGTAGTGAACGATGTCAAAACAGTCTAACCTTTCTCTTTTCCTTTGTTGTCCGTTAAGACACCTCACATCCTCCTCCAATCTGTGGAAATGGCTGGAGAGAAATAGAGGCATGTAGGTCTGAAGAGGAGTGCGCTGTAATGGCATCCAGGGTGTATGTGTGGGGGAGGGGGTTCGGTCGCCATTAGAGGGGATGATGCCCTGCTTCTGGTATGAGTCATGTGACCTCTCTCTTGTCATGAGTGTGGCGCTCTCAGCTTTGTTTCATGCTCAGAGAGAGAGAGAAAGAGAGAGAGAGAGCCCGGGGGCTGTTGGTGTGGAGCCCTCCCCATTTCCCCCTCCTCTCCCTCCTGTCAGTCCCCTCTCTGCATATGGCTCCTCAGAGACACAGAGAGAGAGGAGACATCACAGAGCCCATCATGATGCTGTCATCGCCCCCTCTCCTTCAGAGCCCCCTAAGCTGGAACACATCTTACTGCCATGTCGTAGGTGTATGAAACCATGCACTGTTTTGTCATACACAAGAAAAAATGTTTGCTGTGAGTAGCTCCTTTGTGTACTGTACTGTATGCACATGCTGCACTGTAGTAACACATACTATACTGTAGTAGCACATACTATACTGTAGTAGCACATACTTACTGTATGCCACAATACTATACTGTATGACATGCTGCACTGTAGTAACACATACTATACTGTAGTAGCACATCTATATCTGTAGTAGCACATACTGTACTGTATGCACATGCTGCACTGTAGTAACACATACTATACTGTAGTAGCACATACTATACTGTAGTAGCACATACTATAATGTATGCACATACTATACTGTATGCACATGCTGCCACTGTAGTAACATACTATACTGTAGTAGCACATCTAACTGTAGTAGCACATACTGTCTGTATGCACATGCTGCACTGTATAACACATACTATACTGTAGTAGCAATACTATACTGTAGTAGCACATACTATACTGTATGCACATACTATACTGTATGTCACTGCTGCACTGTCAAGTATACACATACTATACTGTAGTAGCACATATAACTGTAGTAGCAATACTGTACTGTATGCAACTACTGTACTGTAGTAGCACATACTTACTGTATGCACATGCTGCACTGTAGTAACACATACTAACATACTGTAGTAAGACAAACTATACATGTAGTAGCACATACTGTACTGTACAATGCACATGCTGCACTGTAGTAACACATACTAATACTGTAGTAGCACAACTATTATACTGTAGTAGCACATACCTGATACTGTAGTAAGCGCATACTTACTGTATACACATACTGTATGTATGCACATGCTGCACTGTAGTAACACATACTATACTGTAGTAGCACATACTACACTGCTACTCCTTAATAGAGTCAGCCCGCACACACTATACACCACAACCCACGGGTTCCTGGTACCCAAGCTCCTGCTAAAATATTGATTAATTTAAGATTTTATTACCACCATTACACTGGTGCATTCTGTTTTTCAATTTGCATTAGGATTGCCATTCTTTTTAAGTAAATCTATTCGTATTTATCTGCAACTTGGTCTCATAGTTGTACTCCTGTTTCACCATGTTATATGATACCGACTTAAGTACTGATTAGAGACCAATTATAATAATTCTGTCTCAATTATCCTGCTAACTCATATCTACTTTTCAGTACCTGTCGACGTTTAGTAGATTTAAGATAAATACTATATGTTAAGTTAAGTTTTCTCCACGATATCTTAGCTATAATTCACTGATACAGTAGTCTAAAGATTTTTGCTGTCAAGCTGGTAGTAACTACTCTATATATAACCATCGCCCCTGCCTATGCATG
>NC_036854.1:3386478-3393640 GCF_002910315.2 Salvelinus sp. IW2-2015 | reverse complement strand
GTCCCAGTCTCAAATCTCTGGAAGACTGAAACAGGTTTCCCTCAAGAATTTCCCTCTATTTAGGCTTTATCACATCCGGCCGTGATTGGGAGTCCCTTAGGATGGCACACCATTGGCCCAGCAACATCCGGGTTTGTCCGGGGTAGGCCGTCATTGTAAATAAGAATTTGTTCTTAACTGACTTGCCTAGTTAAATAAAGGTTAAATACATAAAAATATAGGGCCATCCATCATTCCTTCAATTCTGAAGGATATGGTGCCATATTCTTCTCATTTTTTAATAATAGATTTAATGGTGCTCAATGGGATGTTCAAAGTTTCTGATATTTTTTTATAACCAAACCCTGATCTGTACTTCTCCACAACTTTGTCCCTGACCTGTTTGGAGAGCTCCTTGGTCTTCATGGTGCTGCTTGTTTGGTGGTGCCCCTTGCTTAGTGGTGYTGCAGACTCTGGTGCCTTTCAGAACAGGTGTATATATACTGAGATCATGTGACAGATCATGTGACACTTAGATTGCACACACGTGGACTTTATTTAACTAATTATGTGACTTCTGAAGGTAATTGGTTGCACCAGATCTTATTTAGGGGCTTCATAGCAAAGGGGATGAATACATATGCATGCACCACTTTTMCGTTTTTAATTTTTTWKAATTTTTTGAAACAAGTTACTTTTTTTCATTTCACTTCACCAATTTGGACTATTTTGTGTATGTCCATTACATGAAATCCATATAAAAATCAATATCAATGACAGGTTGCAATGCAACAAAATTGGAAAAATGCCAAGGGGGATCAATACTGTTGCAAGGCACTGTAATTCTCTACTAAAATAAACTACACAGCATGACCAGCTTCCAGAGTTGTGTATTGTAATGAMTGGTGGTGGAACTCATTTTCACTGTCACTGGATGGATTAGAACAAATATGCCCAAGTGAGTTTAGAATGTGCTGACGTAACAAACAACACTGACTGATTGATAGAGGAACCACTGGACCTAGCCATCCATCATTACGGGAAATAAATGGCACTTTTTCATTGGACATTTTCTTTTTTTTAAATAACAATTTACAAGCTACAGTGAAAGCAATCAATTGTGATTTGGTTGCTCTGTTAGTGACAATACATACCATTTTTATTTTGGAGACATTAACTGGGGTTGTAATATTTGTTGAGAGTGGACAATGAATTTGAAATATGAAAAGATCATTGTTCCCATAGCTACTTAAGAGAAGCCACTCTACCATAAAACTACTCTTGCCGAGATAAATTATAAGGTATGAATCATGATGTGCTTGCTTTAGAAAAACTAACTTAAAAAAGTAACGTTTAAAAAAAAAAAAGGAACGATTGACATGCATCATTGAGTATAATGGTGGAATGGAGAACAGGGAATGGAGATTGGCTGGCTTCTCCAAGTATTCCGCCTTATTAAGAAATAACCCACTGATATTTAAATGTGTACAAGCTGTTAGTTGTCAAGACAACTGGTTGGCAGTTGCAGCATAGAGAAAATGCAATGGTTGGCAGTCACCCTGGCATTGCTGTGGATTGTCACCTTGGCATTGCTGTGGATTGTCACCTTGGCATTGCTGTGGATTGTCACCTCGGCATTGCTGTGGATTGTCACCTCGGCATTGCTGTGGATTGTCACCTCGGCATTGCTGTGGATTGTCACCTCGCATTGCTGTGGAATTGTCACCTCGGCATTGCTGTGGATTGTCACCTCGGCATTGCTGTGGATTGTCACCTTGGCATTGCTGTGGATTGTCCACTTGGCATTGCTGTGGATTGTCACCTTGGCATTGGCTTCTGGTAATCCATTGGATGAATAAAGCCTTCAAATGAGATATGGAATGCCACAGTTGTCAAGGACTCCAGCTGGAATGAGAGTTTGAATATCTTTAGCCTTGATTAAAGGTCCAATGCGCATTTTTCTTATGTCAAAATCAAATAATTATATTGGTAACAATTAGGTACCTTACTATGGTAAAAAAGTGGTAACAAAAAGAAACAACAATAGCTTCTTAGCAAAGAGCAATTTCTGGGAGTGGTCTAAGTGGGGAGGGGARAACTGAAAATGAGCTGTTATTGGCAGAGAGGTTTGGAACTCTCTTTCCCAGTGGTCTGTTAACTAATTTACCACCTGGTGATGTAACCAGACGGGCCAAAACACAATCCCACCAAAACAGGATGACAATTCAGGCAGTCTTTTCAAACAGGTATTATTCCAACCTCATAGTGTGGAAATACACTATATATGAAATATTTTTGGACTCCACTTTTTGACTGAACTGGGCCTTTATGACATATTTTTCGGTGACTCGTTTCAACTTTGTGGTGGAATTATTGTAATCAAAAGGAGAGGTTTTTAGATTTCTTCAAAACAATAAAGCTTTATTATTTAATTACTGCAGTAATGGAGCTGGTCAGTAATCACCCCTGGAGGGGATCACTGAGAAATCAACGAGCGGATTTGAGCCACAGAATTGTATAACAAAGTCCATCCTCCTGGATGTTCATGACAAATAACAGATGTATGGAATGGGTCACAAGGTTACTAATAATTAACAGCAAACAGTATCTTCTGTAAATAAATAATGTCCTCAATGTGTAGAGACCAGGCTCTGGCCCAAGTCATCTCTCCCTGATACCTTCCAGTCAGAAACATTAACTCATGCTATGGAATRCGGTATCACCCAAAGACATCGTACATCTTCCAGAGGCCCACTCTCAGAAGAACATACACAGATGAGCGTTCTAACAACCCCTTATTGCATAAAACAACCATTTGATGCAATATCAGCATTGTAACATAATCTTGTTATTTCTCCACCATAACATTTTAATGCAATAGATTATTARGGGTAGAAGAATGCTTGACCCGTTCCAAAATTCAGTGAATAAGAAAAAAGCACAACACGTTCTATGACTATTATCCTTCCAGGTAGGAAGGTGAATTAAAATCGCAAGGTTAATGTGTCTGCTGCCTTCAAAAMAAAAGTTGCCCTAAATTGCCCTATAGTATTTCTTTGCCTCTCTCTGACCTTAAAATAATTCTAATTCTTATGTAGGTCAGAGATAAGAAAAGAGGAAAGAGGAAGACATTGGTCTGTGTAATTATTCAGAGAAGATACAAATTACCAGAGAGAACCAAGTACAGAGATGAACAAATGTGTTTTATAACACAACCATCCCTGGGGGTGATACACGAGTTCAAACAATGATACAGACACAGACACATATACAGACACATATACAGACACACATACAGATACTTAAACATACACGGACACAGATAAATACATAGACACAGACACAGATACAGAAACAGCCACAGACACCGATACACACACAGACACATACACAGACACATACACAGATACATACACAGATACAGATAGAGATAAAGACACATATACAGATACAGACACATACACATGCACAGACACAGATACAGACACGGATACAGATACGGACACAGGCACAGACACCGATACAGGCACAGGCACAGACAAAGACAACACCGACACAGATACAGACACAGATACAGTTGAAGTCAGAAGTATACATATACCTTAGCCAAATACATTTAAACTCAGTTTTTCACAATTCCTGACATGTAATCCTCATTTAAAAATACCCTGTTTTAGGTCAGTTAGGATAACCACTTTATTTTAAGAATGTGAAATGTCAGAATAATAGTAGATAGCATGATTTATTTCAGSTTTTATTTCTTTCATCACATTCCCAGTTGGTCAGAAGTTTACATACACTCAATAAGTATTTGGTAGCCCTCCACAAGCTTCCCACAGTAAGTTGGGTGAATTTTGACCCATTCCTCCTGACAGAGCTGGTGTAACTGAGTCAGGTTTGTAGACCTCCTTGCTCGCACACGCCTTTTCAGTTCTGCTCACAAATCTTCCATAGGATTGAGGTCAAGGCTTTGTGATGGCCACTCCAATACCTTGACTTTGTTGTCCTTAAGCCATTTTGCCACAACGTTGGAAGTGTGCTTGGGGTCATTGTCCATTTGGAAGACCCATTTGCGACCAAGATTTAACTTCCTGACTGATGTCTTGAGATGTTGCTTCAATATATCCACATAATTTTCCTGCCTCATGATGCCATCTATTTTGTGAAGTGCACCAGTCCCTCCTGCTGCAAAGCACCCCCACAAATGATGCTGCCACCCGTGCTTCACGGTTGGGATGGTGTTCTTTGGCAAGCCTTCCTGTCAAGGCTGTGGGTAACTGGTGAAAGGAGTCAGGCGCAGGAGAGCCGAGTGCGTGAACAAGGTATTTAATACAAGATAACACCAGTATAAACACAATACTATGGTGCGGAAAAATGCTGGTACCACAAAAAACGGGCGTAATAACAAAACCCGGCAACAAAATACCAGCCGTCAGTAACAGCCTGAACAATAAAACAAACACGCACACAAACATGGGGGAAACCAGAGGGTTAAATAATGAACATGTAATGGGGGAATTGAAACCAGGTGTGTAGAAAACAAAGACAAAACAAATGGAAAATGAAAAGTGGATCGGCGATGGCTAGAAGGCCGGTGACGTCGACCGCCAAACGGCGCTCGAATAAGGAGAGGGACCGACTCCGGCAGAAGCCGTGACACTCCCGCTTTTTCCTCCAAACATAGCAATGGTCATTACGGCCAAACAGTTATATTTTTGTTTCATCAGACCAGAGGACTTTTCTCCAAAAAGTACCATCTTTGTCCCCATGTGCAGTTGCAAACCGTAGTCTGGCTTTTTCATGACGGTTTTGGAGCAGTGGCTTCTTCCTTGCTGAGCGGCTGTGGATATAGATACTTTTGTACCTGTTTCCTCAAGCATCTTCACAAGGTCCTTTGCTGTTGTTCTGGGATTGATTTGCACTTTTCGCACCAAAGTATATTCTTCTCTAGGAGACAGGACGCGTCTCCTTCCTGAGTTGTATGACGGCTGCGTGGTCCCATGGTGTTTATGCTGGCGTACTATTGTTTGTACAGATGAATGTGGTACCTTCAGGCATTTGGAAATTTCTCCCAAGAATGAACCAGACTTGTGGAGATCTACAATTTATTTTCTGAGGTTTTGGCTGATTTCTTTTGATTTTGAAAGTAGCCTCGAAATACATCCACAGGTACACCTCCAATTGACTAAAATTATGTAAATGAGCCTATCAGAAGCTTCTAATGTCATGACATAATTTTCTGGAATTTTACAAGGTGTATAAAGGCACAGTCGACTTAGTGTATGTAAACTTCTGACCCACTGGAATTGTGATACAGTGAATTATAAGTTAAATAATCTTCTGTAAACAATTGTTGGAATAATTACTTGTGTCATGCACAAGTAGATGTCCTAACCGACTTGCCAAAACTATAGTTTGTTAACAAGAAATTTGTGGAGTGGATGAACAATTATTTTTAATAACTCCAGTCTAAGTATATGTTAACTTCCATCTTCATGTGTACATACACAGACACAGACACAGGCACAGCACAAGGCACAGACACAGACATAGATACTGACACAGATGTGGTGTGCTGGACACTCCAACTCATCTACGTGCTTTCCTAGAGAGAGAGAGAGAGAAAACCAGAACAGATAATAGGGGAAAGAGAGAGAGAGAAACAGAACATAGAGAACGAGAAAGAAACAGAAAGAGAAAGAGAAAATAGAGGGCAGAGAGAGAGGGATACTTAGAAAGAGAGGGATAAGGCGTGTTGCATGTAAAGAGTTTAACAGTCAACTCTAAGGGCCTGCTAATGAAATGATGCATTGTTGTAAAGTACCTGAGTAAAAATAATTTTAAGTACTACTTAAGTAGTTTTTTGGGTATCTGTACTTTACTTTATTATTAATATTTTTTGACAACTTTTACTTTTAGTTCACTACATTCCTAAAGAAAGTCTTGTACTTTTTAAATTCCATACATTTTCCCCGATGCCCAAAAGTACTTGTTACATTTTGACAGGAAAATGGTCCATTCACGCACTTATCAAGAGAACATCCCTGGTCCTCCCTACTGCCTCTGATTTGGTGAGTTCACTAAACACAAATGCTTCATTTGTTTTCTGTTAGATGGCTATCTGTAAATAAATAAAAAACAAGAAAATTGTCCCATTTTGTTTGAGTAGTATAAGGACTAAATGCACAGGGATAATGGGGAAGATGGGCGACACCTGGAGGGGGGTGGAGACAAGCACAAAGACAGGTGGAACAGATCAGGGTGTGACAGTAATGCCCTGCAAGATTGAGATAAGCAATTAGTGAAAGTACATATCTTGCTACTTTTTCTAAATGACTGTAAACATAGATGAACTACATCTTCCAAGTACCGCAGCAGATTAGCTGTTTTGATGTGTTCCTAATTGATCAAATGGCTATATGTTCTATATGGTCATCTCAAATATTTTCAATCTAAACTCTCTCTCTTAAACATTACTTTCAATTGGGGCCCTAATGGTTTGAATGGCTCTTGAATCAGACCAGGGTATGAGAATAGAACAGTCGTTTTAAAGAGTTGAAGTGGACTGTTGAATAAAACAGAGATGCTTGCTCCTAATGCTCTGTCTAATACTTGGCTTGCTCTAATGTACTGTGCGTTGGAGGGCTGATTCTGAACTGAGCGTGAGTGATATTGAGTACATTATCTCTGAGTCTAACCAACCAGGCCTGCCTTTAGCAGCTTTTAAGGGTTCAGAATAGAAATGTTTACAAACATAATTTCAGTGTTGGAAAAAGTACTCAGTTGTCATACTTGAGTGAAAGTAAAGATACTTTAACCCTCCTGTTATGTTCGTTTCATGTTCATTGATTCTGTGTTCCCTGTCCAAAATGACTGCCCCATTATAGCTGATTAAATCCATATAATACATATATTATCACCTAATGTTGTGTTAGATCTTTTATTCAACTTAAGTTATTGTGAACATTACAAGTTTTTGAACTTCTATTTGCTATTTATGGCCTGTAGGCCTCTTTGACCTGAGCTCATACAACCTGTTTTTGAATAAAAAAAGCATAATGTATGGATTATTTTGACTATAGCAAATACTCAGATGAAACATATTGTGTTACTTATCACAAACTACTTTGTGTCAAAGTTTAACAAGGACTCTCTCCTCCTCACCAGTATCATGATCCAAAGA
>NC_036854.1:3380700-3386453 GCF_002910315.2 Salvelinus sp. IW2-2015 | reverse complement strand
TACTTTAAATTCCATACATTTTCCCCGATGCCCAAAAGTACTTGTTACATTTTGACAGGAAAATGGTCCAATTCACGCACTTATCAAGAGAACATCCCTGGTCCTCCCTACTGCCTCTGATTTGGTGAGTTCACTAAACACAAATGCTTCATTTGTAAATTCTGTCTGAATGCTATCTGTAAATAAAATAAAAAACAAGAAAATTGTCCCATTTTGTTTGTTGAGTAGATAAGGACAAATGCACAGGGGATAATGGGGAAGATGGGCGACACCTGGAGGGGGGTGGAGACAAGCACAAAGACAGGTGGAACAGATCAAGGGTGTGACATAATGCCCTGCAAGATTGAGATAAGCAATTAGTGAAAGTACATATCTTGCTACTTTTTCTAAATGACTGTAAACATAGATGAGACTACATCTTCCAAGTACCGCCAGCAGCAATTAGCTGGTTTTGATGTGTTCCTAATTGATCAAATGGCTATATGTTCTATATGGTCATCTCAAATATTTTCAATCTAAACTCTCTCTTTAAACATTACTTCAATTGGGCCCTAATGGTTTGAATGGCTCTTGAATCAGACCAGGGTATGAGAATAGAACAGTCGTTTTAAAGAGTTGAAGTGGACTGTTTGAAATAAAACAGAGATGCTTGCTCCTAATGCTCTGTCTAATACTTGGCTGCTCTAATGTACTGTGCGTTGGAGGGCTGATTCTGAACTGAGCGTGAGTAGTATATGAGTACATTATCTCTGAGTCTAACCAACCAGGCCTGCTCTTTAGCAGCTTTTAAGGGTTCAGAATAGAAATGTTTACAAACATAATTTCAGTGTTGGAAAAAGTACTCAGTTGTCATACTTGAGTGAAAGTAAAGATACTTTAACCCTCCTGTTATTTTCGTTTCATGTTCATTGATTCTGTGTTCCCTGTCCAAAATGACTGCCCCATTATAGCTGATTATAAATCCATAATAATACATATATTATCACCTAATGTTGTGTTAGATCTTTTTATCAACTTAAGTTATTGTGAACATTACAAGTTTTTGAACTTCTATTTGCTATTTATGGCCTGTAGGCCTCTTTGACCTGAGCTCATACAACCTTTTTTGAATAAAAAAAGCATAATGTATGGATTTATTTTGACTATAGCAAATACTCAGATGAAACATATTGTGTTACTGTATACACTAACCACATACTTTGTGGTCAAAGTTAACAAGGACTCTCTCCTCCTCACCAGACGATCATGATCAAAGATACATGGTCATTGTGCTGCACAGAATGGATTGTGAGCAAGACCTCTAAAAAGTTTAATATATACAGAGCTGCGAGAATAAGGTTCTTTAAATTATTGAAACAATGTTGCGATTGTTTGTGAGAATGCCACACACGTGTGGTTCTCGGGGGGAAAGATTTCTATTGGGGAAAGGTTCCCGGTGGGGTTGCCATGGAAGCCAAGAAGGGGAGTGAGTGATGTGTGTGTGTGTTGTGTTGTGTGTGTGTGTGTGTGTGTGTGTGTGTGTGTGTGTGTGTGTGTGTGTGTGTGTGTGTGTGTGTGTGTGTGTGTGTGTGTGTGTGTGTGTGTGGTGTGTGTGTTCAAACAACACATTGCATGTGGGGTCTGGGAGAGAAGTTTGTCCATCTGATGAATGGCCATGTGCCTGAATTCAATTTTATACACTAATATGTAGTCTCACCCATTAATTTCTAATGACTGGTCAGTTTTTGACAGGGAACACCACAAGTGTACAAAAGTTTTAAAAAAACAATCAAAATGTTATGAAAATCATCCAAATGTATTTTTGTGTGTTCCGATGCCCTGTGTGGACAAAGTCATGGCATGTGGCATGTACAGGATGGCAGGCAGGCTCGGGGTCAGGGCAGGCAGAAATAGTCAGAACTGGGAAAACTTGGAAACAGAACTTGAGAAAAGAAAGACGGCAAAGCACGCTGGTAAGACCTGACAAGACGAACTGGCAACAAACAAACAGAGAACACAGGTATAAATGCACAGGGGATAATGGGGAAGATGGGCRACACCTGGAGGGGGGTGGAGACAAGCACAAAGACAGGTGAAACAGATCAGGGTGTGACAATGACTGGACAATGTGTAACGATTTTAGAGAATGGTGACGGTGTACTTCTTCTTGTTGGTCTCAAACTCAGGTCTCTTTGCCCATAGTCAGACCTGCTAACCACTGCTGCAACAGGCTGTACAGGCTTACCTAGGCAAGGTTAATTAGAAATGGATGAGATGGTCTCTGATGTAGACACTGGCTACATAGCAGCTGAACATGTCTCACCATTCTTTCTGATGAGTCTACTACCTGTGTAATGGCTTAGCTATGGAAAACATATGGCATCTGCTAGGGCTAGGCAGTTCAATCCCCCCAAACCTCTTAGGGAAGCACCCCACCACTTATAACAACAGAAATGATTGATGAGAAAAGCCCTCCTTCCTCCATACCGCCACTTTGGAAACAATCTTTTAGGCCCCAAAGCTGAGAGTCAGGGCTCCTTGTAGTGTCAGGTCTATAATAGTCTCTCTATAGTAGAATGGGAGCCATTAGCCAGGTAAATGACACCAGCGAGCTAGAAAACATCCAAGGGCAAGTGAAAATGTTGCTAGGGTGAAAAGGTTTCAATCCAGCCTTAGGTTCTAGTGATGTTTGGATGTTTACCATGTATTTTCTGTAGTCCTTGGTGGGACTTCATACATAAACCTCTGTGCCCCTATCTGAGGTTGCACAATTACCAGGTTTTCTAGAAATCCTGGCTGGAAGATTATTCACTCCTTATTCCGTGAATCTTCCATCTGGGATTTCTGGAAAACCTCTGAATTTTTGGAAAGTTATCAGAAAGTTTTAACCCTGCTTCAGAAATACAGCTGTTCAATCAACTGCAGTTAAAAGCTAACCACATTGTGGGCTCATTCAGAATGTTTATTGTGTGCTAGAGATGTTAACGGCATTTGAATCAATACTCTTTATCAGGAATTGATTGAATTGGGTGTCATGTGAGGGGATTGGAGAAGACAGTGTGAACGTTTTGTTTTGACTGACTAGAATGTGTACATTATGAGGACAATTTCCCGCTGCAGTCCTCGCCTCCTTGGCTGAACACATGCTGAACTGGATACCAATTCTACAGTATACAATGCGCTGCAAATAGGTTTGTCCTTTTATTTAACCCTCTGATAATAACAGCTATCCTTATAACTAGTGCGGTGTAGCCCTACAGTGTGGTGAATTTACACTCTGAATGCAACATGGTGTTGACCAGAAAATAAAAAGTCCCTGGATGTTGTGTCTAAGCCTCTAGACTGTATGTTGTTGTGGTGGTTAGCTAGCTTAGCTTAGCCATAAGGAACAGAGTTGAAAAGCCCTATAACAGCTATATATAAAGGTGAATAGAGACTGTCAGTGGGTGTGCAAAACAGCAGTCATACTGTCTWWTCTCTTTCTTTCTCTCTCTCTCTTTCTCTCTCTATCTCAATCTCTCTCCTCATATTTTCAGTGGGAGTTGGACCAKAACCTATTCTTGAAAGATGGCGCAGACAGACATAGGTATTTCTGCTTCTAGCTCCTAAGCAAATTTGCAGTATTTAATTTTTGTTGTGTATTATTTCTTACATTATTAGCCCAGAACGTTTTTTGWRTTATTACATAAAGACAGAAATAACTGTTGGATATCAGAGCAACAGTAACTCACGAGTATTACGACCAGGAATACGACTTCCCGAATTAAATCCTTTGTTTGCACCCCCCAGGGAAATTGAACTTATCCCAGAGGCTGCTCCAAAACGGCGGAGAAGAGGTATTCGGAGTGTACTTCTACTCCCACTCAGGAGGYGGGCACACCATCCACCGCTTCCGAATATATTACTCGCYAATGTTCAGTATCTGGACAATAAAGTAGACAAGCTCAGGGTGAGGATCTCCTTCCAGAGAGAAATCAGGGACTGTAACATACTCTGTTTCACGGAATCATGGCTCTCTTCAGATATACTGTCCTCATCCATACAGCTAGCTGGGATCTCAGTACATCGCACAGACAAGAATAAAGAACTCTCTGGGAAGAAGGGCTGGGGTGTGTGTTTCATGATTAACCACTCATGGTGTGATTGTTATAACGTTCAGAAWCTCAAGTMCTATTGTTCACTCGACCTAGAATAGCTCACAATCAAATTCCGACCGTATTACCTCCCAAGAGAATTCTCTTCGGTTATAGTCACAGCTGTGTATATTCCCCCTCAAGCCGATACCATCACAGCCCTCAAGGAAATACACTGGATTTTATGCAAACTGGAACCACATATCCTGAGGCCGCATTATTGTAGATGGGAATTTTAACCTGTTAGTGACCCTTCGCATGCCAATCCCTTTAGCGGGATTGATTTGACAACATCCAGTGTATTGCAGAGCGCCAAATTCAAACTACAGATACATTTATATTCAAGATTCATGAAAATATAAGTGTAATACATCAAATTAAAGCTTAACTTCTTGTTAACTTCTTTTAGCTTGGGGGCCGAATTTTTATGTTTGGAAAAATAACGTTCCCAAGTAAACGGATACTTTTTGAATTTCCGTCTGCCTTTCAGGACCGGAACGAGCCTGTGGTTTCTCTGAACATAACGCGCAAACCAAATGGCGGTTTTTTGGTTATAAAACAAATCTTTACGAACAAAAATAAATGTATTGTGTAACTGGGAGTCTCGTGAGTGCAAACATCCGAAGATTATCAAAGGTAAGCGATGAATTTTATTGCTTTTCTGACTTTCGTGACCAAGCTAATTTGGGCTAGCTGTTCTTACTGTTTTGTCTAGTGATTGATAAACTCACAAACGCTTGGATTGCTTTCGCTGTAAAGCATATTTTCAAAATCTGACATGATAGGTGGATTAACAACAAGCTAAGCTGTGTTTTGGTGTTATTCACTTGTGATTTCATGATTATAAATAATTTTTAGTATTGTTTTTGAATTTGGCGCATTGCAATTCAGCGGTTGTTTACGAAAATGATCCCGCTAAAGGGATCCGTGTGGCAAGAAGTTAATCCAGCCGCAGTATCAGATTTCAAAAAGGCTTTACGGCGAAAGCAGACCATGCGATTATCTGAGAACAGCGCCCTGCATACAAACACATGAAAATAATTTTCAACCAGCAGGTGGCGACACAAAAGTCAGAAATAACGATATAATAAATGCCTTACCTTTGAAGATCTTCTTTTTGCAATCCTAATTGTCTCAGAGACACAATGAATGGTCGTTTTGTTTGATAAATTCCTTCTTTATATCCCCAAAATGTCCATTATTTTTGCGCGTTTGATTCAGCAATACACCGTTTCCAACTCGCCAACATGACTACAAAGTACCTAATAAGTGTCATGACGTTGGGTTGGGGTAGGTTTACGACAGTCATAAATACCTCTTTCCCTTTTTCTCTCTCCCCACTATAACTGATGTGACATAAGGAAACCCATGGGTTAACATAGAGATTCTGGGTAACATCAGAAGTTGGGGGAAATGAACTATATTCTGGTAACCAACCAACTGAACATATGCGGTGGTACTTAAGGTATATTATGTCAGTTCGGTTGCCCTCTGACACATTCTCATCAATGATAGAATGACATAAACTCTACTGTGGAAAGTATAAATGTCAGAGGTATCGGATTCACATGGAATTGTTGTTTAATTGAAATGTTTGAATATGACATTATTTGTGAAGAGATTAAATGTAAATTTTGGCTT
>NC_036854.1:3371031-3377524 GCF_002910315.2 Salvelinus sp. IW2-2015 | reverse complement strand
CTGACATAACGCGCAAACCAAATGGCGGTTTTTTGGTTATAAAACAAATCTTTATCGAACAAAAATAAAATGTATTGTAACTGGGAGTCTCGTGAGTGCAAACATCCGAAGATTATCAAAGGTAAGCGATGAATTTTATTGCTTTTCTGACTTTCGTGACCAAGCTAATTTGGGGCTAGCTGTTCTTACTGTTTTGTCTAGTGATTGAAAACTCACAAACGCTTGGATTGCTTTCGCTGTAAAGCATATTTTCAAAATCTGACATGATAGGTGGATTAACAACAAGCCTAAGCTGTGTTTTGGTGTATTTCACTTGTGATTTCATGTTATAAATATTTTTAGTATTGTTTTTGAATTTGGCGCATTGCAATTCAGCGGTTGTTTACGAAAATGATCCCGCTAAAGGGATCCGTGTGGCAAGAAGTTAATCCAGCCGCAGTATCAGATTTCAAAAAGGCTTTACGGCGAAAGCAGACCATGCGATTATCTGAGAACAGCGCCCTGCATACAAACACATGAAAATAATTTTCAACCAGGCAGGTGACGACACAAAAGTCAGAAATAAACGATATAATAAAATGCCTTACCTTTGAAGATCTTCTTTTTGCAATCCTAATGTCTCAGAGACACAATGAATGGTCGTTTTGTTTGATAAATTCCTTCTTTTATATCCCAAAATGTCCATTTATTTTGCGCGTTTGATTCAGCAATACACCGTTCCAACTCGCCCCAACATGACTACAAAGTACCTAATAAGTGTCATGACGTTGGGTTGGGGTAGGTTTACGACAGTCATAAATACCTCTTTCCCCTTTTTCTCTCTCCCCACTATAACTGATGTGACATAAGGAAACCCATGGGTTAACATAGAGATTCTGGGTAACATCAGAAGTTGGGGGAAATGAACTATATTCTGGTAATCCAACCAACTGAACATATGCGGTGGTACTTAAGGTATATTATGTCAGTTCGGTTGCCCTCTGACACATTCTCATCAATGATAGAATGACATAAACTCTACTGTGGAAAGTATAAATGTCAGAGGTATCGGATTCACATGGAATTGTTGTTTAATTGAAATGTTTGAATATGACATTATTTGTGAAGAGATTAAATGTAAATTTAGCTTCAAATGAGAGTCTGTGCTTTCATAAGTTTTCCTCAGCTCAACCAGTGGCCCGCCCCTGTGAAGAGGCATGGGTTATAAACTTTTCAGACACACCCCTCTCCCTCCACTATATAAAGCCATTGACGAAAATGTAACTTCCTGTTCCGGGTACATTTTGGATGACGATCCGATGTTCAAGAATGGTTCAGACAATAACTACAGAACTAGGCAAACATCAGCATGGACTTTGATTGTGAATGGTATAACTTTGAACTCGTGTTCACTACAGAAGTGATATCTCCTAGCCGTTGAGTTGGCAACAGCTGCTACAAACGCAGGTTAGGAAGGACAGTCCCGAGTATCCCGTCTTCCACACACAACGTTACTACAACGTATTCCCGTGACTACCAGAGACATTCTCCAAAGACCAGAGGACTTCGGGTTGGCGACACGGTCCATCTACCACCAACGCTACTGAAGCGCAGCCTCAGAGTAAATATGTTATTGCATTTTCTTTTTCAAATGGGCGGTAATTTAGAATGCATCAGATACTGTATTTACGACAGCACAGCTCGCCTATGTTCAAATCTCCCGCTCTTTCACTAAGACTCAGCCCCTTCCTTTGTGTAACAAGCTGTCATATCTATTCCGCCCGCTAGGGAACGTTTTCTGTATGACGTAATTTTGATCAAGTTATTATTTAATTGTAATGTGTGAATTCTGTGTGATTAGTTAGGTATTTAGTAAAATAAATAATAAACCCAATTTTGTATTGCTGATTCAACTTGTTAGCCAGGATTCTTGCAGATAATCAAGTACTTACAACTTTCAAGATGAGACTGAATAAAATGACGATTAATTGTGACTGCTATTTAGGTAAAATATTACAAATCTTAAGAGTTTATTTCGAAAGATAACAGCTCTATAAATATTATTTCGTGGTGTCCCTCTCTAGTTAATTAATATTTACATGATTAGTTCAATCAGGTAATATTAATTACGGAGAAATTATTTTTAGAATGGCATGTCCATAGCAATCAAATCTGGCATAGTCAAAGACACGACAATAAGTTACCTGTAAACTTGGTCCAAACATTTCAAACAACGTTCCTAATCCAACCTAAGGTATCCTAAAACATAAATAATCGCTCAAATTTAAGACGAGATTCCAATACCGGATAAAAACAATGTGAAGCGCRTTCCAGTTCACGCRCAMCAAACACTAGAGTCCACCTGTAGTGACACAAAGAACAGCCATGCTTCTTCATTTCTCAAAAGAAAAACATTGAACAATTTCTAAAGACTGTTGACATCTAGTGGAAGCCATAGGAACTGCAACCAGGTTCCTATTAAATAGGGCTTCCCATAGAAAACAATYGGGAAATACTATGACCTCAAATTGTTTTCCCCTGGATGGTTTGTCCTCTGCGTTTTRCCTGCCAAATCAGTTCYGTTATACTCATAGACATTATTWTAACCGTTTTAGAAACTTTAGAGTGTTTTCTATCCACATCTACCAATTATATGCATATCCTAGCTYCTGGGCCTGAGTAACAGGCAGTTTACTTTAGGCACACTTTTCATTCGGACGTRAAAATACTGCCCCTATCCCTAAGAAGTTTTAACAAAGCAAATTTGAGGAAAACGCTACCGAAGTTCTATCACCACATTGACTGTAGTACTCGCACTGGGAAACTGCTGTTCTCTCTTCTGGGATGCMTACAAGGCTCTCCCACGCCCTCCCTTCGGCAAATCAGATCACAACTCMATTTTGCTCCTCCCTTCCTATAGGCAGAAACTCAAACAGGAAGTTCCTGTGCTAAAGTCTATTCAACGCTGGTCTGACCAATCGGAATCCACGTTTTAAGATTCTTTAGATCAAGCTGACTGRGATATGTTCCGGGTAGCCTTGGAGAATAACATTGATGTATACACGGACACGGTGACTGAGTTCATTAGGAAGTGTATAGGGGATGTTGTTCCCACTGTGACAATTAACCTACCCAAACCAGAAACCGTGGATAGATGGCAGAGTTCGTGCTAAACTGAAAGCGCGAACCACCGCATATGACCATGGCTTGGTGACTGGGAATATGGTTGAATACAAACGATGTAGTTATTCCCTCCATAAGGCAATCAAACAGGAAAAACGTCAGTACAGAGACGAAGTGGAGTCGCAATTCAACGGCTCAGACACAAGCCGTATGTGACAGCGTCTACAGACAATCACAGATTTCAAAGAGAAAACCAGCCATGTCGCGGACAATGATGTCTTGCTCCAGGATACATCGCCCCCTTTGAGTATAACACAGTGCCATCAAYGCGACCCGCTCCCAAGGACTGTGAGCTCTTGTTCTCCGTGGCCAACGTAAGTAAGACATTTAAGCGTGTTAACCCTCGCAAGGCTGCTGGCCCAGATGGCCTCCCTAGCCAAGTCCTCAGAGCATGAGCAGACCAGCAGGCTGGAGTGTTTAAGGACATGTTCAATCTCTCCCTAWCCMAGTCTGCTGTCCCCRCTTGCWTCAAGATGTACCCAAGAAAGCAAAGGTAACTGAACTAAATGACTATCGCCACATAGCACTCACTTCTGTCATCATGAAGTGCTTTGAGAAGCTCGATAAGGATCTTATCTGTCACACCCTGATCTGTTTCACCTGTCTTGTGCTTGTCTCCAACCCACACCATGTGTCTCCCRTTTGTCCCCATTATCTCCTGTGTATTTATACCCATGTTTCCTTTTTGTCTGTGTTTTCTGTTTGTCTGTTGCCAGTTYGTCTTGTCCCGTCAAGTCCTACCYGCTTTTTTCCMMGTTTTCTAGTTTCTATAGTTGATGTTTTCTAGTCCTCCCGGTTTTGAGCATTCTGTCTGCCCGGACTCTGATCCTGCCTGCTGTTTTTTAMCTTACTGACACTGCCCTGGATTTCTGASYTCTGCCTGCCCTTGACCTGTCATTTGCCTGCCCCCTGTTTTGTAATACACATTTGAACTGTCTGCATCTGGGTCTTATCCTGAGTCCTGAAAATATCCCCTCTACCTTGCCTGACTTCCTAAACCAACTTMAATTTGCTTACCATTGCATTGGATTGCACTGCACACTGCCCTATCCCATCTGGCCAAGAGGAATACCTATGTAAAAATGCTGTTCAGTGACTATAGCTCAGCCTTCAGTACCATAGTACCCTCCAAGCTCATCATCAAGCTCGGGAACCTGGGTCTGAACCCYGCCCTGTGGCACTGGGTCCTGGACTTCCTGACAGRCCGCCCCCAGGTGGTGAAGGTAGGAAACAACACCTCTACTTCCTTGATCCTCARCACAGGGGCACCACAAGGGTGCGTGCTCAGCCCCCTCCTGTACTCCTTGTTCACCCATGACTGCGTGGCCTCCAACTCAATCATCAAGTTTTCAGAGGACACAACCATAGTAAGCCTGATTACAAACAATGACGAGACAACCTACAGGGAGGAGGTGAGGGCCCTGACGGAGTGGTGCCTGGAAAATAACCTCTCCCTCAACATCAACAAAATGAAGGAGCTGATCATGGACTTCAAGAAAAAKCAGAGGGAGCACACCCATATCTACATTGACAGGCCCACAGTGGAGAAGATGGAAAGCTTCAAGTTCCTCGGCGTACACATCACTGACGATCTGAAATGGTCCACCCACACAGACAGTGGGGTGAAGAACGGCGCCTCTTCAACCTCAGGAGGCTGAAGAAATTTGGCTTGGCACCTAAGACCCTCACCCACTTTTACATATGCAGAAGGTATTAAAAGAAAGGGATGTATACTACATTCTTTGTTTGTAAAAAAAAAAATCATGTTCTATGCTTTACTTCATTTTATCTGAACTGAATTGAACCCCTATCGCTTCTCATTACATCACTGAGACATACTGTACTGTACTGTAACACTCCATTCTTCTTCTTAGTATATAATCATACAGTTCCCTTTCTTGTTTTGAAATGTCAACAGAAAAAATCATCATCCTCATGTATTTTGAGAAAATAACAGTGAGTTTACATCTCAGTTCTGCTTCACATGCAGAGCCTACAACAGAGGTTCTCCACCCTCCTCCCTCCTTCGTCCTCAGTAACCTCACTCAGCTTTGAGAAGCAGTAGGGTGTGTGGTGGTGGCGTAGGGTGGTCTAGGTGTGGAGGGGTGTTGACAGCTCACCATAGCCCCCTGGCACTCCCCTTCATTGACTGAGACAGATGCTGGGTTCAGCTTAAAGGACGCGCCCACAAATATATAGCTGAAATCAAGAATGTAGATAAATTGCGTTGGTGAGACAATCTCACAACAAATTGATTGTCAGCTCTGTATTTATATTCCCACTGTCGTAACAAATTGTCTGGTGTGGAATGGTATTGATACCCTTCACAAAAGCAGGAGAAAGAGAGAGAAAACAGAGATGGAGGGAGACGGAGAGAGACAGAGAGAGAAAGAGTGTGAGAGTGGATGAGTAAGAGAGAGAGAGAGAGAGAGAGAGAGAGAGGAGAGAGAGAGAGAGAGAGAGAGAGAGAGAGAGAGAGAGAGAGAGAGAAGAGAGAGAGAGAGAGAGAGAGAGGAGAGAGGAGAGCATGAGAGAGATAGAGTGAGTGAGAGAGAGATGGAGCAAGAGCAATATAGAGGGAGTGTAAAAAAAGACTCTGCTTGTGCGCTCGCTTGAGAAGCTGTATTGACTCATGAAGCATGAAACTTAAACCACTTAAAGGATTTTTACCAATGCAACAAAGACACAATAGCGCATTATTTGACAAGCCCCTACAGAGTCTGCTGGCCTCTGACTACAGGCTTCTTGTTGGGATAGCTAATGGAAAACTCATCCGTTTGTTTCTCTCTGTCCTCTGATTACAGGCTCTTGTTGGGATAGCGAAAGGAAAGCTCATCCGTTTGTTTCTCTCTGTCCTCTGACTACAGGCTTTTGTTGGGATAGCGAAAGGAAAACTCATCCGTTTGTTTCTCCTTGCCTCTGATTACAGGCTTCTTGTTGGGATAGCGAAAGGAAAACTCATCCCTTTGTTTCTCTCTGTCCCCTCAGCCCTTCTAGTGAGTAGATGATGTGAGTTAAAAGGGTGATGTTGGTAAGACATTGAAAAATCTACTGTACCTGGAGTTACACACACTCGTGTAGTTGCACGTGAGCATGCGCCACGCGCATGGAATCACCCATGAATGGAAACATGCACGCATGCATGCACACGCACGCACGCACGCACGCACGCACGCACGCACGCACGCACGCACGAACGCACGCACGCACGCACGCACGCACGCACGCACGCAGCACGCACACACACACACACACACACACACACAACACACACACAACACACACACACACAACAACACACACACACACACAACACCACACACACAACACG
>NC_036854.1:3341104-3364195 GCF_002910315.2 Salvelinus sp. IW2-2015 | reverse complement strand
ACACACACACACACACACACACACACACACACACACACACACACACACACACACAGGGGACAGTGTTCCATCCTGTTTCACCCTCTGATCTGGTGCTGCTCTGTCACTCCTGGCAACAGTGTGTGCTGGTAGACCTCTGCTGCTTCTCCCTCCAACACGGGAGCTGTAGGGCTGTGGATGTACACGTGAACCATGATCTATTCTTTAGAAGGATATCATTTACACTTGTATAAGTTTGTCATTTACGCTCCCCAATGTATTTATTTGGACAGCGAAGCTAAAACAAAGCTAAACATTTATTTTGAAGGGGGTAGAGCAGCTTTAATAATGCAGATAGATTGTGGCTTCCATATATTTTTTTGTAAATATATACAGTACCAGTCAAAAGTTTGGACACACCTACTCATTCAAGGGCTTTTCTGTATTTTTACTATTTTCTACATAGTATAATAATACTRAATACATGAAAACAATGAAACAACACATATGGAATCATGTAGTAACCAAGAACAGTAACAGTAGCGTCCCACCTGGCCAACATCCAACGAAATTGTAGAGCGCGAAATTCAAAAATACTAAATTCAAATATTTAACATTCTTGAAAATATATGTGTTATACATCAAAATAAAGCTTGACTTCTTGTTAATCCAGCCACCATGGCAGATTTCAAAAAGGCTTTACGGACAAAAGCAAAACCATGCGATTATCTGAGCAGACAGCACCCCGCATTAAAAACACATGAAAATCATATTCTCAACCAGGCAGGTGCGACACGAAAGTCAGAAAATACCGATATAAAAAATGCCTTACCTTTGATAAACCTTCTTCTGTTGGCACTCCAAAAGGGTCCCAGTTACATTCACAAAGGTCCTTCTGTTTGATAATTCCTGTTTATATACATACAAACTCAGTTTGCTGGCGTCTTCAGTCAATAATTCCACCCAGTTTCCCTCCATCAAAATGCAGACAAAATTGAATCCCAAACGTTACTAATAAACTTTCCAAACAAGTCAAACAACGTTTTATAATCAAACCTTAGGTATCCTAATACGCAAATAACTTAAAATTTAAGACGAGAGAAATAGTATGTTCATTTACCGGAAGATAAATAACAAAGGAACCGCCTTTCCTCCACGCGCTTTGGAAAACACTACAGCCAAAATGGGAGGCCACATTAGAAAAACTACAATTTTGGGTCATTTTCCAAAACCAGCCTGAAAGTCTTTCTAAAGGCGACTGGAAGCCTAGGAACTTTGCAAAATTGGGAGACTTGGGGCTTATAATTATAGTACTAGCCATTGGAAAATAGTCTGGTAAGCTGAATTTGTTTTGGGGAGGGGGATGTTTTGTCCTCGGGTTTCGCCTACCATATCAGTTCTGTTATACTCACAGACATAATTCTAACAGTTTTAGAAACGTTGAGTGTTTTCTATCTAAACCTACACATTATATGCATATCCTAGCTTTGGCCTGATAACAGGCAGTTTACTTTGGGCACGCTTTTCATCCTGATGTCAAAATACTGCCCCTACCCCAGAGAGGTTAAACAAATCCAAACTATATTTTATATTTAAAGTAGCCACCCTTTGCCTTGATGACAGCTTTGCACACTCTTGGTATTCTCTTCAACCAGCGTCATGATAGTCACCTGGAATGCATTTCAATTAACAGGTGTGCCTTTTAAAAGTCCATTTTTGGAATATCTTTCCTTCTTAATAGCATTTGAAGCCAATTATTGTTATACAAGGTAGGGTGGTATACAAAAGATAGCCCTATTTGGTAAAAGACCACGTCCATATTATGGCAAGAACAGCTCAAATTAGCAAAGATAAATTACAAATCCATCATTACTTTAAGACATGAAGGTCAGTCAAGTACGGAACATTTCTAGAACTTTGAAAATGTATTCAAATGCAGTCACAAAAAACCATCAAAAGCTATGAATGAAACTGGTCTCATTAGGACAGGAAAGGAAGACCCAGAGTTACATATGCAGCAGGAGGTTAAGTTCATTAGAGTTATCTGCACCTCAGATTGCGGCCTAAGTAAATGGCTTCCAGAGTTCAAGTAACAGAAAACTTCTCAACAATCAAACTGTTCAGAGGAACGCACGTGAATCGGTCTTCGTAGGTCAATTGATGTAAAGAAAACATAATCTCAAGGAACACCAGGGAGAAGAAGAGACTTACTTGGGCCAAGAAACACTGCACGAAAATGGAATTAGACCGTGGAAATCTGTCCTTTGATTTTTGGTTCCAACCGCTGTGTCTTTGTGAGACGTGGAGTTGGCGAACGGATGATCTCTGCATGTGTGGCTCCCACCTTGAAGCATGGAGGATGAGGTGTGATGGTGTGCGGGTGCTTTACTGRTGACACAGTCAGTGATTTATTTAGAATTCAAGGCACACTTAACCAGGATGGCTACCACAGCATTCTGCAGCGATACACCATCCCATCTGGTTTGTGATTAGTGGGACTTTCATTTGTTTTTCAACAGGACAATGACCCAAAACACACCTCCAGGCTGTGTAAGGGCTATTCGACCAAGAAGGAGAGTGTGGTGCTGCTTCAGATGACCTGGCCTCCACAATCAGCCAACCTTATACAAGTACTTGGGAGTATGGATAGATGCTACACTGTCCTTCTCTTAGTACATATCAAAAAGCTGCAGGCCAAAGTTAAATCTAAACTTGGTTTCCTCTATCGTAATCGCTCTTCTTTCTCCCCACCTGCCAAACTACCCCTGATTCAGATGACCATCTTACCCATGCTAGATTACGGAGACGTAATTTATAGATCGGCAGGAAAGGGTGCTCTTTAGCTGCTAGATGTTCTTTACCATTCGGCCATCAGATTTGCCACCAATGCTCCTTATAGGACACATCATTGCACTCTATACTCCTCTGTAAACTGGTCATCTCTGTATACCCGTCGCAAGACCCACTGGTTGATGCTTATTTATAAAACCCTCTTAGGCCTCACTCCCCCCTARCTGACATACTTTATCTACTGCAGCCCTCGTCCTCCACATACAACAATCATTCTGCCAGTCACATTCTGTTAAAGGTCTCCAAAGCACACACATCCCTGGTTCGCTCGTCTTTCCATTTCGCTGCAGCTAGCGACTGGAACGAGCTGCAACAAACGCTGGAACTGGACAGTTGTATCTCAATCTCTTCATTCAAAGACTCAATCATGGACAATCTTACTGACAGTTGTGGCTGCTTTGTGTGATGTATTGTTGTCTACCTTCTTGCCCTTTGTGCTGTTGTCTGTGCCAAATAATGTTTGTACCACGTTTTGTGCTGCTACCATTGTGTGCTGTTGTCATGTTGTGTTGCTAGCATGTTGTTGTCATGTTGTGTTGCTACTATGCTGTGTTGTCATGTGTTGCTGTCTTGCTGTGTTGTTGTCTTAGGTCTCTCTTTTTGTAGTGTTTTTTTATTTTTTATCCCTAGCCCCCGTTCCCACAGGAGACTTTTTGCCTTTTGGCAGGCCATCATTGTAAGTAAAAATTTGTTCTTAACTGACTCGCCAAGTTAAATAAGAGATAAATAAAATAAAAAATAAATATAATTGAGATGGTTTGGGATGAGTTGGACTGCAGAGTGAAGGAAAAACAGCCAACAAGTGCTCAGCATATGTGGGAACTCCTTCAAGACTGTTGGAAAAGCATTCCTCATGAAGCTTGTTGAGAGAATGCCAGTGTGCAAAGCTGTCATTAAGGCAAAAATTGACTTCTCTGAACAATCTAAAATCTAATATATTTAACACTTTTTGGTTACTACGTGATTCCATATGTGTTATGTCATAGTTTTGATGTCTTCACTATTATTCTACATTGTAAAAAAATTATTTCAAATACTAAWCTTGAATGAGTAGGTGTGTCCAAACCTTTGACTGGTACTGTATACAGTGCATTCTGAAAGTATTCACACTCCTTGACGTTTTCCACATTTTCTCATATAACAGCTGTGCTCTAGAATGAATTTAATAGTTTTTTCCCTCATCAATCTACACACAATATACCATAATGACAAAGCAAAAAAACTTTTTTTTAAAGTTTTGCAAATGTATATAAAAAAAAAGGATTATCATATTTAAACAAGTATTCAGACCCTTTACTCAGTACTGTGTTGAAGCATCTTCGGCAGCGATTACATTCTTGAGTCTTCTTGGGGATGAAACTACAAGCTTGGCACACCTGTATTTGGGGAGTTTCTCCCATTCTTCATGCAGATCACCTCAAGCTCTGTCATGTTGGATGGGGATATATATATACTGTACATATACATATCTTTTTAAAATATATGTTCCTTTATTATTTTTCCCTAACCCTACCACCCTTCTCCTATAATTGGAGTAAACTAATAGACAACAACACTTAGGCTTCTACTTCCAGCTTATACATGCTATATACATTTTGTGTACACAATGTATTTTACAATAGTTATCTTTTATTTGTTTTTAATCCCATCCTTTATCTACCATCAACCCCTCCCATCTTTCTCTGAAGCCCAYCCAGTTTGATTTCTATTTTGCCATATATTTTTAACTGTGCCGTTTCACAAAAGATCTGAACCTGCAWACATTTTAAGGACACAGTATATTTTACATTAATTATCTTGTTGTTTTTAATCCCACCCTTCAGGTCCACTCAACCCCTCTGTCACGCCCTGACCTTAGAGATCCTTTTTATGTCTCTATTTTGGTTGGTCAGGGCGTGAGTTTGGGTGGGCATTCTATGTCACTGACGTGATSTTCCGGTCTGGGTTGGCGCCCCCCCTTGGGTTGTGCCGTGGCGGAGATCTTTGTGGGCTATACTCGGCCTTGTCTCAGGATGGTAAGTTGGTGGTTGAAGATATCCCTCTAGTGGTGTGGGGGCTGTGCCTTGGCAAAGTGGGTGGGGTTGTATCCTTCCTGTTTGGCCCTGTCCGGGGGTATCATTCTATGGGGCCACAGTGTCTCCTGACCCCTCCTGTCTCAGCCTCCAGTATTTATGCTACATTAGTTTATGTGTCGGGAGGCTAGGGTCAGTTTGTTATATCTGGAGTACTTGTCCTGTCTTATCCGGTGTCCTGTGTGAATTTAAGTATGCTCTCTCTAATTCTCTCCTTCTCTCTTTCTTTCTCTCTCTCGGAGGACCTGAGCCCTAGGACCATGCCTCAGGACGACCTGACATGATGACTCCTTGCTGTCCCCAGTCCACCTGGCCGTGCTGCTGCTCCAGTTTCAACTGTTCTGCCTGCGGGCTACGGAACCCTGACCTGTTCACCGACGTGCTACTGTTCCCAGACCTGCTGTTTTCACTCTCTAGAGACCGCAAAGCGTAGAGATACTCTTAATGATCGCTATGAAAAGCCAACTGACATTTACTCCTGAGGTGCTGCACCTCGACAACTACTGTGATTATTATTATTTGACCATGCTGGTCATTTATGAACATTTGACATCTTGCCCATGTTCTGTTATAATTCCCCACCCCCGGGCACCCCAAACAAGCCAAGGAAAAGAGGCGGCCACCCCTCATAGCCTGGTTCACTCTCTAGTTTCTCTTTCTAGGTTTTGGCCTTTCTAAGGGAGTTTTTTCCTAGGCCACCGTGCTTCTACACCTGCATTTCTTGCTGTTTGGGGTTTTAGGCTGGGTTTCTGTACAGCACTTTGAGATATCAGCTGTTGTACGAAGGGCTATATAAATATATTTGATTTGATTTGATTTATGTCTGGTGTTCTATGTTGTCCTTGTTTTGTATTTCTATGTGTTTGGCCTGGTATGGTTCCCAATCAGAGGCAGCTGTCTATCGTTGTCTCTGATTGAGAACCATACTTAGGTAGCCTGTTCCCACCTGTGTTTGTGGGTGGTTATTTTCTGTTTAGTGTTTGTTGCACCTTTCAGAACTGTTCATTGGTCGTTTTGTTGTTTTTGTTCGCGTGTTCATCTTTATTAAAAGGTATTATGGATACGTACCACGCTGCACTTTGGTCCGATCTTGACTACTCCTCATCCGACGAAGACGAAGAACGTTACACCCTCCCATCTCTCTCTTAACACCATCCATTTTTTTATTTCTATTTGCCACAAAAGTTCTGAACCTTTCTATTCTCATAGTTTCAACAGATTGTAAATTAACGATAAAATGTTTTGCTAAAAGTATTATTATGTTATTGATCGATTGAATATGACTTTTCAAATCACCCAGTAGTGCTATCTGCAGAGTTAGCTCGAAGTAAATGTTGCACTTCTTCAAGCTAAAACTTTTAATTTGGATCTATACTCTAGCATTTTAGATTTGAGATCAAATGTTTAATATGAGGCGACAGTACAGAACATCACCTTTTATTGAGGGTATTTTCATACATAGCTGTTTAACCATTTAAAAATGAAAGCATTTTATGTATCTAGTCCCCCCATTTGAAGGTGTCATAAGTATTTTAACGAATTCACTACAGTGTATTAAATTTGGTTAACAATGTCGTACTTGGTCCCATATTACACAGCCTGGAGGTCTGTTTTGGGTCATTGTCCTGTTGAAAAACAAATGATAGTCCCACTAAGCGCAAACCAGATGGGATGGCGTATCGCTGCAGAATGCTGTGGTAACTATGCTCATTAAGTGTGCCTTGAATTCTAAATAAATCACAGACAGTGTCACCAACAAAGCCCCCCACACCATCACACCTCCTCCTCCATGCTTCAAGGTGGGAACCTCATATGCAGAGATCATCCCTTCACCTACTTTGCTTCTCACAAAGACACAGCGWTTGGAACCCAAAATCTCAAATTTGACTCATCAGACCATAGGACAGATTTCCGCCGGTCTAATGTCCATTGCTTGTGTTTYTTGGCCCAAGCAAGTCTCTTCTTTTTGTTGGTGTCCTTTAGTAGTGGATTCTTTGCAGCAATTTSACCATGAAGGCCTGATTCACGCAGTCTCCTCTAAACAGTTGATGTTGAGATGTGTCTGTTACTTGAACTCTGTGAAGCATTTATTTGGGATGCAATCTGAGGTAGAGTTAACTCTAATGCACTTATCCTCTGCAGCAGATGTAACTCTGGGTCTTCTTTTCCTGTGGCGGTCCTCATGAGAGCCAGATTCATCATAGCGCTTGATGGTTTTTGCAACTGCACTTGAAGAAACTTTCAAAGTTCTTGAAATGTTCCGTATTGACAAACCTTTATGTCTTAAAAGTAATGATGGACTGTCATTTCTCTTTGCTTATTTGAGCTGTTCTTGCCATAATATGGACTTGGTCTTTTACAAAAAAGGGCTATCTTCTGTATACCACCCCTACCTTGTCATAACACAACTGATTGGCTCAAACGCATTAAGAAGGAAATAGATTTCACAAACTAATTTTTAACACGGCACACCTGTTAATTGAAATGCATTCCAGGTGACTACATCATGAAGCTGGTTGAGAGAATGCCAAGAGTGTGCAAAGCTGTCATCAAGACAAAGGATGGCTACTTTGAAGAATCTCAAATATAAAATATAGTTTGATTTGTTTAACACTTTTTTGGTTACTACATGATTCCATATGTGTCATTTCATAGTTTTGATGTCTTCACTATTATTCTACAATGTAGAAAATAGCAAAAAAAAAWWACAAAATGGAATGAGTAGGTGTGTCCAAACTTTTGACTGGTACTGTATGTTTGATATTTTCTCAATATATGTTCAATTCTTGATATGCTAGGAAGTGACCTTGTCTCAGTATAACATGCTTTAATATTATTGCGTATTTTCCTGGATTCACACAAACTGGGATAGAGCCTAAATTACAGTAACAGAAAGTGACTAGACTTGTTTTTATCCCAGCAGTCTTCCATGTAGGATTCAAATGTTAAGCTACTGTATGCTAAGCTATATGGTTATTTGTGAGATAAGACTCTCCACAGCTCAAACAGTCCCTGTGGGGAAACAGAAATCATCAAAACGGTCACAGTTGAATGACTTGACCTATCCCACATTAATATGTTTGTCAGTCTCTTGGAGTTTCTTACAATGTTCTCTGTTAAATACCACATCAAACCAAACATTGTGTTTTCAACCTCAACAGTGAATCTTAAGAGTAACCGGGTGTGTCCACCAGCAAGTGATAACTCCGCTCATTTTCAACGGAAGGAAGTTGTTCGCTCTGAAGTTAAAAACAAGGCGAGAGAAGCTCTCCGAACACAGAGTGAACAGGGCAGGGCTTTATTTGGGGAAAGCTATCATGACTCGATTGACCTATCAAAGCTCACTATAGATTCCAGCCCTACTGGATTGGCTGTTGATACCTAACACTACATAGCATTCTGTTGGCTTGCTAGCACACATATGGAAAGCAACTATGGGCTAAGGTAGTGTGGCTAGGCAAAGCATCGCTTGCTAGTAGATATTGGCTGTAACTCTCTCTCTCTCTCTTTCKCCATGTGTAGTGGTGTAATACTGCAGTATCAGCTTGTGTGAACAGTGCTGTAATGTAAAAATCACATCCACTTATTTGTGGAAAAAATGTGTTTTCCGTGCTGAAGCTGCAAGGTTGACCCCATTGTAGAATCCAACCACTCTCCCCTCGACTCCCTCTCCCCTCCTCCTTCCCCCGGCATGTCTCCCTCACCTCCCTCTCAGTTCTATAGAGAGACACCCATGTCGATCTCCAAACGAATGGGACTACCTGTGGAGACCTGAGGAAATGGACTTGTTAAAAATKGTGACTTTTCATTTTTACATTTCAGCTCTCAACACAAAGACTTTCAAAGTCCAGCCTTCTTAAAAATATATCACAGCCTGGTATGTGTCCTGTGAGAGGAATATGGGTTTTGAAGTAAAAGCATCGAGAGGGGGGGGGGTGGAATCAAAATCAAAGTCAGAGGATTGTTAGTCAAGAATAAATGTTAAATAATGGTGTTTTGACTGTACAAATGTTGGGCCCTGGGTTGCTAGGAAGGTTAGAATAATCAATTTTCTTAATGGTAAACGGAAATGTATATCAGTGGCGRCCGCTGATTGTCTGAATACCCGGGCCGCTGATTGTCTGAATACCCGGGCCGCTGATTGGCTGAAAGATTACCGGTTGTGTCTTTAAGGATATATATACAGTGATTAGCGGGGGAGTGGGGACCACCCCCTCTGACAGCTTGCACATTATTAGAACATTTGAGCATTTGGGTTTGGATTCATTGGAAGCTGTAGAAACGATTTGCAGACATTAATGATCCATCTATACTTTATCTGTAATGTAGGAGTTGAACGTGAATGAATTTGCAAAAGCAATTTGAATTGATTAGTCAATGGCTATCTGGGAATTTAACTTTAATTAACCTGAACGTTGGTTCATATAGGTTTAATATAGGAAAGTTTAAAATGTCTCATTTAATTGGAAGAACCTGCAAAGGTATGTTCAACAATTTAACTTATTAAATTGAATGAGAGAATGATATCCAATCAATTGAGATTGTCTGGATTATCATAAGTGTAACCAGTAGTTCAAATGTTAGGGTACATTCACCACTAGGGTTACTTATCCCTAATGCCGAAGCCACATGGGATTCCCGCGAAGGCGGGACTTCCTTCAGTACTGGGTAGTACTGAATGAGCTATGCAAAATAGAATTTTACTGATTAATCAATGTTAATGACAAATCAAACCTGTGTAGGCTATTTGGGTACTAAACTTTAATTAATGAGAGCGTTGCTGTATCAAGTTTAATTTAAGGATTAGCCCCTTTTTTTAAATTTTCACCTAAAATGACATACTCAAATCTAACTGCCTGTAGCTCAGGCCATGAAGCAAGGATATGCATATTCTTGGAACCATTTGAAAGGAAACACTTTGAAGTTTATGGAAATGTGAAAGGAATGTAGTAGAATAAAACACAATAGATCTGGTAAAAGATAATACAAAGAAAAAACCAACCGTTCTTTTGTATTTTTTGAAATGCAAGAGAAAGACCATCATGTATTATTCCAGCCCAGGTGCAATTTCAATTTTGTGTGTGTGCAAAGTTTAAAACTGATCCAGTGAACCATTGCATTCCTGTAAAATTTTTGTATCAAGACTGCCCAAATGTGCCTGATTTGTTTTTTAATAACTTTTCATGTTCGAAATTGTGCACTCTCCTCAAACAATAGCATTGTATTATTTCACTGTAATAGCTACTGTAAATTGGACAGTGCAGTTAGATTAACAAGAATTGAAGCTTTCTGCCAATATCAGATATGTCTATGGTCCTGGAAATGTTCTTGTTACTTACAACCTCATGCTAATCGCATTAGCCTACGTTAGCTCAAACGTCCCGTGGAAGGGACACCAATTAATGTGAAAGTTTAAATTGTCTCATTTGTAGAAACCAATCCATTTGATATTATTTTAAATGTCCATTTGAAAAAGGTAAGTCTGGCAATTTTAATTATTAGTTCAACTGAATGAGATATCCAATCAGTTGAGATTGGCTGGAAATCATGAGTAACCACTTGTTAAAAACTTCTTGTCAATAGGGGGCGCTGTTTCACTTTGGAAAAAATCGTGGCCAAATAAATTAAACGGCCTCGTACCTGTTCTAGATCATACAATATGCATATTATTATTACTATTGGATAGAAAACACTCAGAAGTTTCTAAAACTGTTTGAATTATATCTGTGAGTAAAACAGAACTCATTTGGCAGCAAACTTCCATACAGGAAGTGAAAAATCTGAAAACGAGGCTCTGTTTCAGGGCCTGCCTATTCAACTGGCTTTTATTTATCGATATGTAGCACTTAATACGCCTTCCACTAGATGTCAACAGGCAGTGGAAGGTTGAATGGGGTGTCTAGCTTGATCTGAGGCCGAATAAGAGCTTTTGGAGTGACAGGTCAGCCATTTTGTCAGTGTTCCACGGCGCGCGAAGGAGCTCCACATTGTGTTCTGAAAAGCGTTCGGTATACACGGCGAATATCTCCGGCTCTGATTTTATTTGATACATATGAGAAAAACATCATAAAGTACGATTGTCAACCGAGTTTGATCAGTTTATCAACTTTATGGGACTTTTGAATTTTCCGATCTTTGCGCAAGAAGAAGATGGGAATGTTCGCGCCACATGGCTAGCCAAGGTTGCTAATTCGACAGAAGAAATGGACATTCTAAAACCAAACAACGATTTATTCTGGACCAAGGATCCTTGCACAACATTCTGATGGAAGCTCAGCAAAAGTAAGACACAATTTATGATGTTATTTTGTATTTCTGTGGAATATGTAGAATCCAACAGGGCGGAGAAATGTGAGCTGTCTCACAATAATGCATTTTGTAGTTGTAGTAAAGTTATTTTTTAAATCTAACACAGCGGTTGCATTAAGAACCAGTGTATCTTTCATTTGCTGTACAACATGTATTTTTAGTAAAGTTTATGATGAGTTCTTTGATTAGATTAGGTGACTGTCCAAAATATCTCCGAGATTTTGGTGAATTGTTGCTACAATATTCACAATGTATAATCACGATTTGCAGCTCTAAATATGCAAATTTTCGAAGAAAACATAAATGTATTGTATAACCTGATGTTATAAGACTGTCATCTGATGAAGTTGTCCAAAGGTTAGTGATTCATTTTATCTATATTGCTGTTTTTTGTGAAATCTATGCTGGCGGTGGATAAATAGCTTTGTGGGTTTGGCTATTGTGATGAGCTAATATAATTCTATATTGTGTTTTCGCTGTAAAACACTAGAAAATCGGAAAATATTGGCTGGATTCACAAGATGTTTATCTTTCATTTGCTGTACACCATGTATTTTTCATAAATGTTTTATGATGAGTATTTATGTATTTCACGTTGCTCTTCTGTAATTATTCTGTCTGCTTTAGTGCTACTTGTGATGGTGGCTGCAATGTAAAAACAGGATTTGCAGCTATAAATATGCACATTTTCGAACAAAACATAAATGTATTGTATAACATTATGTTATAAGACTGTCATCTGAAGAAGTTGTTCTAGGTTAGTGATTATTTTATCTCTATTTGTGGGTTTTGTGAAGGTACCTATGCGGTGGAAACATGGTGAAAATATGACGTTGTGTGTTTGGCTATTGTGGTTAGCTAATAGAAAATACATATTGTGTTTTCAATGTAAAACATTTTAAAAATCGGAAATGAATCGCTGGATTCACAAGATGTTTATCTTCATTTGCTGTATTGGCTTGTATTTCATGAAATTATATAATATGATATCCCTGTCCCGTTAGGCTAGGCTATGGAGTCAGCTTTTTTGATGAGATGCTCCCGGATCCGGATGGGTATGAAGTAAAGGCTAACCTGTTCTGAAACGCTGGAGACAGAAAGAGCACGTTTGGCCCAACACCTCTATTTTCTCAAAATTTTTATAATTAGCTGGATTGTTATCCAAGTACTATACATTTTATCACTAACTTTACCAACTCATAAGCACCCTGACGTCATCAGAACGCGACACCGGGACAACTTCAATGGGCAAACACACACAACCAATAATTCCTGTCTACAACTCCCCTGTTGTATAACATAATCTGGGTGTACAATGCAATCTGCTTTTCCATTTATATAGGCTGAATCAATCAAATGCCTCATTCTATCTTAGATTCCTCACACGGAGCATCACTATGTCATGTCGTTGTCTATCATTAAATGTGAAGACTGTACCACTCAAAGTCAATTCTTTGTAGAGCCACCTTTTGCAGCAATTACATCTGCAAGTCTCTTGGGTTTGTTCTATAAGCTTGGCACATCTAGCCACTGGGATTTTTGCCCATTCTTCAAAGCAAAACTGCTCCAGCTCCTTCAAGTTGATGGTTCCACTGTGTAAAGAAATCTTTAAGTCATACCACAGATTCTCAATTGAATTGAGGTCTGGGCTTTGACTAGGCCATTCCAAGACAATAAATGTTTCCCTTAACTTCTTTGGTATAGGGGGCAGCATTTTCACTTTTGGATGACTTTCGTGCCCATAGTGAACTGCCTCCTACTCTGTCTCCACATGCTAATATATGCATAGTATTATTATATTGGATGGAAAACACTCTGCATTTTCTAAAACTGTTTGAATGATGTCTGTGATATAACAGAATCTAATGGCAGGCAAAAACCTGAGAAAAAATCCAAACAGGAAGTGAAAATTCTGAGAGTGGTCGTTGTTAAAGTCATCGCCTATTCAATTCCTTGTAATATATGGATCTGTTTGCACTTCATACGCATTCCACTAGATGTCAACAGTCAGTAGAACGTGAATGAAGCTTATGCTGTGTTGTGGACCGGATGGGTGGGGAATGAGTCAGTGGTCTGGCAGATTGCCAGTTCTTGGTCACGCACTTTCCTCTTTATATCGTCTTGCGTTCCATTACTTATAGAGACTGAAAAGAATTCTCCAGTTGGAACTCTATTGGATATAAATGATAACAACATCCTGAAGATTGATTCTCTACTAAGTTTGACCAGTTTATTCGACCTGGAATATAACTTTTTTAAGTTTTCGTCCGACGTTTGCCTGCATCTGCGCGAGCGTTTGAACACGTGGACTACACATGCTAGCAAAATTAGCTAATTGGACATAAGTAATGGACATTATCGAAACAAACAACGATTTATTGTGGAACTAGGATTCCTGGCACTGCATTCTGATGAAGATAATCAAAAGGTAAGGGAATATTTATGATGTAATTTCGTATTTCTGTTGACTCCAACATGGCGGAGAAATGTTATTACATCTGAGCGCCGTCTCAGATTATTGCATGGTGTGCTTTTTATGTAAAGTTTTTTTTAAATCTGACACAGCGCGTTGCAAGTTTATGATGAAAGTATACCACCAACACCACCAACTCAAAGAAAAATTCTGCCATTTTTCCAGCCAAAGAGAGCAGTAACAAAAAGCACAAATAGAGATAAAATGAATCACTAACCTTTGATGATCTTCATCAGATGACACTCATAGGACTTCATGTTACACAATACATATATGGCTTGTTCGATTAAGTTCATATTTAATATCCAAAAACCTCAGTTTACATTGGCACCATGTTCAGAAATGCCTCCAAAAATATCCGGAGAAATTGCAGAGAGCCACGTCAAATAACAGAAATACTCATCATAAACTTTGATGAAAAGATACATGTTTTACATAGAATTAAAGATACACTTGTTCTTAATGCAACCGCTGTGTCAGATTTCAAAAAGCTTTACGGCAAAACACAATATTCAATAATCTGAAAACAGCGTTCAGCCACAAAAGCAAGCCATACAGTTACCCGCCAAATTGTGCAGTCAACAAAACTCATAAAAAGCATTATAAATCTTCACTTTCCTTTGCTGATCTTTCTGCCAACTCCCAGGACTCCCACTGTCACGCCTGACCTTAGTTCCTTGTTTATGTCTCTATTTTGGTTTGGTCAGGGCGTGAGTTGGGGTGGGCATTCTATGTTTTGTACTTCTATGTGTTTGGCCTGGTATGGTTTCCAATCAGAGGCAGCTATCAATCGTTGTCTCTGATTGAGAACCATACTTAGGTAGCCTGTTCCCACCTGTGTTTGTGCGTAGTTGTTTTCTGTTTGTGTGTCTACACCAGATAGAACTGTTTCGTTTGTGCCGTTTTGATAATTTTTGTTCTAGTGTTCGGTTATAATAAAAATCATGGACACGTACCACGCTGGACCTTAGTCCTCACCTTCTTCCACCGACAGCCGTTACACCCACTTCCACAAGAAATGTTCGTTTTGTTCGGTAATGTCCATAATTTATGTCCAATAGCAATTTTTGTAGCGTGTTTGTTAAACAAATCCAACGTCAGGAAGCGCGTTCACTAAAAGCTGACGAAATGTCCAAAAGTTCCGTAACAGTCAGTAGAAACATGTCAAACGATGTATTGAATCAATCTTTAGAATGTTTTTAACATAAATCTTGAATAACGTTCCAACCGGAGAATTACATTGACTTCAGATGAGCGATGGAACAGAGCTCCCTCTCATGTGAACGCGCATGGTCAAAGAATAGTCAGGTCATGGCAGACCTGACTAATTCCCCTCTCATTCGGCCCCCTTCACAGTAGAGGCATCAGACAAGGTTCTACAGACTGTTGACATCTAGTGGAAGCCGTAGGAAGTGCAAACTCATCCATATCTCGCTGTGATTTCAATAGGATCTTGGTTGAAAATCGACCAGCCTCAGAATTTCCACTTCCTGTTTGGATTTTTTCTCAGGTTTTTGCCTAATATGAGTTCTGTAATACTCACAGACATAATTCAAACAGTTTTAAAAACTTCAGAGTGTTTTCTATCCAATACTAATAATACTATGCATATATTAGCAACTATGACTGAGGAGCAGGCCGTTTACTCTGGGCACCTCTGTGCACCTTTCATCCAAGCTACTCAATACTGCCCCTGCAGCCATAAGAAGTTAAATTGCAGGTTGTAATGCAACAAAATAGGAAAAACGCCAAGGGAGTTGAATACTTTTGCAAGGCACTCTAAACGCCTTTTATGCTTGGTTCGAGGCAAGCAACACTGAAGCGTGAACGAGAGCACCAGCTGTTCTGAATGACTGTGTGATAACGATCTCGGTAGCCAATGTGAGCAGGACCTTTAAGCAGGTCAAAAATCACAATGCCGGTGGGGCCAGATGGATTACCAGGACGTGTACACAAAGCGTGTGCTGACCAACTGGCAAGTGTCTTCACTGACATTTTCAACCTCTCCCTGAGTCTGTAATACCAACATGTTTCAATTAGACCACCATAATCCCTGTGACCAAGGAAGTGAAGGTAACCTGCCTAAATGATTACCGCCCTGTAGCACTCACGCCGGTAGCCATGAAGTGCTTTGAAAGGCTGGTCATGGCTCACATCAACCACATCCTCCCGTATACCCTAGACCCACTCCAATTCGCATACTGCCCCAACAGATCAACAGATGACGCACTCTCAATTGCAGTCCCCACCGGCCTTTCCCAGGACGACAGAGGCAGAGAAAAATACCGTTTACAGGGAATTTATTCTTCCTTAAAGCAACTAACTTTGGCCTTCCAGATAGCCTGAGTACACGTATTTCTCATTTGCCTGAACGATAGCCTGTCAGCCTGAGTATGCGTGTGCCGAGCCTTTCGCCAAATGCAATTCTTGAGGTGGACTAACTCTGCAAGATCACGGTCGAACCAGGGGCTGAACCTGTATTTAATTATAATTTTCTTTATGGGGGAGTGTTTGTTAACAATACCACTGAAAATATAAAAAAAGAATGTCCCAGCGTCTTCGACAGAGGGGATCAAGCTGATTCTATACCATTTTACAGAGGCCAGGTCATGAAGGAAGGCTTGCTCATTAAAGTTTATGACAAATCAGGACAGGTCGTTTCACTGAGCAACCATTACGAACACAGGCTGTAAAACAGTGATCACTAAGGTCATTACAGAAAACACCAGACTGATACCTATCAGGATTATTTGTGAGGATAACATCAAGAGCATATTCTGGGTGTTTGAAGTCATACCTTGTGGAATTGGTAACAATCTGAGAAAGATGTAGGGAGTCCCATTGCTTTAGGACTTGGTCAGGTGGTTTAAGCATGTCCCAGTTTAGGTCAACAAGCAGGACAAATTCAGACTTGGTGTCGGGGCCAGGAGAGAGCTTAGGGCAGGTAGGGTACATGCCGGTGCTGATGGAGGACGATAGTACCCAGCAACAGTCAACAAAGAGCTATTTGAAAGTTTAATGCTTAAAACCAGCWAATCAGATTGTTTGTGGACAGACTTGGTGGAGACAACCGAGCACTGAAGGTGATCCTGGGGTACCTGTACCAGACAGGGGGAGACAGGTACCTGTACCAGACAGGGGGAGACAGGCCAGGGCAGACAGTGAACAGAGAGGGGTGCATGTGATGGAGGTACCTGTACCAGACAGGGGGAGACAGGCCAGGGCAGACAGTGAACAGATCGCCAGGTGGAAACCAAGCAGCAGCGCAGCAGGCAACGGGAGTAGGTATCACATCCACTTTGTCAATCCAATCAAAGCTATTGTATATATAACGTGATTTGACATAATTTTATCACTGTCTTGCCTTCTGGCCAAGCTGCTCTCAATCTTCCTTTACTGATTTGCTTCTTAATTAGTTCAAGCTAAGGTTTTCTCCTCTTACGGGGCACCATTTACAGTTGAAGTCGGAAGTTTACATGCACCTCAGCCAAATACATTAAAAATCATTTTTTTTTTATTCCTGACATTTAATCCTAGTAAAAATTCCCTGTCTTAGGTCAGTTAGGATCACCACTTTATTTTAACAATGTGAAATGTCAGAATAATAGTAGAGAGAATGAGTAATTTCAGCTTTTATTTCTTTCATCACAGGCCTCCTTGCTCTTATTTCTTTGTAGGCCTCCTTGCTCGCACACACTTTTTCAGTTCTGCCCACAAATGTTCTATAGGATTGAGGTCAGGGCTTTGTGATGGCCACNTGAGCTAATATAATTCTATATTGTGTTTTCGCTGTAAAACACTTAGAAAATCGGAAAATATTGGCTGGATTCACAAGATGTTTATCTTTCATTTGCTGTACACCATGTATTTTTCATAAATGTTTTATGATGAGTATTTATGTATTTCACGTTGCTCTCTGTAATTATTCTGTCTGCTTTAGTGCTACTTGTGATGGTGGCTGCAATGTAAAACCAGGATTTGCAGCTATAAATATGCACATTTTCGAACAAAACATAAATGTATTGTATAACATTATGTTATAAGACTGTCATCTGAAGAAGTTGTTCTAGGTTAGTGATTAATTTTATCTCTATTTGTGGGTTTTGTGAAGGCTACCTATGCGGTGGAAACATGGTGAAAATATGACGTTGTGTGTTTGGCTATTGTGGTTAGCTAATAGAAATACATATTGTGTTTTCAATGTAAAACATTTTAAAAATCGGAAATGATCGCTGGATTCACAAGATGTTTATCTTTCATTTGCTGTATTGGACTTGTGATTTCATGAAATTATATAATATGATATCCCTGTCCCGTTAGGCTAGGCTATGCTAGTCAGCTTTTTTGATGAGGATGCTCCCGGATCCGGGATGGGTATGAAGTAAAGGCTAACCTGTTCTGAAACGCTGGAGACAGAAAGAGCACGTTTGGCCCAACACCTCTATTTCTCAAATTTTTATAATTAGCTGGATTGTTATCCAAGTACTATACATTTTATCACTAACTTTACCAACTCATAAGACACCCTGACGTCATCAGATACGCGACACCGGGACAACTTCAATGGGCAAACACACACAACCAATAATTCCTGTCTACAACTCCCCTGTTGTATAACATAATCTGGGTGTACAATGCAATCTGCTTTTCCATTTTATATAGGCTGAATCAATCAAATGCCTCATTCTATCTTAGATTCCTCACACGGGAGCATCACTATGTCATGTCGTTGTCTATCATTAAATGTGAAGACTGTACCCACTCAAAGTCAATTCTTTGTAGAGCCACCTTTTGCAGCAATTACATCTGCAAGTCTCTTGGGGTTTGTTTCTATAAGCTTGGCACATCTAGCCACTGGGATTTTTGCCCATTCTTCAAAGCAAAACTGCTCCAGCTCCTTCAAGTTGGATGGGTTCCACTGGTGTAAAGAAATCTTTAAGTCATACCACAGATTCTCAATTGGATTGAGGTCTGGGCTTTGACTAGGCCATTCCAAGACAATAAATGTTTCCCCTTAACTTCTTTGGTATAGGGGGCAGCATTTTCACTTTTGGATGACTTTCGTGCCCATAGTGAACTGCCTCCTACTCTGTCCCACATGCTAATATATGCATAGTATTATTACTATTGGATGGAAAACACTCTGCATTTTCTAAAACTGTTTGAATGATGTCTGTGAGTATAACAGAACTCATATGGCAGGCAAAAACCTGAGAAAAAATCCAAACAGGAAGTGAAAATTCTGAGAGTGGTCGTTGTTAAAGTCATCGCCTATTCAATTCCTTGTAATATATGGATCTGTTTGCACTTCATACGCATTCCACTAGATGTCAACAGTCAGTAGAACGTGGAATGAAGCTTATGCTGTGTTGTGGGACCGGATGGGTGGGGAATGAGTCAGTGGTCTGGCAGATTGCCAGTTCTTGGTCACGCACTTTCCTCTTTATATCGTCTGTGCGTTGCCATTACATTATAGAGACTGAAAAGAATTCTCCAGTTGGAACTTATTGGATATTAAATGATAACAACATCTGAAGATTGATTCTCTACTAAGTTTGACCAGTTTATTCGACCTGGAATATAACTTTTTTAAGTTTTCGTCCGACGTTTGCCTGCATCTGCGCGAGCGTTTGAACACGTGTGACTACACATGCTAGCAAAATTAGCTAATTGGACATAAGTAATGGACATTATCGAAACAAAACAACGATTTATTGTGGAACTAGGATTCCTGGCACTGCATTCTGATGAAGATAATCAAAAGGTAAGGGAATATTTATGATGTAATTTCGTATTTCTGTTGACTCCAACATGGCGGAGAAATGTTATTACATCTGAGCGCCGTCTCAGATTATTGCATGGTGTGCTTTTTATGTAAAGTTTTTTTTAAATCTGACACAGCGGTTGCAAGTTTATGATGAAAGTATACCACCAACACCACCAACTCAAAGAAAAATTCTGCCATTTTTCAGCCAAAGAGAGCAGTAACAAAAAGCACAAATAGAGATAAAATGAATCACTAACCTTTGATGATCTTCATCAGATGACACTCATAGGACTTCATGTTACACAATACATATATGGCTTGTTCGATTAAGTTCATATTTATATCCAAAAACCTCAGTTTACATTGGCACCATGTTCAGAAATGCCTCCAAAAAATCCGGAGAAATTGCAGAGAGCCACGTCAAATAACAGAAATACTCATCATAAACTTTGATGAAAAGTACATGTTTTACATAGAATTAAAGATACACTTGTTCTTAATGCAACCGCTGTGTCAGATTTCAAAAAGCTTTACGGCAAAACACAATATTCCAATAATCTGAAAACAGCGTTCAGCCACAAAAGCAAGCCATACAGTTACCCGCCAAATTGTGCAGTCAACAAACTCATAAAAAGCATTATAAATCTTCACTTTCCTTTGCTGATCTTTCTGCCAACTCCCAGGACTCCCACTGTCACGCCTGACCTTAGTTCCTTGTTTATGTCTCTATTTTGGTTTGGTCAGGCGTGAGTTGGGGTGGGCATTCTATGTTTTGTACTTCTATGTGTTTGGCCTGGTATGGTTTCCAATCAGAGGCAGCTATCAATCGTTGTCTCTGATTGAGAACCATACTTTAGGTAGCCTGTTCCCACCTGTGTTTGTGCGTAGTTGTTTTCTGTTTGTGTGTCTACACCAGATAGAACTGTTTCGTTTGTGCCGTTTTGATAATTTTTGTTCTAGTGTTCGGTTATAATAAAATCATGGACACGTACCACGCTGGACCTTAGTCCTCACCTTCTTCCACGACAGCCGTTACACCCACTTCACAAGAAATGTTCGTTTTGTTCGGTAATGTCCATAATTTATGTCCAAATAGCAATTTTTGTAGCGTGTTTGTTAAACAAATCCAACGTCAGGAAGCGCGTTCACTAAAAGCTGACGAAATGTCCAAAAGTTCCGTAACAGTCAGTAGAAACATGTCAAACGATGTATTGAATCAATCTTTAGAATGTTTTTAACATAAATCTTGAATAACGTTCCAACCGGAGAATTACATTGACTTCAGATGAGCGATGGAACAGAGCTCCCTCTCATGTGAACGCGCATGGTCAAAGAATAGTCAGGTCATGGCAGACCTGACTAATTCCCCTCTCATTCGGCCCCCCTTCACAGTAGAGGCATCAGACAAGGTTCTACAGACTGTTGACATCTAGTGGAAGCCGTAGGAAGTGCAAACTCATCCATATCTCGCTGTGATTTTCAATAGGATCTTGGTTGAAAATCGACCAGCCTCAGAATTTCCACTTCCTGTTTGTATTTTTCTCAGGCTTTTGCGCTAATATGAGTTCTGTAATACTCACAGACATAATTCAAACAGTTTAAAAACTTCAGAGTGTTTTCTATCAATACTAATAATAATATAGCATATATTAGCAACTATGACTGAGGAGCAGGCCGTTTACTCTGGGCACCTCTGTGCAACCTTTTCATCCAAGCTACTCAATACTGCCCCTGCAGCCATAAGAAGTTAAATTGCAGGTTGTAATGCTACAAAATAGGAAAAACGCCAAGGGATTGAATACTTTTGCAAGGCACTCTAAACGCCTTTTATGCTTGGTTTGAGGCAAGCAACACTGAAGCGTGAACGAGAGCACCAGCTGTGTTCTGAATGACTGTGTGATAACGATCTCGGTAACCAATGTGAGCAGGACCTTAAGCAGGTCAAAAATCACAAATGCCGGTGGGCCAGATGGATTACCAGGACGTGTACACAAAGCGTGTGCTGACCAACTGGCAAGTGTCTTCACTGACATTTTCAACCTCTCCCTGAGTCTGTAATACCAACATGTTTCAATTAGACCACCATAATCCCTGTGACCAAGGAAGTGAAGGTAACCTGCCTAAATGATTACCGCCCTGTAGCACTCACGCCGGTAGCCATGAAGTGCTTTGAAAGGCTGGTCATGGCTCACATCAACCACATCCTCCCGTATACCCTAGACCCACTCCAATTCGCATACTGCCCCAACAGATCAACAGATGACGCACTCTCAATTGCAGTCCCCACCGGCCTTTCCCAGGACGACAGAGGCAGAGAAAATACCGTTTACAGGGAATTTATTCTTCCTTAAAGCAACTAACTTTGGCCTTCCAGATAGCCTGAGTACACGTATTTCTCATTTGCCTGAACGATAGCCTGTCAGCCTGAGTATGCGTGTGCCGAGCCTTTCGCCAAATGCAATTCTTGAGGTGGACTAACTCTGCAAGATCACGGTCGAACCAGGGGCTGAACCTGTATTTAATTTATAATTTTCTTTATGGGGAGTGTTTGTTAACAATACCACTGAAAATATAAAAAAAGAATGTCCAGCGCTTCGACAGAGGGGATCAAGCTGATTCTATACCATTTTACAGAGGCCAGGTCATGAAGGAAGGCTTGCTCATTAAAGTTTATGCAAATCAGACAGGTCGTTTCACTGAGCAACCATTACGAACACAGGCTGTAAAACAGTGATCACTAAGGTCATTACAGAAAACACCAGACTGATACCTATCAGGATTATTTGTGAGGATAACATCAAGAGCATATTCTGGTGTTTGAAGTCATACCTTGTGGAATTGGTAACAATCTGAGAAAGATGTAGGAGTCCCATTGCTTTAGGACTTGGTCAGGTGGTTTAAGCATGTCCCAGTTTAGGTCAACAAGCAGGACAAATTCAGACTTGGTGTCGGGGCCAGGAGAGAGCTTAGGGCAGGTAGGGTACATGCCGGTGCTGATGTGAGGACGATAGTACCCAGCAACAGTCAACAAAGAGCTATTTGAAAGTTTAATGCTTAAAACCAGCAAATCAGATTGTTTGGGGACAGACTTTGGTGGAGACAACCGAGCACTGAAGGTGATCCTGGGTACCTGTACCAGACAGGGGGAGGACAGGTACCTGTACCAGACAGGGGAGACAGGCCAGGGCAGACAGTGAACAGAGAGGGGTGCATGTGATGGAGGTACCTGTACCAGACAGGGGGAGACAGGCCAGGGCAGACAGTGAACAGAGAGGGGTGCATGTGATGGAGGTACCTGTACCAGACAGGGGAACAGGCCAGGGCAGACAGTGAACAGATCGCCAGTGGGGAAACCAAGCAGCAGCGCAGCAGGCAACGGGAGTAGGTATCACATCCACTTAGTCAATCCAATCAAAAGCTATAACGTGATTTGACATAATTTTATCACTGTCTTGCCTTCTGGCCAAGCTGCTCTCAATCTTCCTTACTGATTTGCTTCTTAATTAGTTGACGTTCAAGCTAAGGTTTTCACGTTCCGTTTTTGTATGTGTTAGTTGGTCAGGACGTGAGTTTTGGGTGGGCAGTCTATGTTTTCTGTTTCTATGTTGGTTAATGGGTACCTAATATGTTCTCAATTAGAG
>NC_036854.1:3304190-3341079 GCF_002910315.2 Salvelinus sp. IW2-2015 | reverse complement strand
TCCAAACCATGTTTCAATTAGACCACCATAATCCCTGTGACCAAGGAAGTGAAGGTAACCTGCCTAAATGATTACCGCCCTGTAGCACTCACCCGGTAGCCATGAAGTGCTTTGAAAGGCTGGTCATGGCTCACATCAACCACATCCTCCCGATACCCTAGACCCACTCCAATTCGCATACTGCCCCAACAGATCAACAGATGACGCACTCTCAATTGCAGTCCCACCGGCCTTTCCAGGACGACAGAGGCAGAGAAAATACCGTTTACAGGGAATTTATTCTTCCTTAAAGCAACTAACTTTGGCCTTCCAGATAGCCTGAGTACACGTATTTCTCATTTGCCTGAACGATAGCCTGTCAGCCTGAGTATGCGTGTGCCGAGCCTTTCGCCAAATGCAATTCTTGAGGTGGACTAACTCTGCAAGATCACGTCGAACCAGGGGCTGAACCTGTATTTAATTATAATTTTCTTTATGGGGAGGTTTGTTAACAATACCACTGAAAATATAAAAAAAGAATGTCCCAGCGTCTTCGACAGAGGGATCAAGCTGATTCTATACCATTTTACAGAGGCCAGGTCATGAAGGAAGGCTTGCTCATTAAAGTTTATGACAAATCAGGACAGGTCGTTTCACTGAGCAACCATTACGAACACAGGCTGTAAAACAGTGATCACTAAGGTCATTACAGAAAACACCAGACTGATACCTATCAGGATTATTTGTGAGGATAACATCAAGAGCATATTCTGGGTGTTTGAAGTCATACCTTGTGGAATTGGTAACAATCTTGAGAAAGATGTAGGAGTCCCATTGCTTTAGGACTTGGTCAGGTGGTTTAAGCATGTCCCAGTTTAGGTCAACAAGCAGGACAAATTCAGACTTGGTGTCGGCAGGAGAGAGCTTAGGGCAGGTAGGGTACATGCCGGTGCTGATGGAGGACGATAGTACCCAGCAACAGTCAACAAAGAGCTATTTGAAAGTTTAATGCTTAAAACCAGCAAATCAGATTGTGTTGTGGACAGACTTGGTGGAGACAACCGAGCACTGAAGGTGATCCTGGGGGTACCTGTACCAGACAGGGGAGACAGGTACCTGTACCAGACAGGGGAGACAGGCCAGGGCAGACAGTGAACAGAGAGGGGTGCATGTGATGGAGGTACCTGTACCAGACAGGGGGAGACAGGCCAGGGCAGACAGGAACAGAGAGGGGTGCATGTGATGGAGGTACCTGTACCAGACAGGGGGAGACAGGCCAGGGCAGACAGTGAACAGATCGCCAGGTGGAAACCAAGCAGCAGCGCAGCAGGCAACGGGAGTAGGTATCACATCCCTAGTCAATCCAATCAAAGCTATAACTGATTTGACATAATTTTATCACTGTCTTGCCTTCTGGCCAAGCTGCTCTCAATCTTCCTTTACTGATTTGCTTCTTAATTAGTTGACGTTCAAGCTAAGGTTTTGTCACGTTCCGTTTTTGTATGTGTTAGTTGGTCAGGACGTGAGTTTGGTGGGCAGTCTATGTTTTCTGTTTCTATGTTGGTTAATGGGTACCTAATATGTTCTCATTAGAGGCAGGTGGTTCATCTCCTCTGATTAAAATCATATTAAGGTAGGTGTTTGTCACATTGTTGCTGGTGTGTCTCCTGTGTCTGTGTTGTTTGGCACCATACGGGACTGTTTTGTTCGTTGTTTTAGTAGTCATTTTCCTGTTCGTGCGTTCATTCGTGTTTCATGTAAGTTCGTCGTCCAGGTCTGTCTACTCCGTTGTTGTTGTGTAGTTTCAAGTGAAGTTTCGTGTTCGTGTTTTCTTTAATAAATCATGTCATATCAAGACGCTGCATTTTGGTCAATCCCTGACTTCCTCCTCTTCGCGATGAGAGGAGAGCGAACGCCTTACAAGGTTTTCTCCTCTTTACGGGGCACCATTTACAGTTGAAGTCGGAAGTTTACATGCACCTCAGCCAAATACATTAAAAAATCTTTTTTTTAAATTCCTGACATTTAATCCTAGTAAAAATTCCCTGTCTTAGGTCAGTTAGGATCACCACTTTATTTTAACAATGTGAAATGTCAGAATAATAGTAGAGGAGAATGAGTAATTTCAGCTTTTATTTCTTTTCATCACAGGCCTCCTTGCTCTTATTTCTTTGTAGGCCTCCTTGCTCGCACACGCTTTTTCAGTTTGCCCACAAATGTTCTATAGGATTGAGGTCAGGCTTTGTGATGGCCACTCCAATACCTTGGCTTTGTTGTCCTTAAGCAATTTTGCCAGAACTTTGGAAGTATGCTTGGGGTCATTATCCATTTGGAAGACCCATTTGCGACCAACTCTTAACTTCCTGCATGATGTCTTGAGATGTTTTTAATATATCCACATCATTTTCCATGTCTTCATGATGCCATCTATTTTTTTGCAGTGCACCAGTCCCTCCTGCAGCAAAGCACCCCCACAACATGATGCTGCCACCCCTGCTTCACGGCTGGATGGTGTTCTTCGGCTTACAATCCTCCCCCTTTTTCCTCCAAACATAACGATGGTCATTATGGCCAAACAGTTCTTATTTTTGTTTCATCAGACCAGAGACATTTCTCCAAAAAGTACGATCTTTGTCCCCATTTGCAGTGGAAACCGTAGTCTGGCTTTTTTATGGCGGTTTTGGAGCAGTGGCTTCTTCCTTGCTGTGCGGCCTTTCAGGGTATGTCGATATAGGACTCGTTTTACTGTGGATTATATATACTTTGCACCTGTTTCCTCCGCATCTTCACAGGGTCCTTTGCTGTTGTTCTGGGATTGATATGCACTTTTCGCACCAAAGGACGTTAATCTCTAGGAGACAGAACACGTCTCTTTCCTGAGCGGTATGATTGCTGCATTTTCCCATGGTGTTTATACTTGCGTACTATTGTTTGTACAGATGAACCTTCAGGCGTTTGGAAATTGCTCCAAGGATGAACCGGACTTGTGAGAGGTCTATAACTTTATTTTTCGGAGGTCTTGGCTGATTTCTTTTGATTTTCTCATGATGTCAAGCAAAGAGGCACTTGAGTTCGAAGTAGGCCTTGAAATACATCCACAGGTACATGTCCAATTGACTCAAACATTTAAATTAGCCTTTCAGAAGCTTCTAAAGCCACGACATCATTTTCTGTAATTTTCCAAGCTGTTTAAAGGCACAGTCATCCTAGTGTATGTAAACTTCTGACCCACTGGAATTGTCATATAGTGAATTATAAGTGAAATAATCTGTCTGTAAACAATTGCACAAAGTAGATTTCCTAACCGACTTGCCAAAACTATAGTTTGTTAACAAGAAATGTGTGGAGTGGTTGAAAAACGAGTTTTAATGACTCCAACCTAAGTGTATATACACGTCCAACTTCAACTGTATCTAATGAGCATTGCTACATAGATGACAAATATAAATAACTGATTGCAGGGATAAAAGACATAGTCAGAACATGTGGCACATCACATCCGCAGCCCGCCATCAACAAAAGAATACGGCGTTTTCCGAAGCCGAGAAGTTAGATCCATTCTCACTCTCTCTCTTTTTGTATTCATTCAAAATACATTTGCAATTCCACGAGAGCCGAACAAGTTGCTAGGCAACACAGAAACATTGCCACCCATTTTCTTACCCAAAACGCTGTCTTCAATAAATCTTCTTGCTAATTTTCTCTCTAGCCTTTATGAAATGCACATCTAGCAAATCATACATACAAATGAAAATATGATGTTGCCCACCTAGTCTGAGGCTGTCAGGCTGGAACCCTGGGAAATTGTTTTGCAAGATTAAATTGTAACAATGTAACAAACACAATTATTTTGTGTGGGGCCCATAAATTGCCTCTATTCTCCTAAAATAGCCTTGTTTGTTTGCATGTTGTTTAGGCTTGTTTAAATTTCAATGTCAAATTAATCAGCCTTTGCAGGTGCATTAAAATGGCTGTTCTTGCTTGACAATAGAATGAGCTAATTGGATTTTCTGTTCTTCGTTCTTTTCCCTCTGTAATTAAACAGTGGGGGCTGCAGATCCCTGACTTTTCAATCTGTTCCTTCCATTCACAGCTGCTCTGTCTCTCTCTCCAGCAGACAGAGCTATTATTTCAAGCGCTCCCAACTTCATTACAATCACGAAAGTGTCACGACAACATGAAACCACCGTTGTCCACTTCCCGTCATACAGGCCTGTAGGGGTTGTCCCTGTGCCCCCCCCCCCCACCCTTCATACAGACCTATACGGGTTTGTCCCTGTGTCGCCCCCCCCACTTCGTACAGACCTGTATGGGTTGTCCCTGTGCCCCCCCCCCCCTCATGCAGGTCTGTACGGGTTGTCCCTGTGTCCCGTCCCCCCTCTTCATACAGACCTGTACGGTTGTCCCTGTGTCCTGTCCCCCCTCTTCATACAGACCTGTACGGGTTGTCCCTGTGTCCCGTCCCCCCACTTCATGCAGACCTGTGCGGGTTGTCCCTGTGTCCCGTCCCCCCCTTCATGCAGACCTGTACGGATAGTCCTCATGTTAAATCCACTGGTTGCTACAATAACACTTCCTGATGAATACCCTCCTGACACTGCATTATAAGCACATATATAAAGCCTTATTAACTATGCATAATGGCTTATAAAGCCTAACATTGGTGTTAATAGCTGCTCATAAACATCCAGTCAATAGTACTTTACCGATGCCCTCAGATAGCCAAATCCATTGGCTGTCATTGAAATGAGTRAGGAAAATGCTAAGAATTACACTGCGTATGGCTAATGTGCAAGAGCTGTCCAAAAATATGTTACTAGTCGGGTATTTGTTGTTATTTGGCATTTCAAATTTCACTTGGTGATAACCCAACCATATCAAGTATTTGTCTAGTATTGCTTTTTTAATGCAGATTTCGTCGCTTGAATGTAATGTGGCTTATCATTATTTAATCAAGCCAAATCGATTTAATCTATTTCATGGCTTGCATGTTAATACTTCTCTCCAAACTCTGAGGGCTGTAATACTGTTGCTATGCATGAGAGAGAGAGAGAAGCGCATCTATGTTGTGTATATTTCTCATATGTCCTTGGTTAACCTTCTAAATGGATAAGTGAAGTCAAAATCACAGCAGAAACGGTCTCCTTACATCTCTGGAAGGATATCTTGTCTTTCCCCTCATAATTTTATCAAAAGGCGCCTCTGAAGGTGTGAGGTCAGCTAGCTAGCAGAGAAAGAAATAGGATGCTTACGGGACAGCACAGAGGGCAAGGTGGACGTGGACACACTGTAGGCTATATTAGCCGCCCCCCAAAAAAGAAACAGAGATAAGAATCGTGTCAAGGTCGTGAAGGGGATCTCATTCTCGCCACAGAGATGAGCCCACTGATAATGTCCAGTCCTGTGATGAGATTATATCTCTTGCTCTCTCCTTTCTTTCTAATCCTTTCTCTCCGTGTCTCTCTCTCTCTCTCTCTCCCTCTCTCTGTCTCTCCGTCCGTCCTCCCTCTCTCTCTCTCCTCTCTCTCTCTCTCTCTCTCTCTCTCTCTCTCTCTCTCTCTCCTCTCTCTCTCTCGCCTCTCCCTCTGACCTTCATCTCCCTCTCCTTCTCTCCCCATCCCAGTGCCGTGTCCCAGTGGTGTCATAACAGGACTGATCGTATCATGGCCAGTCAGCACCAACGACCCTAAAAGTCCATTAAGGATCCATTTGCCTCATGGTACATGAAACAGGAGGGGGTGAGGGGTGTACAGTGGGGGGTGGAGGTGCAGGGGGACATGGTTTCCTCAGAACACTCTCACTGAGGTCAGAGAGACACCATTTTGGWGAGGAAATAGGCACTAGAACGAGAATAAATGGGGTTGAATAACCCTCCTAGGTTCTAGATAGCACCTTTGTTTCTAAGTGTATGAGGGACCTTTCTTGATGAATTCATCGGGATTCCTTTCATATCCTGTGTGGGAATTGCCTGAGTAGTTCAAAATTGGAGAAGGATTAAAATAGGATTAAAATAGAGAGATGTTTTCCACCATGACCACATTGTATTTAATTAAATGAATCATATTGGTTTGGGTTTGTTAGCCYCTTAGTTCATTCTCAAAATGTCTTAAGAATAAGAGCTTTTGGAATAACCCTCTGTAGGTAGGAACACACTCACAGTCCAAACAAATCAATGAACAGACTCTGGATTCTAAAGGTTGTTTTATTTCACCTCTGCTTTACCAGGTTAGATCTCACTGGAATAAAACATTWTTTTTTTTCAGTCAGACCCTGGACCTAGCATTTACTTTTGATTTATTTATAGAAATGAAAAAAGGTGAACCTATACAACAAAATKCCATGCCTGCAGTGCATTCGGGAAGTAGTCAGACCCCTAGATTTTTTTTACCACATTTTGTTATGTTACAACCTTATTCCAGCCTTATTGCAAAATTGATTCAATCGTTTTTTCCCCTCATCAATCCACACACAATATCTCATAATGACAATGCAAAAACTGTTTTTTTTGGAAAATTAAATAACAGAGGTATCACATTTACAAAGGTATTCAGACCCTTTACTCAGTACTTTGTTGAAGCACATATACAGCCTCGAGTCTTCTTGGGTATGACACTCTGTAGATATTCTGTAGAAATTGACTACCCAAATGAAGTGTTATTGAATTTAATTGCTGAGTAAATTGTTGAATGTCCATATTATAAACACTTGGTAAGATTGAAGAACAAAAAGGGTAATGTCTTCTTTCAGTTCACAATGAGTTCAGCCCTGGGGAAATGTGTAGACTGTCCTCCATACCAATGAGGTACAGTGTATTCGGCAAGTATTCAGACCCATTCACTTTTTCCCAAAAACTGAAATATCACATTTACTTAAGTATTAAGAGCCTTTACTCAGTACTTTGTTGAGTCACCTTTGGCAGCGATTACAGCCTTGAGTCCTCTTGGGTATCATTCTACGAGCTTGGCACACCTGTATTTGGGGAGTTTCTACCATTCTTCTCTGCAGATCCTCTCAAGCTCTGTCAGGTTGGATGGGGAGTGTCGCTGCACAGCTATTTTCAGGTCTCCCTAGAGATGTTCAATCGGGTTCAAGTCCGGGTTCTGGCTGGGCCACTCAAGGATATTCAGAAACTTGTCCCGAAGCTACTCCTGCATTGTGTTGGCTGTGTGCTTAGGGTTGTTGTCCTGTTGGAAGGTGAACCTTTTACTGAGGAGTGGCTTCCGTCTGGCCATTCTACCATAAAGGCCTGATTGGTGGAGTGCTGCCGAGATGGTTGTCCTTCTGGAAGGTTCTCTCATCTCCACAGAGGAACTCTGGAGCTCTGTCAGATTGACAATCGGGTTCTTGGTCATCTCCCTGACCAACTCTCTTCTCCTCTCAGTTTGGCCGGGCGGACAGCTCTAGTTATAGTCTTGGAGGTTCCAAACTTCTTCTATTTAATAATGATGGAGACCACTGTGTTCTTGGGGACCTTCAATGCTGCAGACATTTTTTGGTACCCTTCCCCAGATCTGTGCTTTGACACAATTCTGTCTCGGTGCTCTACAGACTTGGTTTTTGCTCTGACATGCCTTGTCAGCTGTGGGACATTATATAGACAAGTGTGTGCCTATCCAAATCAAGTCCAATGAATTGATTTTACCACAGGTGGACTCCAATCAACTTGTAGAAACATCTGAAGGATGATCAACAGAAACAGGATGCACCTGAGCTCAATTTCGAGTCTCATAGCAAAGGGTCTGAATACTTATTTTAAATAAGGTATTTCTGTTTTATATTTTTTTATTCATTTGCAAAATTTCTAAAATCCTGTTTTCACTTTGTCATTTTGTGGTATTGTGTGTAGATTGATGACAAATCTCTTTATTTATTTAATCAATTTTAGAATAAGGCTGTAACATAACAAAATGTGGAAAAAGGGACGGGGTCTTAATACTTTTCCGAATGCACTGTATATTAATCTGTCTATATCCAAGAGCAGGGTATGGAACTCTGACCCTACGAGGTATATTAATCTGTGTCTATATTCAAGAGCAGGGGTATTGAACTCTGACCCTACGAGGTATATTATCTGTGTCTATATCTAGAGGCAGGGTATTGAAACTCTGACCCTACGAGGTATATTAATCTCTGTCTATATCCAAGAACAGTGGTTGTCACAACCCTGACCATAGTTTGCTTTGTATGTTTATATGTTTGTGTTGGTCAGGGTGTGATTCTGAGTGGGCATTCTATGTTGTATTCTAGTTTGTCTGTTTCGTGTTTGGCCTGATATGTTCTCAATCAGAGGCAGGTGTTAGTCGTTGTCTCTGATTGGGAACCATATTTAGGTAGCCTGTTTTGTCATTGTGGGTTGTGGGTGTTAGTGCTTGTGTGTCAGCACATTTCTTATATAGCTTCACGTTCGATGTCCGTTTATTGTTTTGTATAGTTGTTCAGTGTTCTCTGTTTATTAAATTCATGATGAAACATACCCAGTTGCATATTGGTCCTCCGATCCTTCAAACTTCTCCTCCTCAGATGAGGAGGACGACGAGCGTGACAGGGGTATTGAACTTTGACCCTACGAGGTATATTCATCTGTGTCTATATCCAAGAACAGGGTATTGAACTCTGACCCTACGAGGTATATTCATCTGTGTCTATATCCTAGAGCAGGGGTATTGAACTCTGACCCTACGAGGTATATTCATCTGTGTCTATATCCAGACAGGGTATTGAACTCTGACCCTACGAGGTATATTCATCTGTGTCTATAATCCTAGAGCAGGGGTATTGAACTCTGACCCTACGAGGTATATTCATCTGTGTCTATATCCTAGATCAGGGGTATTGAACTCTGACCCTACGAGGTATATTCATCTGTGTCTATATCCAGACAGGGTATTGAACTCTGACCCTACGAGGTATATTCATCTGTGTTATATCCTAGAGCAGGGTATTGAACTCTGACCCTACGAGGTATATTCATCTGTGTTATATCCTAGGCAGGGGTATTGAACTCTGACCCTACGAGGTATATTCATCTGTGTCTATATCCTAGACAGGGGTATTGAACTCTGACCCTACGAGGTATTTCATCTGTGTCTATATCCTAGAGCAGGGGTATTGAACTCTGACCCTACAGGGTATATTCATCTGTGTCTATATCCTAGAGCAGGGGTATTGAACTCTGACCCTACGAGGTATATTCATCTGTGTCTATATCCTAGAGCAGGGGTATTGAACTCTGACCCTACGAGGTATATTCATCTGTGTCTATATCCTAGAGCAGGGGTATTGAACTCTGACCCTACGAGGTATATTCATCTTTGTCTATATCCTAGATCAGGGGTATTGAACTCTGACCCTACGAGGTATATTCATCTGTGTCTATATCCAAGAACAGGGTATTGAACTCTGACCCTACGAGGTATATTCATCTGTGTCTATATCCAAGAACAGGGTATTGAACTCTGACCCTACGAGGTATATTCATTTGTGTCTATATCCAAGAACAGGGTATTGAACTCTGACCCTACGAGGATAATTCACTGTGTCTATATCCTAGATCAGGGGTATTGAACTCTGACCCTACGAGGTATATTCATCTGTGTCTATATCCTAGAGCAGGGGTATTGAACTCTGACCCTACGAGGTATATTCATCTGTGTCTATATCCAAGAGCAGGGGTATTGAACTCTGACCCTACGAGGTATATTCATCTGTGTCTATATCCTAGAGCAGGGGTATTGAACTCTGACCCTACGAGGTATATTCATCTGTGTCTATATCCTAGAGCAGGAGTATTGAACTCTGACCCTACGAGGTATATTCATCTGTGTATATATCCTAGAGCAGGGTATTGAACTCTGACCCTACGAGGTATATTCATCTGTGTCTATATCCTAGATCAGGGGTATTGAACTCTGACCCTACGAGGTATATTCATCTGTGTCTATATCCTAGAGCAGGGGTATTGAACTCTGACCCTACGAGGTATATTCATCTGTGTCTATATCCTAGAGCAGGGGTATTGAACTCTGACCCTACGAGGTATATTCATCTGTGTCTATATCCTAGAGCAGGGGTATTGAACTCTGACCCTACGAGGTATATTCATCTGTGTCTATATCCTAGAGCAGGGGTATTGAACTCTGAACCTACGAGGTATATTCATCTGTGTCTATATCCTAGAGCGTGCTGCGCTTTTCACTTATACCTGATAATAATTTGCACCCAGCTGGTTTAAATCAGTCCCCAATAAGAGCGGAACAATGACAGAATGTAGTGGAACTGGTTTCCATGTCCAGAGTTGAGTTTGAGGGACTAGACCATGAGTTTAGCTGGATCAGAAGCTTAGATCCTATGGATGATTCCCAGCTTATAATAGCTGACCTTTTCCTTGTTTAGACAGAGGAGAAGATCAAACGCATGTATCATTTTTAATCAATACTGCGTGACAGAAGCGACTTGATGAATAAGACATTAAAGGAATGAAAAATGTGTTATGATAATTTTTTACTGTAAGGGTAAAACAGAGAGAGATGTCAAAAAGAGACGTTTTTCTTCCTTCAATTTTTCTTTCCCACTTCAAAGGACACTGTGGCTGATCAACCCCTGAGAATATAATAGCCGCTGAAACTAGCTCTCTTTATTTTAGCTCAAGGAAAAGGTTGAGGCTCAATGACCTAGTGGGAAATATTTGTCCTCAAAGTCTCTTGGCGATATTTTTCAAAAGCAGACCAATTTATTAGATGTACCTTTCTCCTAAATAGGATTTGACAGTTGACATCTCCTTTCAGAGTTGCAGGGCTAAGCCTGCCTTATAGATGATGGACTGAACGGCGAATGTGACATTGRGTTAAAAGCTGAAAATATAAATCAGTGACAGCCCGTCCATTAGGGTCTTAGGGAAATTCCCCACTTGTGATTGCTCCAAAAAAGTTCAAAATAACAAATATTTTTTATAAACTTTTTTTTTTTTTTTACAATAGATATATATTATGTAATTCAAGGATTATGTTTATAATGTCCATAAAARTGGGGTTAATGTGTGTACATTTTACTGTTTAAAAAATATATTGTTCAAAACAAGCAGTTCAGTTACAGTACCTACTGCTCTGGCCATAGCAATCTGGGTGTTCGACCCATGTTTTCTGGCTCTGCTCTATCAGGTACTGACAGATGGCGCTACACAGACAATTGTAATGAACTTAAATAAATAATCAAGACAGCCATTGGTAGCCTGGGACCTGAACCAGACATCCACATCCATCAACAGTCGAAGGACAGAGGGATACACTAGCTAGAACCTTCTCGCGGATCTGGTAAAAAAACATGGCTCTGTTCCCGATGAAGGTTTTTGTTTCCCTGCCGTTAGATGCTAGCTAGTGCACTCTAGCTCCCGGCAAGCAAGCATAATTAAATCAATCAAATGTATTTATATAGCCCTTCTTCATCAGCTGATATCTCAAAGTGCTGTACAGAAACCCAGCCTAAAACCCCAAACAGCAAGCAATGCAGGTGTAGAAGCACGGTGGCTAGGAAAACTCCCTAGAAAGGCCAAAACCTAGGAAGAAACCTAGAGAGGAACCAGGCTATGAGGGGTGGCCAGTCCTCTTCTGGCGTTGCCGGGTGGAGAATATAACAGAACATGGCCAAGATGTTCAAATGTTCATAAATGACCAGCATGGTCAAATAATATATTCACAGTAGTTGTCGAGGGTGCAGCAAGTCAGCACCTCAGGAGTAAATGTCAGTTGGCTTTTCATAGCCGATCATTAAGAGTATCTCCACCGCTCCTGCTGTCTCTAGAGAGTTGAAACAGCAGGTCTGGGACAGGTAGCATACCGGTAACTAGCTTGATAATTAAATGTCACTAAAGTTACTGGCAAGCTCATCATGCTTGTGACATTGTGCTGTCCCCAGTTAGACTTTGTTTTCTTCTTGTCACATCTGTGCTTGTTGCGTTTTCGCTGTGCTTGTTATCACCGATTGCACTAGTGTGTTGGCTGCGTCTAAAAATATACTTTGGTAATCAAAACAGGGCAGTAGTGATTCTGTTTTACATGCAAAAGTGAAATAGGTGTATTATGTTTTTTGTTCACTTTACAGTGCATTCGGAAAGTACTCAGACCCCTGACTTTTCCCCATTGTTACGTTACAGCCTTATTCCAAAATGTATTATCACGGTAATGTGGGGAAAATGGCTGGATGGAACCAAAGCAAAGAAAGTTAAAGTTAAAGAGTCCCTCTCCTACCTTACCTGCCTACTCACAACTTACCTAATATGCATCCTTTCACCTCCTCCTCTCTACATTCTCCTCTTCTGTCTCTGCTGCTAAAGCCAATTTCCTACCACTCTAAATTCCAAGCATTCTGCCTCTAACCCTAGGAAGCTCTTTGCCACTTCTCCTCCCTCCTGAATCCTCCTCCCCCTCCTCCCCCTCCTCCCTCTCTGCTGATGACTCGTCAACCTTTTGAAAAAGAGGTCGACGACATCCGATCCTGTTTTGCTAAGTCAAACGACACCGCTGGTTCTGTCACACTGCCCTACCCTGTGCTTTGTCCTCTTTCTCCCCTCTCTCTCCAGATGAAATCTCGCGTCTGTGACGGCCGGCCGCCCAACAACCTGCGCCGCTTGACCCTATCCCCTCTCTCTTCTCAGACATTTCCGGAGACCTTCTCCCTTACCTCACCTCGCTCATCAACTCATCTTGACCGCTGGCTACGTCCCTTCCGTCTTCAAGAGAGCGAGAGTTGCACCCCTCTGAAAAAACCTACACTCGATCCCTCGATGTCAACAACTACAGACCAGTATCCCTTCTTTCTTTCTCTCCAAACTCTTGAACGTGCCGTCCTTGCCAGCTCTCCTGCTATCTCTCTCGCAGAAATGACCTTCTTTGATCCAAATCAGTCAGGTTTCAAGACTAGTCATTCAACTGAGACTGCTCTTCTCTGTGTCACGGAGGCGCTCCGCACTGCTAAAGCTAACTCTCCTCTCCTCTGCTCTCATCCTTCTAGACCTATCGGCTGCCTTTGATACTGTGAACCATCAGATCCTCCTCTCCACCCTCTCCGAGCTGGGCATCTCCGGCGCGGCCCACGCTTTGATTGCGTCCTACCTGACAGGTCGCTCCTACCAGGTGGCGGGCGAGAATCTGTCTCCGCACCACGTGCTCTCACCACTGGTGTCCCCCAGGGCTTTCTTTCTAGGCCCCTCTCCTATCTCTCGCTATACACCAAGTCACTTGGCTCTGTCATAACCTCACATGGTCTCTCCTATCATTGCTATGCAGACGACACAACATTAATTAACTTCTCCTTTCCCCTCTGATAACCAGGTGGTGAATCGCATCTCTGCATGTCTGGCAGACATATCAGTGTGGATGACGGATCACCACCTCAAGCTGAACCTCGGCAAGACGGAGCTGCTCTTCTCCTCGGGGAAGGACTGCCCGTTCCATGATCTGTCGCAATCACGGTTGACAACTCCATTGTGTCCTCCTCCCAGAGTGCAGAACCTTGGCGTGATCCTGGACAACACCCTGTCGTTCTCCAACTAACATCAAGCGGTGACCCGTTCCTGTAGGTTCATGCTCTACAACATTCGCAGAGTACGGACCCTGCCTCAACGCAGGAAGCGGCGCAGGTCCTAATCCAGGCACTTGTCATCTCCCGTCTGGATTACTGCAACTCGCTGTTGGCTGGGCTCCCTGCCTGTGCCATTAAACCCCTACAACTCATCCAGAACGCCGCAGCCCGTCTGGTGTTCAACTTTCCCAAGTTCTCTCACAGTCACCCCGCTCCTCCGCTCTCTCCACTGGCTTCCAGTTGAAGCTCGCATCCGCTACAAGACAATGGTGCTTGCCTACGGAGCTGTGAGGGGAACGGCACCTCCGTACCTTCAGGCTCTGATCAGGCCCTACACCAAAACAAGGGACTGCGTTCATCCACCTCTGGCCTGCTCGCTCCCCTACCTCTGAGGAAGTACGGTTCCCGCTCAGCCCAGTCAAACTGTTCGCTGCTCTGGCACCCCAATGGTGGAACAAACTCCCTCACGACGCCAGGTCAGCGGAGTCAATCACCACCTCGGAGACACCGAAACCCCACCGTCTTTAAGGAATACCTAGGATAGGATAATAGTAATCCTTCTAACCCCCCCCCTTAAAAGAGTTAGATGCACTATTGTAAAGTGGTTGTTCCACTGGATATCATAAGGTGAATGCACCAATTTGTAAGTCGCTCTGGATAAGAGCGTCTGCTAAATGACTTAAATGTAAAATGTAAATGTTAGCACCTCCTGGCGCACTAACCAAAATACAGGGGATGATCCGCCCAGGGCTTACCTAGTGTGCATAGAGTAAATACTACAGATTATGCATACCCACAGGCCTCTTGCCTAAACACTCCCAAGGTGCGTTCCCCTTCCCCCTGCGACAACACAGAAACTGGGGAAAGTAACAATTGACTACAGCTCAGCGTTCAACACCACAGTGCCCGCAAAGCTCATCACTAAGCTAAGGACCCAGGGACTAAACACCTCCCTCTGCAACTAGATCCTGGACGTCCTGACGGGCCGCCCCAAGGTGGTAAGGGTAGGCAACAACACGTCTGCCACGCTGATCCTCAACACTKGGGCCCCTCAGGGGTGTGTACTTAGTCCCTTCATGTACTCCCTCTTCACCCACGACTGCGTGGCCAAACACGACTCCAACACCATCAATAAGTTTGCTGACAACACAACAGTGGTAGGSCTGATCACCGACAACGATGAGACAGCCTATTTGGAGGAGGTTAGAGAACTGGCAGTGTGGTGCCAGRACAACAACCTCTTCCTCAATGTGAGCAAGACTAAGGAGCTGATTGTGGAAAACAGGAAACGGAAGGCCAAACATGCCCCGATTAACATCGACGGGGCTGTAGAGGAGCAGGTCGATGGTTTCAGGTTCCTTGGTGTCCACATCACCAACAAACTATCATGGTTCAAACACACCAACAGAGTTGTGAAGAGGGCACGACAAAACCTTTTCCCCCTCAGGAGACTGAAAAGATTGGCATGGGTCCCCAGATCCATAAAAAGTTCTACAGCAACACCATCGAGAGCATTCTGACCGGTTGCATCACCGCCTGGTATGGCAACTGCTTGGCATCTGACCGTAAGGGGGTACAGAGAGTGCATATGGCCCAGTACATCACCGGGGCCAAGCTTCCTGCCATCCAGGACCTCTATACCAGTCAGTGTCAGAGGAAGACCCTAAAAATGTTCAAAGACTCCAGCCACCCTAGCTTCTTGACGCACGGATCCCTTTAGCGGGATCATTTTCGTAAACAACCGCTGAATTGCAGAGCGCCAAATTCAAAACAAATTGCAAAAAATATTTATATTCATGAAATCACAAGTGCAATATAGCAAAACACAGCTTAGCTTGTTGTTAATCCACTTGTCATGTCAGATTTTGAAAATATGCTTTACAGCGAAAGCAATCCAAGCGTTTTTATGAGTTTATCAATCACTAGACAAAACATTAAGAACACCTAGCAGCAATGTATATTTGTCACGAAAGCCAGAAAAGCATAAAAATGAATCGCTTACCTTTGATGATCTTCGGATGTTTGCACTCACGAGACTCCCAGTTACACAATAAATGTCCCTTTTGTTCGATTTGTTCATTTGTTTGGCGTGTTATGTTCAGTATTCCACAGCCTTAGGCAGGTCATCAAGGCTTGACAAAAATTCCAAAAAGTATCCGTAAAGTTCGTAGAAACATGTCAAACGTTTTAATAACAATCCTCAGGTTGTTTTTTAACATCAATAATCGATAATATTTCAACCGGATTGTAAACTATTCAATACTGGAGAGAAAGAAAAGTCGAGCAACAAGTGTCGAGCCTATAACTAATGTAAGGCCTCCGTCTATCCACTGACGGTTTTGATAAATCTCGCTCATTTTTCAGAATAAAAGCTTGAAACTACGTCTAAAGACTGTTCAGGAATCTGGTTGATATCCCTTTAAATGGACGAAAGGCAGGCAATGGAACAGTGATTTTTCAAAAATAAGAGTCACTTCCGGGTTGGATTTCCTCAGGTTTTCTCCTGCAAATCATTCTGTTATACTCACAGACAATATTTTGACAGTTTTGGCAACTTTAGAGTGTTTTCTATCCTACTCTGTCATTATATGCTATTCTAGTATCTGGACTGAGAAATAGGCAGCTTACATTGGGAACGTTATTTTTCCAAACATAAAAAATCCTGACCCTAGCTTCAAGAGGCTAGTCATGGACTGTTTTCTCTGCTACCGCACGGCAAGCGCCAAGTCTAGGTCCAAGAGGCTTCTAAACAGCTTCTACCCCCAAGCCATAGAGACTCCTGAATATCTAATCAATGGCCCAGACGATTTGCAATGCTGCCCCCCCCCCCCCTCCCCCCCACACACACTATTTTACGGTGCTGCTACTCTCTGTTATCATCTATGTATAGTCACTTTATAAACTATACCTACATGTAGATATTACCTCATTTACTTCGGCATAACCGGTGCCCCCGCACACTTTCTCTGTACCGGTACCCCTGCATATAGGCCTTGCTATTGTTATTTTACTGCTGCTCTTTAATTATTTGTTACTTTTTTTCATAATTTTTAAAGGTATTTTTCTTTATTTTTCAACAATCTGCATTGTTGGTTAAGGGCTTGTAAGTAAGCATTTCACTGTAAGATCTACACCTGTTGTATTCGGCGCATGTGACAAATACAATTTGATTTGATTTCTTTATGTTGTTATCGAGAGATGCATCTTCAGATAGAGGATTTAACAATTACAGTTTTTTACAAATCACTTGGCACTAATTTCGGAACCTTGATGTCATTTTTTTAAAACTCTAGACACAAAACTCACAACCAATGATCAAAATGCTAATTTTTCAAAACTAACACTTTTCCAATTGCTTGGATACAGTACATATAAAGCTAAGATCATTTGTTCATTGAACTAAAATCACCTGTTCAAAATGACACAACTTAACATCAAAGTATTACCATTTCAAAATGCAATTCACACATACATCTGAGTTGACTGTCTATTCATTTCATTACAATGATCTAAACTATCAATTGATACAACTGGCTCAAAATGATAAGAACTGTTGCGTTACTCTTAATGGCATAGTTTTACGGAAACTGACGAAACAATATTCCATGTTTAGATCATGAAAGTTGCAGGATAACGAGATCCATTGATGCCAATTACCGTGGAACATGAACCAATTGGACTACATTACCTATGGATGTATTTCATCATCATTCTTTATCAGACACTGTTTCTATGGTCCCATGTACCACTTTTCCAGACCATGTTTTTCAGATTTGACATTACTGTACACTCACCGGCCACTTTATTAGGTACACCTATCTAGTACTGGTAGACCCCTTTTGCTCACTACAGCCTGAATTATCACGGTGTTGTATGTTAAGAGATGCCCTTCTGCCAACCACTGTTTTAAACAGCTGTTATTTGAGCGTTTGTGGCCTTTCTGTTAGTTTGAATGAGTCTGGACATTCTCCTCTGACCTCTCTCATTAACAAGGTGGTTTGTCCACAGAAACTGCCGCTCACTGAATGTGTTTTCTTTATCGCACCATTCTCTGTAAACTCCAGAGACTGTAGTGCCGTAAAATCCCAGGAAGCAGCTGTTTCTGAGATGCTGGAATCCACATTGTGGCATCAAACAATCATACCACGGTCAACGTTGCTTAGATTACGCATCTTGCCCGTTCTAATGTTTGTTCGAACAACATGTAAAGCTCTCTACTCTATATACATTTATATTGAGTTGCAGGCAGCCAACATGATTCACTGTTCGAATGTAACGTCCTTGATGAGCTAAATCAGGTCTGTGAGAGCTATGATGCGTGACCTATGTCATTGTGTGGGATAATGTCAGGTTTCACCATACTCAAATTGGTGCAAGCTTGGTTTCAGGCCCATCCACAATTTACCACCCTGTGCTTACCCCTATACTCTTCTTCCTTAACCCTATATGGGAATTTTTCTCCACCATGGATGGAAGGTATATGATAGGCGCCCTCACGAACAAGCCACAATTCTCCAGGCCATGGATGACGCATGCAATGAACTCACGGCAGACAGTGTCAGGCCTGGATTCGCCATGGCCGAAAATTCTTCCCAAGATGATTGGCTAATGAAACATCCATTGTTGATGTGGATGAGAACCTGTGGGCCAAATCCACAGACAGGGTTGATGGAATATAGAAGTACAGTAATCAATAATTTTTGTTTTGCTTTTTACAGTAAGCCAGGTGAGAACACTGCAGGTTGACCCTTAACAGTTTTTTCTTTTTTGTAGCTAATTATTTTTGCTTTGATTCAAAGAACCTATGTTGTGATTTATTCTAATCATCAATAAATTTCATATTTTTGTTCAATGATTCCACTGTGTCTGTAACATTTCTCTACTAGTCATTTTACAGTGATGTATTTACGTGTAGTAGGATAATGGAACATGTATCACATATTTTGTAGTAATATTTAATGAGTGTACAAACGACTACACAGCTGAAACTATCGGTATCTTGAGGTGTTGGGTGATCTAAATGAATGTCCTATGGTATTTCATGATAAAGTGAGTTATTGAACCAATGATTCTGCAAGTAAGGTTTCTTTAAAGATATGAATGCACAATGCCAATGTTTTGAACATTGGACAGCCTATGTTACAAGTGATGACCGTTATTGAGTTTTGTATCTAGAGTTTTTGAAAAATGGACCACAAGGTTCTGAATTAGTGCCAAAGTGATTGTAAAAAACGGTAACATCAGAAGATGGAGTATTGCCCTGTGTGTGTGTGTGTGTGTTTCTGTGTGTTTGTTTCTGTGTGTGTCTCTGTCTGTGTGTTTCTGTGTTTCTGTGTGTGTCTGTGTGTTGTGTGTGTGTGTGTGTGTGTGTGTGTTCAGTGTGTGTGTAGGTGTGTCAGTGGTGTGTGTAGGTGTGTTTCGTATGTGTTCTGTTTGTCTGTGTGTGTGTCTGTGTTTGTCTCTGTGTGTGTACGGTGTGTGTGTTGTAATTGTGTCGTGTGTGTGTTGTGTGTGTGTGTGTGTGTGTGTGTGTGTGTGTGGTGTGGGTGTGTGTGTGTGTGTGTGTGTGTGTGTGTGTGTGTGTGTGTGCGGTGTGTGTGTGTGTATGTCTTGTTGTGTGTTTGTGTTGTCTCACTTCCACAGCCATTTTCACTCTTTCTCTTGGGTGAACTCATCACTTTGCAGTACAAACAACGTCAGCGTGAATAATAATGTTAGGTTAGGGCTAGTCCTTGTTTCTTTATTTGCCTATTCAATTCAGTGAATCATATGTACCGAGAAAAACATTTGGATAGAAATCTCCCTTGGCGATAATATGCCACATCACATTCATGGATGAGACCAATTCCATCCTCTGTTCCATATTGTCACGTCTCCTGACCTGTTTTCTCTTGTTTTGTATGTGTTTAGTTGGTCAGGGCGTGAGTTGGGAGTGGGACATTCTATGTTTATGTGTTTCTATGTTGGGTTTAAGGTGTTGCCTGATATGGTGTTCAATTAGAGGCAGGTGTTTGATGTTTCCTCTGCATTGAGAACCATATTAAGGTAGGCGTGTTCTCACTGTTTGTTGTGGTGATTGTCTTCCGTGTCTGTAGGTATGTTCGTACCACACGGGACGTAGCGTTTGTTTGTAGTCTGTACCTGTTTGTGCGTTCTTCGTGTATTTGTAAGTTCTCATGTTTAGGTCAGTCTACGTCGTTTATTTGTTTTGTGTAGTTTGTTTAAAGAGTTTTCGTGTTTCGTCGTTCTGTTAATAATAATTTATTATGTATTCATCACCCGCTGCGCCTTGGTCCGCTCATTCACCACAAGATGACCTTTACACATTATAACCTTTTCGGAACATTCCAAATGAAGTTCCAGGAGGGGGGGGGGGGTATGGGAACATTCCAAATGAAGTGCCTGGGGGCGGGGGGCATTTACATTCATGATGTCACGATTCCTGGAGTCAGTTGATAGTATTTCATTCATCTCTCAGACTTCTGAGGGGCCAGGCCCTAGTCGGTAGGGCCGAGCCTGAAAAGAAGATAGAGAGCGTCTCCTGTCTCCGCTGTGACCTTAAATGAAAGAGAAATGATGTTACACACACACACACAAACACACACACGTTGTGCTGCTGGGAACGTCCTCTGCCAGTGTCTGCCCTGGGAGGTGACAAGGAGTTCCAGAGGTCAGAGGGCAGAGGCATAGATTTTCTCCACTGAGACATGAGTATGTGTTTCAAATGGCATTTCCTTATATCAATTTCACTTTTTAACCAAGAACCATTAGGGTATAGGGCTCTTGGTCAAAAGTAATGCACTAGATAGGGAATAGGATGCCATACCTACAGTTTGTGCCTGTACATACAGGTAATGACAAAAATAAAACACACAACACAACGTGTCTTAAAAGGGAGTTGGGCTTCCACAAGCAAGAACAGCTTCAAATATCCTTGCATAGGAATCTAGAAGTGTCTGGAACTCTATTGGAGGGATGTGGACACAATTCTTCATCAAGAATTTTCATTATTTGGTGTTTTGTTTTGATGTTGGTGGAAAACGCTGTCTCAGGCGCCGCTCCACAATCTCCCAGTGATTCCAATTGGGTTGAGATCTGCGTGACTGAGATGCCATAGCATATGGTTTACTAGCTTTTTCATGCTCATCAAACCATTAAGTAACCACTCGTGCCCTGTGGATGGGGGCATAGTCTTGCGTAACCCAAAAAATGAAAATAATGATAAATAATGGCCTGTCCAGAATATTCTACATGACCTAATTATACATGACCATGGCATGATGGGATGTTAAGTGCTTAATTAACTCAGGAACCACACCTGTGTGGAAGCACCTGCTTTCATAAGTTTGTATCCCTCATTTACGTGCTTCCATTATTTTGTCAGTTACCTGCTCACTATCTGTTCACAACACACACACACACACACACACACACACACACACACACAACACACACACACCACACACACACACACACACACCACACACACACACACACACACACACACACACACACACACACACACACACACACACACACACACACAGTCTTATATATTGTGTCAATGTTGAATAGATGGAGACAATCTATATTTAATTTGTGTTGGGACTTGGAAGGCACATCCCTGTGTTTCAGCCTTGTCAAACTGTCTCATCTCCAGCCCCCACAAGGCATAATGACCAACCTCTCTCTTCCTCATTCAACTTCTCTCTCTCGCCCTCCATCCAACCTCTCTCTCAAGTCCTCCATCCAACCTCTCTCTCTCCGTCATCCGTCCAATCTATCTCTCTCACATCCTCCGTCCAACCTCGTCTCTCTCCGTCTCCATCCAACCTCTCTCTCCCACCCTCATCCAACATCTCTCTACTCCACCCTCCATCCAACATTCTCTCTCTCCACCCTCCATCAACATCTCTCTCTCCGCCCTCCATCCAACATCCTCTCTTCTCCGACCCTCCATCCAAACATCTCTCTCTCCGCCCTCAACTCCAAATCTCTCTCTCCCCTCCATCCAACATCTTCTCTCTCGCCCTCCATCCAACATCTCTCTCTCGCTTCCATTCAAACATTTCTCTCTCCAGCTCCTCCCAAAACTCTCTCCGCCTCATCCAACATCTCTCTCGTCCATCTCGCATCCAACCTCTCTCTCTCCACCCTCCATCCAACATTCTCTCTCTCCACCCTCCATCCCATCTCGCTTCCACCCTCCATCCAACATCTCGTCTCTCCGCCCGTCCATATTCTCCCATGTCCATTAACATCTCTCTCTCCCACCCTCCATCCAACATCTCTCTCTCGCACGCCTTCATACCAACATCTCTCTCTCACACCCTCCATCCAACATCTCTCTCTCCACCCTCCATCCAACATCTCTCTCTCCGCCCTCCATCCAACCTCTCTCTCTCCATCCTACACGTCTCTCTTCTATGGTATTTATTCTGTCTTGCCTTTCAGTCTTCAATATGATTTTGATGCCAGTGAATTAAATATAGTGGTGAAATTTTCCAATGTTTAGGCAAACAAGTGGAAGAGCCAAAATGACTGTGGATGTTCCTTAGCATATTGTGAAATCGTTGTGCATCATGATGATGATTCAAATTTTGGGGATTCTCCCTATAAACTGTTAATCACTTTAATTGTCAGTTTGCAATGGCTTCATATCTTATTCATGAGGGTCTGATTGCACCGTTTATATTTGTTAAAAAAGTGGAAATGTCTGACCATCTCTAATATGACCATTTGGATAACATTTCCTATGAACCATCCGTGATGCATTATGAATGTAGTGCTTTACACTACATGACCAAAAGTATGTGGACACAAGCTCGTCAAATATCTCATTCCAAAATCATTAACATTACTATAGAGTTGGCCCCCCTTTTGCTGCTATAACAGTCTCTAAATTTATGGGAAGGCTTTCCACTAAATGTTGGAAAGTTGCTGCGGGGAATTGCTTCCATTCAGCCACAAGAGCATTAGTGAGGTTGGGTACTGATGTTGGGCGATTAGGCCTGGCTGCAGCTCCCGACGAACAGTTCTTGTGGTGCCGTTGCTTCCAGAGGCAATTTGGAACTCGGTAGTTTGTGTTGATTTTTACGCGCTACAAGCTTCAGCACTCGGCGATCCCGTTCTGTGAGCTTGTGTGGTCTACCACTTTGTGGCTGAGCATTTGTTGCTCCATGATGTTTCCACTTCACAATAACATCACTTACAGTTGACCGGGTAGCTCCAGCAGAGCGAACTGACTTGTTGGAAAGGTGGCATCCTATGACGGTGCCACGTTGAAAGTCACTGAGCTCTTCAGTAAGGCCATTCTATTGCCAATCTGATTTAGTCTACTGAAGATGACACATCGTTGTGTGCTCGATTTTATACAAACCGGTCAAGAAATGGGTTGGGTTGAAATAGCCAAATCCACATCATTTAAGGAGTGTCCACAATACTTCTTTGTATATATATGGTGTAACTTCATGTGGAACCTTATGAAGAACAATGCGTGAAAGGGTGTAAAAGGGTACAAGTGCAGAAATTAAATTGGTTACTTGGGGGGTAGTAATGTGAAAGGCCTGTGTGTGGGGGATATGAAAGTAGGTCTGACTTGGGTTAGAGACTGGAGGTCAGTGGGGAAACACAGTAATTAAGTTCTAACTGCCAGGAAGGGAGAAGGGAGAGAGATGGAGAGGGAAAAGAGAGAGGGGGAGGGAGGGAGCAAGTCTGTTTGGTAGGATTGAGCCCCCTAAAGCCATCAGATACACATTCAGATTTATGACATCGCACAATAAATTACATCACGGGTGATTCCGTGTAAAAGTTATTCGGGATCGGTGTCCATTCCACGGGACGGTTGAGCTAATGTAGGCTACTGCGATAAGCATGAGGTTGTAAGTAACAGTACACATCTTTCCCAGGACATAGGCAATAACTGATATTGGCAAGAACTTAAATTCTTGTTAATCTAACTGCACTGTCCAATTTACAGTAGCTAATACAGTGAAATAATACAATGCTATTGTTTCAGGAGAGTGCATGAAACGTTATTACACAACTAGGCACATTTGGGCAGTCTTTTTTATTATTTTATTTTATTTACCTTGATTTAACACAGGTATAGCTAGTTGAGAAAAGTTCTCATTTGTAATGCGACCTGGCCAAGATAAAGCATAGGAATTCGGCACATCCAACAACCCAAGTTACTTATGGAATAAACAAACATACAGTCAATATACAGTAGAAAAATAAGTCTATATACAATGTGATCAAATGAGGTGAGATAAGGGAGGTAAAGGCAAAAAAAGGCCATGGTGGCGAGGTAAATACAATAATAGCAAGTAAAACACTAATATGGTAGATTTGCAGTGGAAGAATGTGCAAAATAGAATAAGGGGGTGCAAAGGAGCAAAATAAATAAATAAATAAATACAGTAGGAGAAGGTAGTTGTTTGGGGTAAATTATAGATGGCTATGTACAGGTGCAGTAATATGTGAGCTGTTCTGACAGCTGGTGCTTAAAGCTAGTGAGGGAGATAAGTGTTTCCAGCTTCAAAGATTTTTGCAGTTCGTTCCAGTCTTGGCAGCAGAGAACTGGAAGGAAAGACGACAAAGGAGGATTGGCTTTGGGGTGACCAGTGAGATATACCTGCTGGAGCGCGTGCTACGAGTGGGTGCTGCTATGGTGACCAGTGAGCTGAGATAAGGCGGGGCTTTACTTAGCAGAGACGTGTAGATACCTGTAGCCAGTGGGTTTGGCGACGGTAGAGCGAGGGCCAAACAACGAGAGCGTAGGTGCAATGGTGGGTAGTTTATGGGGCTTTGGTACAAAACGGATGCACTGTGATGACTGCATCCAGTTTGTTGAGTAGCATGTGAGCAGTGTACTGTCTGATGGAATAACACTCACTCCCGATGTCGAGTAACGGCTTCTACAAAAACTGAGAAATCCTCCTTTCGGAATAACCTCAGAAACACCTAATAACTACACATGAAACATTGAGTAACAATATACAGTTACTGTTAAAAGTGTGGAGGCTTTATAGATGACATCACCGAAGTCGAGGATCGGTAGGAGTTGCAGTTTTACAAGGGTATGTTTGGACAGCATGAGTGAAGGAAGCTTTGTTGCGATATAGGAGAGCCGATTTCTAGATATAATTTGGATTGAGGAGATGCTTAATGTGAGCCTGGAAGGAAGTTTACAGTCTAACCAGAAACCTAGGATATTTGTAGTTGTCCACGTACTGTTCTAAGTCAGAGCCGTCCCGAGTAGGATGCTGGAACGGCGAGCAGGTGCGGGCAGTGATCGGCTGTGAATAGCATGCATTTAGTTTTACTTGCATTTAAAGAGCAGTTGGAGGCCACGGAAGGAGAGTTGTATGCATTGAAGCTCGTCTGGAGGTTAGTTAACACAGTGTCCAAAGAGGGCCAGAAGAATACAGAATGTGTTGTCTGCGAGAGGTGTATCAGAGAATCACCAGCAGCAAGAGCAACATCATGATGTATACAGAGAAGGGAGTCAGCCCGAGGATTGAACCCTGTGGCACCCCCATAGAGACTGCAGAGGTCCGGACAACAGGCCCTCCGATTTGACACACTGAACTCTATCAGAGAAGTAGTTGGTAAACCAGGCGAGGCAATCATTTGTGAGAAACCAAGTGTCGAGATCTGCCAATAAGAAATGTGGTATTGACAGAGTCAAGAAAGCTTGCTCAGGTCGAATGAATACGGCTGCCGCAGTAATGTATCTTATCGATGGCGTTATGATGTCGTTTAGGACCTTGAGCGTGGCTGAGGTGCACCACCAGACCAGCTCTGAAACCATATTGCATAGCGGAGAAGGTACGGTGGGATTCGAAATGGTCGGTAATCTGTTTGTATAACTTAGGCTTTCGAAGACGTTAGAAGACAGGGTAGGATAGATTATAGCGTTGTAGCAGTTTGGGTCATAGAGTGTCACCCCCTTTGAAGAGGGGATGACCCGCAGCAGCTTTCCAATCTTTTGGGAATCTCAGCGATACGAAAAGAAGAGTTTGAACAGGCTAGTAATAGAAGTTGCAACAATTTCGGCAGATAATTTACAAAGAGAGGGTCCAGATTGTCTACCCGACGAGATTTGTAGGGGTCCAGATTTTGCAGCTCTTTCGAACATCAGCTATCTGGATTGGGTGAAGGAGAAATGGTGGGGGCTTTGGCGGGTTGCTGTGGAGGGTGCCGGGCAGTTGACCGGGGCAGGGGTAGCCAGGTGGAAAGCATGGCCAGCCGTAGAGAAATGCTTATTGAAATTCTCATTATGTGGATTTATCGGTGGTGACCAGTGTTTCCTAGCTCAGAGCAGTGGGCAGCTGGAGAGGAGGTGCTCTTATTCTCCATGGACTTTACAGTGTCCCAGAACTTTTTGATGTTTGGTACTACAGGATGCAATGTATGTTTGACAAAAGCTACTGCGGGTAAGCTTTTCCTAACTGCCTGTGTATATTTTTTCCTAACTTCCCTGTAAAAAGGTGCATATCACAGGGGCTATTCGATGCTAATGCAGAATGCCACAGGATGTTTTTGTGCTGGTCAAGGGCAGACAGGTCTGGAGTGAACCAAGGACTATATCTATTCCTAGTTCAAYWTTTTTTGAATGGGGCATGCTTATTTAAGATGGTGAGGAAGGCACTTTTAAAGAATAGGCATCATCTACTGACGGCATGAGGTCAATGTCATTCCAGGATACCCCGGCCAGGTCGATTAGAAAGGCCTGCTTGCAGAAGTGTTTTAGGGAGCGTTTGACAGTGATGAGRGGTGTTCGTTTGGTCGCAGACCCATTACGGATGCAGGAATGAGGCAGTGATCGCTGAGATCTTGATTTAAAACAGCAGAGGTCTATTTGGAGGGYGAGTTAGTTAYGATACAGAACTCTGCAGGCTATCTTTACAGTAGATTGCAACACCGCCCCCTTTAGCAGTTCTATCTTGGCGGAAAATGTTAAAGTTAGCRATKGAGATTTCAGGGTTTTTGGTGGTTTTCCTTAGCCAGGATTCAGACACGGCTAAGACATCCGGGTTGGCAGAGTGTGCTAAAGCAGTGAGTAAAACAAACTTAGGGAGTAGGCTTCTAATGTTAACATGCATAAAACCAAGGCTTTTATGGTTACAGAAGTCAACAAATGAGATCACCTGGGGAGTGGGAGTGGGGCTAGGCACTGCAGGATGTGGATTAACGACTACATCACCAGAGGAACTGCGGAGAAGTAGGATAAGGGTACGTCTAAATGCTATACGAACTGGCCGTCTAGCACGTTCGGAACAGAGAGTAAAAGGAACAGGTTTCTGGGCACGATAGCATGGATTCAAGGCATAGTGTACAGACAAAGGTAAGGTAGGATGTGAGTACATTGGAGGTAAACCTAGGCATTGAGTAATGATGAGAGAKATATAGTCTCTAGAGACGTTTAAACCAGGTGATGTCATCGCATATGTAGGAGGTGGAACAACATGGTTGGTTAAGGAATATTGAGCATGGCTAGAGRCTCTACAGTGAAATAAGACAGTAATCACTAACCAGGACAGTAATGGACGAGGSATATTGATATTAGAGAGAGRCATGCGTAGCCAAGTGAACATATGGGTCCAGTGATGCTAACAAGCTAACAATTAGTAGGCCGGGTCTAAACATGCTAGCCGTTAGCAGACCGGGGCTGGCAARCTAGCAGTTATCAGACCGGGGCAGGCAAGCTAACAGTTAGCAGACCGGGGCAGGCAAGTTAGCAGTTAGCAGACCGGGGCTAGCAAGTTAGCCTTTGGGGGACGTCGCGATGGGGATAAGTCTGTTTTTGCCTCTTTGTGCGGTGACGTCGATAGACCAGTCATGGAATTAGTAGGGTTCCAGGTAGCTCTAGGTAGCTAGCAGGCCTAACAGGTTAGCAGAATGGGCCTTCAGCAGGCGTCGCGCCTGAGGGGCCTGTTGGAATCCTCGGGCAGATTATGTCGGTATTCCAGTCGTAGAGGATCGGCGGGGTTCCGTGCCCCGTACCGGCAATAGAAGGGGTCCGGATATTGTAGCCCAGGAGTGGGCTTCGGTGGTAGCACAGGAGCCCTGGCCGGGCTAGCTTCAGGCTAATTGGTGCTTGCTCTGGTATGGAAACGCTAGCCAGGAGTGGTCCCCCGGGATTGCGGTTAGCTAGTTGCGAAGATCCAGATGAAAATGTTCAGAGTTTGCGGTAGGAATCCGGGGATATGGAGAGAAATAGGTCCGTTATGCTCTGCTAGCAATGGTTTGCTAACTGATAGCKGGTAAGTAGTTTGCTGGCTAGCTTCAGTTGAGGGATTCCAGATCMGAAGTAAATGGAAATACTTTAGAAAAAAGCAGATCCACGCCACATTGGGTGAGGCGGGTTGCAGGAGAGTATTTAGAAGTTGAGGTTTAGGAAAATATTTTTAAAAGATATGCGAAGAAAAAGATGTAAAAAGATATACACAAGGGACACGACAGGACAAAGACAAAGACGTCTGACTGCTACGCCATCTTGGATAATCCAGTCTTGATACAACGTTTTGAACAGAAATGCAATAGTTCATTGGATCAGTCTAAAACTTTGCACATACACTGATGCTATCTAGTGGCCAAAATCTAAATTGCACCTGGGCTGGAATAATACATTATGGCCTTTATCTTCCATTTCAAAGATGATGGTACAAAAAAATACAAAAGAACAGTTGGTTTTTCTTTGTATTATCTTTTACCAGATCTATTGTGTTATATTCTACTACATTCCTTTCACATTTCCATAAACTTCAAAGTGTTTCCTTTCAAATGGTACCAAGAATATGCATATCAGGGCCTGAGCTACAGGCAGTTAGATTTGGGTATGACATTTTAGTTGAACATTGAAAAAAAGGGGCTATTCCTTAACCTGAGCATGCACACATTCAGTTAGTTTTTTCCAAATGGAACCATGTGTCACGGCTGTTGAAGGAGGAGGACCAAGGTGCAGCGTGGTGGGCGTACATGTTCCTTTATTAAACAAGACGCCGAACAAAACCRTAAACACTACAAACAAACCKTGAAGCTCAAAGGCTATGTGCCCTAAACAAAGTCAACTTCCCACGAACACAGGTGGAAAAAAGRGCTACCTAAGTATGGTTCTCAATCAGAGACAACGATAGACAGCTGTCCCTGATTGAGAACCATACCCGGCCAAAACATAGAAATAGAAAATCATAGAAACACAAACATAGAATGCCCACCCCAACTCACRCCCTGACCAAACCAAAATAGAGACATAAAAAGGATCTCTAAGGTCAGGGCGTGACACCATGTTAATAATTCAGCCAGGTCACACCAGACTGACTTCAGTATTCGACGTCTGTCCAGGTCCCCAGCACATCAGGAGATGCTTTCAATACCCTCCAATAGGGACAATGTGAGCACCTATTACCATGTAGTAGGTTTTTAGCTTGCTAGGGAGTTTGCCCTTCAGAACAGCCTCAATATGTCGGGGCATGGACTCTACAATGCCGAAAGCGTTCCACAGGGATGCTGGTCCATGTTGACTCTAATGCTTCCCACAGTGTCAAGTTGGCTGGATGTCCTTTAGGTGGTGGACCATTATTAATACAGACAGGAAACTGTTGAGCCTGAAAAACACAGCAGCGTTGCAGTTCTTGACACAAACCGAACTTAAATATTTTGTTTTGCCCATTCACCCTTTGAACTGCACACATACATAATCTATGTCTCAATTGTCTCAGTGCATAAACATCCTTCTTTAACCTGTCTCCTCCTCTTCATCTACATTGATTGAAGTGGATTTTACAAGTGACATCAATAAGAGATCATAACTTTCACCTGGGTTCATCTGTTCAGACTATGTCATGAAAAGAGCAGGTGTTCTTAATGTTTTGTACACTCCGTGTATTCTGTAAACCAAACATCTGTTCAGATCTGTTCTTTTCATTCAAAATCTTTCTTTCAATTTGTCAGTTCTGGTTATAGATCGCACGTACATGGACCCATAGAGATGTATAGAGGGCACACTTGCCACTAGATGGGAAATCCCTCTATGGTGTTTGCTATCACAGAAGTGATCAATGGCAAAGAGGTCAGGGGCCCCGGGACATCCTACAATAGCACCCGATTCCAATCCAACACCAATGCCGTTTAGCAAACTCCAGGCATTTAAGTGTTGTTTGCTCTCAACAAATGTGGCAACCCTACCAAAGACTCTATTGGCATGGAGATGGCATTTAATTTACAATTAAGAGATTTGTTGAACCCAAGATATGACCATGTTCTGTAATTCTTCAACTGTGGCCCCTTTGACTTTTCTTTGCCTCCAGAACCATCKTCTTCACTCWGTGTGGGGACAGGGTACACATAGGTCCACTACCAGGCTAATTTACCACTGTTCAAGTGGTTTTAAACTTCTTAGTTAATAAGTGGTATATTTCTGGGCGGGTTTTGCAAAAAAATACCCATTGCCTGATCTATGAGGGTCAACAACCATTTCACACTGGGCAGAGATGTCAGTTCAACATTCATTTTGATTTACATTTGGTCAACTAACGTGTATTCAGCATTAAATCATCAAAACATTTCACTGAGTCATTGGATTTAGGTTAAAAGTTTAATGATAAAAATACAAAATTCCCTTACATAGATTACTTTTTTCAAATCCAATCAGTTCTCCACATTAAGTCAACGTCATCACATTGATTTATTTTGTTTAAATGACGTGGAAACAACTTTGATTCAACCAGTTTTTGCCTAGTGGGCTGTCTCTTTTCGTTTCAGATTTTTTTACCTTTCCCCATGGTGATAGATGAAAAATGGATTTTAAACTTGTGTTACCTAATTTTATACCCTAGTGAAACAGGCAGCCATGGAAGGCCACAATACCGTTCCTTAAAATGAGATTATCTTTAAAGGTGCAATGTCAATGCAGATTTTATTTTATTTATAAGAATCTTTACGGGTGCCAATCATTTTGACACCTTCATTTTGATTAACCTAAATATATTAAACGGAATAGCATTTTTTTAGATGCAGGCAGTTTATTTCAAAAGGTCTAAGATATAATTGAGCCCCCTATACATTTACCTGACACCCCTGTGCACTCCTTCACCAGGTTCTCCTTTTCATCCTTCTCTGTTTCAGAAGTGTGTAAAGCCCTGAAAGAAATTGATTTAAAAAAATCCCCTGGCCCTGATGAACTAGACCCCCGCTTCCTACACCTAGCTGCAGACGTCATTGCTCCCCCCTTAATTAACATGTATTTTTAACCTCACGCTTGATGTTAAGGAAATCCCCAAGTTATGAAAATCTGCTTTTGTACTGCCTCTCCTGAAAGGTGAAGATCCTTCGCTAYTTGACAACTATCGACCCATATCACAACTGTCTGTAYTGTCAAAKGTACTGGAGTCCTTAGTTAGTAGGCAGCTAAAGACCTACTTCCAAGAAAACAACATCTTAAATGGAATGCAATCAGGTTTTAGGTCTGGCCACAGCACTGTTTCAGCAACATTGAAGGTTTTAAATGACATCCACTGCGCTCTTGATAAGAAGTTACACTGTGTGTCTGTTTTTATTGATTTGTCGAAGACTTTTGACACCGTGGACCATGCTGTGTTAGTGAAAAGGTTAAAATGTTGTGGAATTACTGGTCATGCTCTAAATTGGTTAATAAATTACCTWTCAAATCGTACACAATGTCTAATGGCGGATGGTTGTAAATCTGGGTCCATAGAGATGTGCTCAGCTGTTCCGCAAGGTTCTATTTTGGGCCCACTGTTGTTCATTTTGTATATCAACAACATTGGGGATCTTATTGAAACATYGGATGTTCATTTTTATGCAGATGATACTGTTCTTTATTCAAGTGGTAGTAGTTTATCTTTAGCTTTTGAAAATGCCCAAATAGCATTTAACATCATACAACAGAATCTGTATGATTTAAAGCTGATTCTAAATTCGGGTAAAACAAGATGCATGGTATTTTCAAATGCCAGGCATGTTACAAATCATGTCATTGCTACATTGGCTGGACATACTATAGAGTAAGTTAAAGTGTACAAATATTTGGGTGTGTGGGTTGATGATAAGCTGAGCTTCACTGTGCATGTAGARAACTTGATAAGGAAGCTCAAGCTGAAAATAGTATTTTATTACCGGCATAAGGCTTGTTTTTATTTTGAGGCCAGGAAGGAGCTGGTACGATGTACATTACTGTCGGTTTTAGATTTTAGTGATGTTATATATATGCAGGGCTCAGCCACTACCCTGAGAGCACTTGATTCAGTGTATCATGCAGCCCTCAGGTTCATTACAAATCAGAAACGTCTAACACATCATTGTGATCTCTACAGCGCTGTTGGCTGGTCGTCATTGACCTTGCGTAGGCTTAAACACTGGTATACACTGATTTATAAGGCCATATTGGGTAAAATGCCATTTTATCTCTGTTCTTTTTTAGTCAGGTCAGTAAATAAATATCAATTACGGTCCCATTCTGATTTGCTTCTAACAGTACCAAAAATTAGAACAGGTCATGGTAGAAATAGTTTTAGTTACTTGGCACCGTGGTCCTGGAATTCTCTCCTGAACATTTTAAAATGTGATGATCTAGTTCCGTTGGTGGAGTTTAAACACTTGATCGATGTATATATCATAGAAGAGTGTAATTGTTTTTAGGCCAGCTGTTTTTAGTCAAGATGTTTGTGTTGTTAATGTAAAATGATTGTTGTACTGTATGTGTGTTTATAGTTTTGTTTAATGTTGTGTTAGTGTATGTAAGTTGTTTTGTCTGCAACATTGTTCCCTCTGCTGTTATTTGACCAGGTCTCTCTTGGAAAAKAGATATTATCTCAATGACAAAAAAACKGTATAAATAAAGGTAAAATAAAACATTTCAAAAAATCTTTGTGTGAGTATTTAAATTAGTATAAAACAGTGGTGGAAAAAGTACCCAATTGTCATACTTGGGTAAAAGTATAGATACCTTAAAAAGTTATTCAAGTAAAAGTGAAAGTCACCCTGTAAAATACTACTCGAGTAAAAGTCTAAAAGTATTTGGTTCTAGATATACTTAAGTATCAAAAGTAAATGCAATTGCTAAAATATAGAAGTATCAAAAGTTAAAGTAAATGTATAAATCATTTAAAATTCCTTATATTAAGCACAGCAGATGCCACCATTTCATTTTTTGGGGGATTGGTAGGGTCACAATCTAACACTCAGACACAATTKACAAATTATGCATTTATTTTCAGTGAGTCGCCAGATCAGAGGCAGTAGGGATGACCACGTGTTCTCTTGATAAGTGTGTGAATTGGACCATTTTCCTGTCCTGCTAAGCAATCAAAATGTAATGAGTACTTTTGGCTGTCAAAGTAAATGTAGGGAGTAAAAAGTACATTATTTTCTGTAGTGAAGTAAAAGCAAAAGTTGTAAAAAAATATATAGAAATAGTAAAGTAAAGAACAGTTACCCTCCAAAATGACTTAAGTAGTACTTTAAAGTAGTTCTACTTAAGTACTTTACGATACTGGGAGAAACCCTGACCTTCTATACTATTCAGGCTAACTGTAACTATGCAATTCTAAGGTACTTTACCTTCTGCTGAACTTAAAAAACATTCCAAATGACAACAAAGGTGTTATGATAGATTTTGATCAAGAAATCTTTAAGATTGTAATATCTATTTCAGACTCTGTAACATCCATAATGTTTGTTTTTCCTCTCTAAAGTAATAATGGAAATGACTGTTTTTGTGTTCAGCCAAGCCTTTCCTTCGAAATGGAAATCAATATATTTGACCTAAGACTTAAAAACTCACAGACTTTTGCTAATATGTTCTGTCACCCCAAAAAGCGTATTACATTTAATGTAACATCCGAACGCTTCTTATTTGTCAATATTTAGAAGTGGGGTTTTTGAGATATACGCTCCCACAAGGGGTACTGTAGAACGTTTCATATATATTTCATTTGTCCATTCTGTGAGACRTTGAAGTTGTGGTTTTGCATGCAAATGTAATGTCCTTAACGCTGGAATTGGTCAAGAAAGTCTAGCCATTTTGTATCAGATGGTAGGCTACAGTGGTACTGTAAGCTAAGCGGCAGCTCATCTTGTACACTGCCTACCACAGCCAGAATTAGGTGCAGGTTTGGAGAAAAGTTCAGACGTAATCCGTATGGACGGACAAGGAGTTCCAGATTATAGACATGGTTTTTGGAAACATGTAAGCCTTGGGACATTTGACTGAATATGTTCCGGGCTCCACATTCTAGGACACCATTGCATTCAATGCGCGGCGTCTTATGTGGGGCTACGCTTTCCTGTACTATAGCCTCTGCCAAGAGGTCTCGGCCTTTATTGTACATGTTGCAGTGTGATCACCGTGAAACAGGAGGGTTGCTGGTACAGTGTACTCCTGCCAGAGATGCTAGTCATTATCATCCCAGTCCAAGTCCTGGGCTGCCACCATTGTTGAAAGTACACACACACACACACACACACACACACACACACACACACACACACACACACACACACACACACACACACTCCACTCACTCACTCACTCACTCACTCACTCACTCACTCACTCACTCACTCACTCACTCACTCACTCACTCACTCACTCACTCACTCACTCACTCACACACACACTCACAGACACACCTCCTGTTTTCTCAGTTGCTCTGCTAGAATCCTCCCCCCTGGATTCTTGTACTACATGAAACCAATTAAGCAGGAACAGAGAGGCTCCTCATGTTGTGTGTGATTGTTTTTTAATAACAGTGCAGGTAAAAACAGCCCCTCTAATTGCTCATCCAACACATTACACTTCTTTGTCTGAATTCACTGGTTTTACGCACCAGCCAAGCTTCTGGGAGAGCGCAATGGTTTTCTTTTGAATAGTTATCATCCAACACATTCCCACTAAATATTAAACAGTATTGAGGCTGCGTAGTAGCAAATACCATGTGTGCTACATGTGTTTGTCCATATGTTTTAAACGGCCCTTGATGCTTTGCACTGCTTGTCACCAGAATTGTTATTGTCTAAAAATCCTATTTAGACCTTTGCCTGGTAGTCACAGTCATGCAGCCAGATCTTCATAATCATAAATCTCAAGTCTTCCTTGAAAGGAAACAAGGATGAATTTGCGGCATTTGTGCCGCGGCGGTCTAAATGAATGGGAGAGCTACATTTTTAACTGAGTACGAAGTCGTTAATGTCGTTTTAGAAATGTTACCCTTCAACAATGAATTGACGGTTGCCTTAACGGCGAGGGAGACAGGACAGGTGAAATAAAAGGCATGCTTATAATTACCAAACCATTTCATTTTAAAATGGATGCCGTTGTGTCCTCAGAGTTCCACTGTCTCTTTTCTTTGCTGTGGCCCGATGCCAGGCACCCTGTCACCGTCCCTGATACTAAAGACGCAGTAACGTAAACATATCATGTGTAGGAGGGGAGAAGTAGTATGGAGATGGAGTACACAGCTGTATCAGGGTACACATCAGTGTGTTATCTAACACTTCATTGGAGAATTATGCTGTATGGGCTTTTGTGAATCATGAAGTTAGGTTCAAAACAGTTGATATGTAGCATGTGCAGGGTCAGCAGTACTGTATGTCAAGAAAGACTCCTAGGCCTGTATTTTAATGTATTTATAAAAATCTTTATTTAACTAGGCATGTCAGTTAAGAACAAATTCTTATTTACAATGACGGCCTACACCCCCCAAACCCAGACAACTCTGTGCCAATTGTGCGCTGTCCTATGGGACTCCCACTCATGGCCGGTTGTGATAGAGCCTGGATTTGAACCAGAGTGTCTGTATTGACTTGATATTGTAGGCCTAACTTCAAGACATCACTTGCTAACTTCAAGTAAACTTATTAAATCTATACCAAGTACTAGATACTAGATATTAACTTTTTTCTCTATCTCGCTGTGTAAACTTCCCAGCGTATTTTGATTGATATTGATCAACTGGATAAACATTCTAAGACAATATGAAAAGAACCTGACACGATAGAATGAAATAACAGAAAATGACAAATCCAGAGGCGGATTGGACATGGCATTTTTTTAAATCAGCGAGGCAGTTTGTTCATTAAGAAGCCCTTGAGCCATGATACACAATACCGGTGTCAGACGTCCTCACAGGAAGACCGAAACGTAATCCGATTGGAGCGATGACATMAAAATAATTTTATCCCCATCGTTCTTGTTGAAACACCAGAAGGCTTGTCTTGCAGACGGCCCCTGACTGTCAATCCACCCTGTTGATGTATCTCCTCTCAGGATCGGCTTCCTTTGACAGTTGGGTTTGAAAAGACAGAGGAAAACAGTAGGTCACGTACGCAGTGAGAGGGTTGTAGTTACAATGTAGAAGAGGTGACGGATGGTAGCATAAAAACACAGCGGATTGATGTGATTACCATGGATATGCTATGTCAGAGCTGCAATAGAGGTGGTAGGAGAGACTGGAAGGAATCCTGTTGATCAGGCTCGCACCTTCATCTGACACTCCTGCTGCTCCAGAATCCCATTTCCACACGGTTGTGAGACAATGTCAGCCTCCTCCACTACTGTAAATCTCAAGGGCACACTACGAGAAGGGAAATGCTTACCTCAATTTTGTATTTTTTTTAAGTCAACCATCTTAAAGGGCAACAAACCTGCTCCTGTCAATGCGATGGGATGGGAGTCCCGCAGAAAGAGTCCAGTTGTTGAGAAAGACCATATACAGTATGAGATGGATCTAGTAGAAGAGCCAATGGTTGTAGCCGTCACTTTGGTTACAAAACAACAACATATAAGCACMATTTTTTCACCTTTACCACTTATATTGGAACCGGAATCCTTACTGGAGTTTTTGACATCAGCGCATGTTCAACGCAAGGGTCCAAGTGTGTGCATCACAAAGTAAGGATTCGACCCTTACTGTTGTTTTTCACTATTTCAAACACAATACACATAGCTACACATGCATTTTAGCAGGTGGCTAGCTTAGTACTGACCCTTTCTCATAACACTGTTGCAGTGCACTAAAAGCTGATCGCCTTCTATATACTTCATATAGTATATATATATCACTGTCTCATACTAAACTTACAGCCTGAAAGTATGTAGTATATATATATATATATATACATGTATATGTGTGTATTTACAGTGAGGGAAAAAAGTATTTGATCCCCTGCTGATTTTGTACGTTTGCCCACTGACAAAGAAATGATCAGTCTATCATTTTAATGGTAGGTTTATTTGAACAGTGAGAGACAGAATAACAACAAAAATATCCAGAAAAACGCATGTCAAAAATGTTATAAATTGATTTGC
>NC_036854.1:3280790-3303778 GCF_002910315.2 Salvelinus sp. IW2-2015 | reverse complement strand
TGTAAATCTGGGTCCATAGAAGAATGTGCTCAGCTGTTCCGCGCAAGGGTTTTTCACTTTTGGGCCCACTGTTTGTTCATTTTGTTATATCAACAAACATGGGGATCTTATTGAAAACATCGGAAGATGTCATTTTTATGCAGATGATACTGTTCTTTATCAAGTCGGTAGTTAGTTTATCTTTGAGCTTTTGAAAATGCCCAAATACATTTAACATCATACAAGCAGATCTGTATGATTTAAAGCTGATTCTAAATTCGGAGTAAAAACAGCATGCATGGTATTTCCAATGCCAGGCATCGGTTACAAATCATGTCATTGCACATTGACTGGACATACTATAGAGTAAGTAAAGACTGTTCAAATATTGTGGTGTGTGGGTATGAAAGCTGAGCTTCACGTGTGCATGTAGAAAATTGAATAAGGAAGCTCAAGCTGAAAAATAGTATTTTATTTTACCGGCACTAAGGCTGTTTTTTTTGAGGCCAGAAGGAGCTGGTACGATGTACATTATGTCGTTATTAGATTTTAAGTGATGTTATATATATGCAGGGGCTGCAGGCCACTCACCATGAGAGCCACTTGATTCAGTGTATCATGCAGCCGCTCAGGTTCATTAACAAATCAGAAAACGTTCTACCCATTCATGTGATGATTCTTCTACAGCGCTGTGGGCTGTCGTCATTGACCTTGCGGTAGGCTTAAAACACTGGTATAACACTGATTTATAAGCGCATATTGGGTTAAAATGCCATTTTATCTCTGTTCTTTTATCAGGTCAAGCTAAAATATCAATTAGGGTCCCAGTCCTGATTTGCCTTCTTCAACGACAGTACAAAACATTAGACCAGGTCATTGGCTTAGAAATAGTTTTAGTTACTGGCACGCGTGGTCCTGGAATTCTCTCCTGAACATTTTAAATGTGATGATCTAGTTCGTTGGTGGAGTTTAAACACACTTGATCGGATGTATATTATCATAAGAAGAGATGTATATTTTTTAGGCCAGCTGTTTTAGTCAAGATGTTTGTGGTTAATTAAAATGATTGTGTACGTGGTATGTGTGTTTATAGTTTTGTTTAATGTTGGTCGTTAGTGTATGTAAGTTGTTTGTCTGGCAAGCATTGTTCCCTGCTGGCTGTTATTTGACCAGGCTTCTCTTGGAAAATAGATATATCCTTCAAATGACAAAAAACTGCTATAATAAGGAGGTAAAATAAACATTATTCAAAAATCTTTTGTTCAAGGTGAGTATTTAAATTAGGTATAAAACAGTGGTGGACAATCCAATTTCAACGAGTTCTGCCAGTTAAGTCATAAACTTGTAAAAGTCTGATCAAAGTTAAAAGTAAAGGTCACCCGTATAAAATACTATCGAGTAAAAGTCTAAAGTAATATTGGTTCTAGATATATCTTAAGTATCAAAGTAATATGCAATGCTAAACTTATTATAGAAGTATCAAAAAGTTAAAGTAAATGTATAAATCATTTAAAATTCCTTATATTCAAGCACACAGATGCCACCATTTCAATTTTTTTGGGGCGATTGGTAGGGTACACAATCTAACACTCAGACAACAATTTACAATATGCATTAGTTTTCAGTGAGCTCGCCAGATAGAGGCGTAGGGATGACCACGTGTTCTCTTGATAAGTGTGTGAATTGGGACGCATTTTCCTGTCCTGGCTAAGCAATCGAAAGATGTAATGAGTACTTGTTGGCTGTCAAAGTAAATGTAGGGCAGTAAAACGTACATTATTTTCTTGTAGTGAAGTAAAAGCAAAAGTATGTAAAATAAATATATAAGACAATAGTGACAGTAAAGAACAGTTACCCTCCAAAATGACTTAAAGTAGTACTTTAAAGTAAGTTCTATCTTAAGTACTTTTACATACTAGGGAGAAACCCTGACTCTATACTATTCAGGCTAACTGTAACTATGCAATTCTAAGGTACTTTACCTCTGCTGAACTTAAAAAACATTCACAAAATGACAACAAAGGTGTTATGATAGATTTTGATCAAAAATCTTTAAGATTGTAATATCTATTTCAGATCATTGTAAATCCATAATGTTTGTTTTTTAGCTACTCTAAAGTAATAATGGAAAAGACTGTTTTTGTGTTCAGCCAAGCCCTTTCCATTCGAAATGGAAACTCAATATATTTGACCTAAGACTTAAAAAACTCACAGACTTTTGCTAATATGTTCTGTCACCCCAAAAAGCGTAATTACATTTAATGTTAACATCCGAACGCTTTTATTTGTCATATTTAGAAGTGGGGTTTTTTGAGATTATACGCTGCCCACTAACCGGGGTAACTGTAGAACGTTTTCATAAATATATTTCATTTCTCCGATTCTGCTGAGACATTGAAGTTGTGGGTATTTGCATGCACAAATGTAATGTCCTTAACGGCTGAATTGGTCAAGAAAGGTCTTAGCCATTTTGTATCCAGATTGTAGCTACAGTGGCTACTGTAAGCCTAAGCGGCCCAGCTCAATCTTGTACACTGCCTACCACAGCCAGAATTAGGTGCAGGTTTGAGAATAAGTTCAGACGTAATCCGTATGGCACGGACAAGGAGTTCCAGATTATGACATGTGGTTTTTGGAAACATGTAAGCCTTGGGAACATTTGAACTGAAAATATGTTCCGGGCTCCACATCTAGGACACCCATTGCATCAATGCGCGGCGTCTTATGTCGGGGTACGCTTCCTGTTTACTATAGCCTCTGCCAAGAGTACTCGGCCTTTATTTGGTACTATGTTGCAGTGTGATCACGTGAAACAGGAGGGTTGCTGGTACATGCTACTTCCTGCCAGAGAATGCTAGTCATTGATCATCCCAGTCCAAGGTCCTGGGCTGCCCACCATGTTGAAAGTACGCACACACCGAACACACACACAACACAACACACACACACACACACAACACAACACACACCACACACACACACACACACACTCCACCACTCACTGCACTCTCACTCACTCACTCACTCACTACTCCCACTCACTCACTCATCACTCACATACCGTCACTCACTACCACTCACTTCAACTCAACACAAAACACACTCACAGACACACCTCCTTGTTTTTCTGCAGTTGCTCTGCCTTAGAATCCTCCCCCTGGGATTTCTTGGTACTACATGAAACAGCAATTAAGGCAGGACAGAGAGGCTCCTCATGTTGTGTGTGATTGTTTTTTAATAACAGTGCAAGCGAAACAGCCCTCTAATGCTCATCCAACACATTACACTTCTTTGTCTGAATTCAACTGGTTTTAACGCACCAGCCACGCTTCGGGAGAGCGCAATGGTTTTCTTTTGAATAGTTATCATTCCAACACATTCCGCACTAACTACTTCTGTACCGCGATATCACTAAGATATTGAGCGCACTTCGCACCATGTATTTGCTCTACGCAGTTAGCTTACCCATGATGGGCTGCGTAATGGCCATACATGTGTTGCTACATGTCCATATTTTTTAAAACGGCCTTGATGCTTTGCACTGCTTGTCACCAGAATTGTTATGTCTAAAATCCTATTAGCACCTTTGCCTGGTAGTCACAGTCATGCAGCCAGATCTTCATAATCATAAAATCTCAAGTCTTCCTTGAAACGGAAACAAGGGATGAATTTGAACTGGCATTATGGTGCCGCGGCTTGTCTAAATGAATGGAGAGCTTACTTTTTAACTGAGTACAAGTCGTTAATGTCGTTTTAGAAAATGTTACCTTCAACAATTTGAATTTGACGGTGCCTTAACGGCGAGGGAGACAGGACAGGTTGAAATAAAAGGCATGCTTATAATTAGCAAACCAATTTTAATTTTAAAATGGAGTGCCGTTGTGTCTCAGAGTTCCACTGTCTCTTTTCTTTGCTGTGGCCCGATGCAGGCACCCTGTCACCGGTCCTGATACTAAAGAGCAGCCAGAACGTAAACATATCAGTTGTAGGAGGAGAAGTAGTATGGAGATGGAGTACACAGCTGTATCAGGGTACACATCAGTGTGTTATCTACACTTCATTGGAGAATTATGCTGTATGGGCTTTTTGTGAATCATGAAGTTAGGTTCAAAACAGTTATATGTAGCATGTGCAGGGTCAGCAGTAGTATGTCAAGAAAGACTCCTAGGCTGTATTTAATGTATTATAAAAATCTTTATTTAACTAGGCATGTCAGTTAAGACAAATTCTTATTTACAATGACGGCCACACCCCCCCAAACCCAGACAACTCTGTGCCAATTGTGCGCTGTCCTATGGGACTCCCACTCATGGCCGGTTGTGATAGAGCCTGGATTTGAACCAGAGTGTCTGTATTGACTTGATATTGTAGGCCTAACTTCAAGACATCACTTGCTAACTTCAAGTAAACTTATTAAATCTATACCAAGTACTAGATACTAGATATTAACTTTTTTCTCTATCTCGCTGTGTAACTTCCCAGCGTATTTTGATTGATATTGATCACTGGATAAACATTCTAAGACAATATGAAAGAACCTGACACGATAGAATGAAATAACAGAAAATGACAAATCCAGAGGCGGATGGACATGGCATTTTTTTAAATCAGCGAGGCAGTTTGTTCATTAAGAAGCCTTGAGCCATGATACACAATACCGGTGCCAGACGTCCTCACAGGAAGACCGAAACGTAATCCGATTGGAGCGATGACATCAAAATATATTTTTATCCCATCGTTCTTGTTGAAACACCAGAAGGCTTGTCTTGCAGACGGCCCCTGACTGTCAATCCACCCTGTTGATGTATCTCCTCTCAGGATCGGCTTCCTTTGACAGTTGGTTTGAAAAGACAGAGGAAAACCAGTAGGTCACGTACGCAGTGGAGAGGGTTGTAGTTACAATGTAGAAGAGGTGACGGATGGTAGCATAAAAACACAGCGGATTGATGTGATTCCATGGATATTGCTATGTCAGAGCGTGCAATAGAGGTGGTAGGAGAGACTGGAAGGAATCCGTTTGATCAGGCTCGCACCTTCATCTGACACTCCTGCTGCTCCAGAATCCATTTCCACAACGGTTGTGAGACAATGTCAGCTCCTCCACTACTTGTAAATCTCAAGGGCACACTACGAGAAGGAAATGCTTACCTCAATTTTGTATTTTTTTTAAGTCAACCATCTTAAAGGCAACAAAACCTGCTCCTGTCAATGCGCATGGGATGGGAGTCCCGCAGAAAGAGTCCAGTTGTTGAGAAAGACCATATACAGTATGAGATGATCTAGTAGAAAGAGCAATGGTTGTAGCCGTCACTTTGGTTACAAAACAACAACATATAAGCACAATTTTTTCACCTTTCCACTTATATGGAACCGGAATCCTTACTGGAGTTTTTGACATCAGCGCATGTTCAACGCAAGGGTCCAAGTGTGTGCATCACAAAGTAAGGATTCGACCCTTACTGTTGTTTTCACTATTTCAAACACAATACACATAGCTACACATGCATTTTAGCAGGTGGCTAGCTTAGTACTGACCCTTTACTCATAACACTGTTGCAGTGCACTAAAAGCTGATCGCCTTCTATATACTTCATATAGTAAATATATATCACTGTCTCATACTAAACTTACAGCCTGAAAGTATGTAGATATATATATATATATATATATCATGTATATGTGTGTATTATATATATATATATATATATATATATATATATATATATATATATATATATATATATATGCTACATACTTTCAGGCTGTAAGTTTAGTATGAGACAGTGAGACTGAAGCGTTCCTTAACGAGCGTCTTATTGATTAAGAGTGGCCCTGAAACCATCTTAAACCATGCCTGGGATCCGATTTATGTCTCTTCCTCCCAGGTTTATCTTCACTCTAATGCCTCTTTGTTCAACAGCCTATTGGTGTTTCTATCACGTTGCTGGGATCTATGGCAGAATATCAGTGGCCCGGAATGGGCTCGTCCAAATGTCAGGTCGTTCTAATCTATAGCGTAATATGGACGGCAAGAAAAAGGAGGAGAAAGTAGTAACATCATGCCATACTATCTCCATCCTGATTCATGTCATTTAGAAGAGAGAGGGAGAGGGAGAGAGAGAGAGAGAGAGAGAGAGAGAGAGAGAAGAATGTGTGACAGCATTTGCTTTGTAATCAGATTCCAGAGTTCTCTTCAATATGTTTGGTACATTAATTTAATATCGCCCTTGACAATTCTCCTCATCTCATCTACAGTACATCTCCTCTATGTCTGTGACACTAGCTACGTTTCCATTAACTTGTCAAGTGATTTTTTTTGTTGACATTTAGAAAGTATAAGGGCACAAGGCGAGACCCATATGCAGACACAGGAGGCAGATGGTTGAGCTCCGATATTTATTATAACACAAGGGGTAGGCAAAAGGCAGGCTGGGTACAGACRAGAGTTCATAAACCAGGTCAGAGTCCAAACAGTACAGGGCGTTAGACAGTCTCGAGGTCAGGGCAGGAAGAATGGTCAGGCAGGCGGGTTGTGTGTCAGGACAGGCAAGGGTCAAAACCAGGAGGACTAGGAAAAACAGAAACTGGGAAAAAATAGGAGCTAGGAGATAAACACTGGTTGACTTGGCAAACAAGATGAACTGGCACAGAAAGACAGAAAACACAGGAATAAATACTCCGGGATGATGAGCGACACTGGGAGGGGGTGGAGACAAGCACAAGGACAGGTGAAACAGATCAGTGTTTGACATAAAGTTTGCATAGAAAATAGATGTGAAAATTGCCTACTACGATCCGTTTCCACTGAACTGTCTTGTGTTGATACAAACAGTTGCAGGTAAGGACGTCACACATAAAAAAAAGCACATTTCGCAAAAAACCTACKGTGTCTTGAAAGTCAAGACAGTGCTTGTCCTGCAAATAAACATTATTTTTATAGTTGAAAAATAGATCTAGCAAGCAGTAGGTATTTAGAATTAGACGTGAAGCATTATAGATACGTGATTACATCACATGCCCCACTTAACTTCCAAATATTCCGGAAATCATCATTTATTAAAAAAACACAGTCACCGTTATCATTTTTCACAATAAACAAAGTTTGACACAAAAAAAAAACACCCCTGTCGAACGAATAAAAATGTTGGCGATCTTTMAAACATTTCTCCTATAGCTATCGTTTCCATTACACATGTCACTATGTTTTTTTGGTGACATTGCTTTTGTCGAAAAAAACCTGGGCCAATGGAAACCTGAGTAGTGTGTGAAAAACACTATTATATGTTGATCTATTCCAGTTTTATTGTACTTTTTGTAATAATTTGCATTGATAMATCTGAATAAGCATTGCCATTGATAGGGTCAGTCTGTTATATCTTGAGTATTGTTCCTGTCTTATCCGTTGTCCTGTGTGAATTTTAAGTATGTGCTCTCTAATTCTCTCTCTCTTTCTCTCTCTCTTTCTCTCAGAGGACCTGAGCCCTAGGACTATGCCTCAGGACTACCTTGCCTGATGACTCCTTTCTGTCCCCAGTCCACCTGGTCGTGCTATGGAACCCTGACCTGCTATGGAACCCTGACCTGTTTACCAGACGTGCTACCTTGTCCCAGACCTTCTGTTTTCAACTCTCTAAAGACAGCAGGAGCGGTAGAGATACTCTGAATGATCGGCTATGAAAAGCCAACTGACATTTACTCCTGAGGTGCTGACCTGTTGCGCCCTCTACAACCACTGTGATTATTATTATTTGACCCTGCTGGTTATCTATGAACATTTGAACATCTTGGCCATGTATTGTTATAATCTCCACCTGGCACAGCCAGAAGAGGACTGGCCACCCCTCATAGCTTGGTTCCTCTATAGCTTTCTTCCTAGGTTCCTGCCTTTCTAGGGAGTTTTTCCTAGCTTCTACATCTGCATTGCTTGCTGTTTGGTGTTTTAGGCAGAGTTTCTGTGTAGCACTTGTGACWTCAGCTGATGTAAGAAGGGCTTTATAAATACATTTGATTGATTGTGCAATGCGTGTGTCATTTCGGTCTTTTATCCACCTCTTTTTTAAACCTTTGTGATTGCTTATGTAATGTGGACAATTATATAAAAAGGWTGAAATTAGAACTCATCGAACTCAAGTGAAATGCATTAAACAGGAAATGCCCAAAAGTAGTTCTACAAAGCTACAAGATGCAAAGTGTATCTGGCACTGACTCACTAGGCACCCAGTGGAATCAGATTGACCAAAGAAATGCTTATGATTGAGCCTCAGAGTATCTGTCCAGCCAGTGTTGACCCTCTTCTTGCTCCTCTGCTCTCAGGTATTTATTGTGTCCCGAGTTGAGGCCTAGGCGAGCATCCTGCGGATGTCCTGCGCCACTCTGCCCCTTCCACCCAATCAAACATCATTAGGCTTTATTGTCTCCGTGGCATTTCTGCCTTTGACATTCCTGCCTCTGGAACTGAAGATGAGCCAGTGGACACTGGAAAGCAGCAGCATGTTGTTAACCAATGAAATCACAGGCAGGGACATGAAAAGAACATTAGGGAAGAGTACTTGATGGACTCTTGGTCGTTTTAAGAACTTTGATGTTGACTTCATCAATTCGTAGTGACAAGCATTGCTATTGCCCTTAAAAAGGCTTTGACAAGAGTAAACACAGAACTATGTAATTCTTGACACTTCACCACTTGACATACAGTATATATGAGTGTAATGCATAGGTCAGCAGCACATGTTTGAAACTAAGGCAGGTAAAGCTGTCTGCCAGATCACTGGTCCAAAACCATTAGACTGACTGACACAGAAAGAAGCAGACGGGTATGAAATGACAGTACAGACTTCTTGGCCAGCATCCAGAACCGTCTGTCAGCCAGGAGAGTGAGGAGACTAAAGTTATGGAGTTAGGATGGATGGAGATAATTTGTCTGTGTTGATAGATCATTCATTTTGTCTGATTTTAGAATGGACCAATGCAACCTTTCAGCCACACTCTTAGAAAGAAAGGTTTCCGAAAGGGTTCTTCGGCTGTCCCCATAGGATTACCCTTTGAAGAACCCTTTTTGGTTACAGGTAGATCATTTTTGTGTTCCATGTAGAACTCTTTACACAAAGGGTTCTACATGGGGTTCATCCCCCTMCTCTCCCCTGTAACTATTCCYCAGGTCATTGCTGTAAATGAGAACGTGTTCTCAGTCAACTTACCTGGTAAAATAACAGATAAATAAAAAWKKTAATAAAAGAGTTCTACCTGGAACCAAAAGGGGATCTACCTGGACCCAAAAATTGTTATTCGAAATGTTCTCCTATCAGGACAGCCAAAGAACTTCTTTAGGTTCTACATTTTTTTCTTAGAGTGSAGGCTCAATCTCTACAGGCTAGAGGTTTTTATTTATCCAAATATCTTAATGGACAATGAATAACAGGCGTCCCTCGGTAATGTGTTTATGGTCTTGGAATGAAACTTCACAGCTTTAGTTAAAAGCCCTTGAAACTTGGGTTTTGTATTTMATTTGAGTCCTATTCTTCAAGAGGAGCAAGGATGACTGTGTTAAATTTTCCTTGTCCTTGCTTTCATGTTTTTCACTTATGATGAATGGCTGTATTTAGGCCACTTCCTCTCTCTCTCTCACTGATATCTTGCTCTGTATTGAATCTTTCTTCAAAATCTCATCTCCACTTTTTGTTGTCTCAATTACAGTTTATTTTTTGGGGGGCGTTCAATGGATAGCTCTCTGGCATCATATCCATCCAACATGGCCATTACCAGGGCTCATTTCATTAAATGTTGTYTATAAATCCTTGAATGTCTCTTTTATTCAATATGAGCATTGAGTGAGATTTTACCAAATCAATAGTTATCCTGAGTTTGAACCCCCCTAGCATCCATACTATATAGTTTCTGGCATAGAGCCAATTCTACAGCTAAGGTATTGCCCAGATTCAAATGAAAATACGAAATCGTTTTYGGAGATGAGAGGGCAGCATGACAGAGCCTTGTTGTATCGATCAAGCTCGTATGAATAATATGATCTGGGTGAGACCCCATATTGGCTTCATATTTATCTCCGTATTGCGGCATATTTATTCACTGTGAGGGAGGTATCAGTGACTCAATGAACAGTGGTTTCTGAAACCAGGGCCGGCTCTAGGCTTTTGGAGACCCTAAGTGAGATTTGGTTGGGGGGCCCCCACCAAGTGGTATTTTTTGTTGTTGTTGCAGTTTTAAAGCAMATTTTCTGCATTTCTAAACATTTTACCATGACTTATGCCATGTTAATGATATCTGAATGAGAGTGACTAACAYAATCAATGGGGGCCCCCGGGAGGTCAGGGCCCCTAGGCATATTCGGCCATGATTACAACAAGTTTAGAACTGGCTAAACTAACTTACGAATCCAAAAAAATTTTAGCTGACCGCAAATTGAGTGACAAATCGAGAGAAAAATGTTTGATGCACAACCAAATTTCTACTATTCTAACTCTCAACGTTAAGTTGAGACTGCGACTGAGTCCACCGTCCACCCCCCCCAAGAGAAGTACAATATTTTTTTGACGGGAGCCTCTTGCCTAAGCAACCGCTTATGTCATTTATGCCTGGAGTTGGCCCTGTCTAACACGCACACACACATGCACACATACAATCACACACAGTGCTGCTGAGAGAAAACACATTCAAAACTAATCTAATTAATCATTTKGTGTTCAGTTCTGCCCACCAATTTACCAGCTCGATATGTCTATAAAGCTATGGTATATGCTGTGCGCTGCACATTGAGACAGAGGCAGAGGTATCGACAGACGGCGGGCAGCCATTTCACGCCTGCACGGTTTAACAGCTAATGAGAATGGTTTGCATTTCCATGTGTGGGCTGGGTGGCTATGTGATCGAACACTATTTAATCTATGCAGGTATTAGATTCATTTTGTTACGAAATCACTTATCAAAGCCAATATTTTGTGGATTTTGATTGGATGATGTATTGAAAGAAAGATCTCAATACTGTTATTTTGACATTCCATAAATGTCAAGTTCCAAGCATAAATTATATATTTTCCATTGTTAGCAATGCATCAAATTTCTCTTTCCTTATCATTCAACAAACATATTTAAACATTTTGTACTGCAATGTTGAGGGATTGTACACATGTAAGTATTTCACTGCACCTTTTATACTTGTTGTAAACTGTGTACGTGATGTGTACCATTTTTTTTTTATTTGAACGCACATATTTCCACATTCCACATAACAACAATGCATGAACATCCACCATCCAGACTCGCTACACAGTTCATCCACTACTCCATTTCCAGTCATCGTCTGGATCCTCAGTGGCCTTTATTTCTCCATGGGATTGGAGATGCCCAAAGCCTCCGAGCTGCATTCCAATGGCTGCTAATTGAGAACCGACCTGTCATTCGCGCTGTGATTGAAGGCATAATTAATGACGGGTCTGTTTGATGGAAATGCCTGGCATGAGGCTAATTCCTCTCTCTGTCTGCCTTTGTGTGGATGAAAGGTGAAGGAGGAGGAGGAGGAGGAGGAGGAGGAAGAGGATGCAGAGTGTCCCTGGAACTCTGGTCTAACGCTAACCTTGTCTCTGTTACATGGACAGCGAGGTGTGCTGAACTGATGTACTGTTGTACACTCCTGGCCTGGCTCTCTCCTTTAACTCTTGGGTGRTGTTCATGTTTTTGTTATTCACCCAATGTTCGCGGGTCTGATGGACCCACACCATTATTGGGTATTTAAAACAATACAGCCATAAAGATTTACGTAAAAATACTTAATACTTAGATGTTGACATATCAATTACAAGGCAATAGGACGCATACATGTTAATATGGAACAGCATACATGGTTAATGTATAACAGCATACAACATGTAATATAAAAGATACATGGTTAAGTATAGACAGCATACATGGTTAATATAGACGAAGCTACATGGTTATATAGACAGGCGATACAGGCGTGTAATATAGACAGGCATACCTAGGAATAGATATAACAGCATACCTGGTTAATATGGACACATAATTTAATATGGACAGCATACATGTTAATATAGACAGCATACATGGTTAATATAGACAGCATACATGGTTAAATAGACAGCATACATGTTAAATAGACAGCATACATGGTTAATAGACAAGCATACATGGTTATGCAGCATATGGTAAGACAGCATAACATGGTTCATATGGACAGCATACAATGGTTAATATAGACAGCATGACCATGGTTAATATTGGACAGCATACTGTAATGAGTACGACAGCATACATGGTTAATAGACAGCATACATGGGTTAATATGGACAGCATACATGGTTTAATATAGACAGCATACATGGTTAAATATGGACCAGCATACATGGTTAATATAGACAGCATACATGTTACAGTTAAGAGCACAGTTACATGAAGACCATGAACTACGGACAGCATACATGGTTAATATGACAGCATAGATGGTTTAATATAGACAGCATACATGGTTAATATGAACAACATGGTTAAATAGACAGCATTTATCATCCGGTTAATAGAGACAGCATACATGGTTAATATGGACAGCATACATGGTTAATATGGACAGCATACGTGGTTAATATATGACAGCAACTGGTTAATAGACAGCATACATCTTATATAAGAACATGTTAATATAGGACAGTATACATGGTTAATATGACAGCATACTGGTAATATAGACAGCATACATGGTTAATATGGACAGCATACATGGTTAATATGGACAGCATACATGGTTTAATATAGACAGCTACATGGTTAATATGGACAGCATACATGGTTAATATGAAGCATACATGGATGATGACAGATACATGGTTAATATGGACAGCATACATGGTTAATATAGACAGCATACATAATTGACGAACTATGACGAGCATTACATGTTATATGGACAGCATACATGGTTAATAGGACAGCATACAATGGTTAATATAGCAAGCATACATGGTTAATATGGACAGCATACATGGTAATATGACAGCATACATGGTTAATATGGACAGCATACATGGTTAATATAGACAGCATACATGTTAATATGACACAACATGTTAATATGACACATACATGGTAATGGACAGCATACATGGTTAATATGGACAGCATACATGTTAATATGACAGCATACATGGTTAATATGACAGCATACATGGTTAAATATGGACAGCATACATGGTTAATATAGACAGCATACATGGTTAATATAGACACATACATGGTTAATATAGACAGCATACATGGTTAATATGGAACATGTATAGACAGCATACAGTTGAGAATTGACATACATGTTAAATCAGCATACATGTTAATATGGACAGCATACATGGTTAATATAGACAGCATACATGTTTAATATGGGACAGGTATACATGGTAATATAGACAGCATACATGGTAATAATGGACAGCATACATGTTAATATAGACAGCATACATGGTAATATGGACAGCATACATGGTTAATATGACAGCATACATGTAATATTGGACAGCATACATGGTTAATATAGACAACATACATGTAAGTATGGACAGCAACATGGTTAATATGACAGCATACATGGTTAATATAGACAGCATTACATGGTTAATATAGACAGTGCATACATGGTTAATATAGACAGCATACATGGTTAATGATATGGACAGCATACATGTTTAAAGATATAGTACAGCATACGAGGTTAATGATGGGGACAGTGGTATAACCCATGTTAAATGATAGACAGCATCCACATAGTTCATATAGAAACATACAGTTATAACAGCAGTCATGAATATAGGACAGCCATACTATGTTAATATAACTAGCAACATGTTTTGATGGAACAGCATGACATGGTTAATATGCAGCATCTAAATGACAATCGAAATAGGAACATGGGTTAATATACAGATACTGTATATGGCACAGTATACATGGTTAATATAGACAGCATACATGGTTAATATGGACAGTATACATGGTTAATATAGACAGCATACATGGTTAATATTTGCCATTTACCTGCTAGATCACATTTATTAATAAAAGCGCTATTCGTTTTTTTACATACAGGTTTTTATGGAAATTTAAAATTAGCTCCATTGAACACAAATTAAGGCCGGTCTACACACCATGTGAGGGACAGAGATTTACTGTGTGTGTGTGTGTGTTGCAAATGTATTTCTTGTTCTTGATGCATGTGTACTGTGTCTTCCTGTCCTTCTTGGATCCACACACATCACAGCGCTTCTTCTTGTTGCTACCGGCTGCAGTCTAGAATGATGAAAACACTTAGTTCAGGAATTTTACTAACATCTCACTCACTCACTCATATATATAGTTACAGCAGGCCAAGGTAGGGGAGTCAGACATACACACATGCAACAACATCACTCACACTTATTGGTTGTTGGTTTTGTGAGTCTGGCGGATGGGGCATCCTCCTCCTGAATCCTCCTCACGATGGCCTTGAGATATGTTTCCTCTTCTGGAATTTAGGTCTTACCAATGCCTTGCCCAGCTCCTCGAGAAATAGCCGTCTCCTCTGGAGCTTCCCTCTGTTCCAATCTGGGTTCAACGCCATCCAGATGACAAATGCATTGTATGCCGAGATGTCCAAGATGTTGAAGAAAATCACAAGTGGCCAGCGTAGGGTTCTTCTTTTGCAGCTGTAGCCAGTCACCAGCTTGTCTAAAATGTCCACCCCTCCTTTTGTGGCATTGTAATCCATTATGATTTCTGGTTATTGATGTTCCTGCCCACAGATTCTCCCATTCCTATGCAGCATACTCATGAGTACCACATTTTTGCCTGTCTTTGCCACATAGGACTCTAGGGACATGTCGGCCGTGAACACAAAATTGGAGGAATTGATAGGCCTGTTCTGTGTATTCAACAGCTGAGGTGGGAGCTATGGCTTGTTTTTTCACACTGTTCCTACCATCATCAGCTTCCTCTTGAGGAGCTCCTGTCACAGCTTGTGTGAAGTAAAAAAGTTATTGCATGTGATGTTATGACCACAGAGTCCTTGTATCATTTCCAGGACAACCCGCATCCCTTGGTTCTTCTCCTCCATCTGGCTTCCCTGTATGCAAGTTCCAGACATATGATGAAGCAGCATCACAGGCAGCCCAGATCTTGATTCCATATTTTGCTGGTTTAGACGGTATGTACTGCCTGAAGGGGCAGCGGCCCTTAAATGGCATAAACTGCTCATCAACAGTAATGTTGGGCCCAGGGGGAAGGCGGTCCAGGGGAAGGCGGTCCACCCACTTGTCCCACACTGAGCTGATTGCAGCTAGCTTGTCTCTCTGCCGCCGTGCTGGTCTGGTGTCTCGGTTATTGAAGCGGATAAACCTGGAAATAATGTGGAAGTTTTCCAGAGACATTGTTGAATGGAAAGTTCACTGCCAGTTTCTGCATCCCACAGGGATTCTSTGGATTCCCCATTGAATCTGAAAACACCAGCAAGGATAAGAAGCCCAAAGTATGCATGTAAATGAGTTTGGTCCATCTCCTTCCATCCCTCTCCAAAAACACATCTTCCCTCCAAATTAGTGCAGTCCAGAATGATTTTCTGGATGATGTCTGGGATGAACAGATCAAAAGAAGACCATTCRCGTCGAGCCTGGTTGCGTCCTTATCACTTTGGAAGCCATGCGGTGTGGCTCATTCCTTGGGCAAGAAGACCATTCAATTGCCCAATTTTTTGGCATCCATATTGCTCCTCCTGCAGACTGCTGATGAGCTGGCTGCTGATGGGCTGGTCCTGGGGCTGGCTGARGGTCAATCTCATCCTTTTCTTCCAACTCACTGTCAGACTCCGAATTGACAGAGACATGATCCTCCTATTCATAAWATTCTTCATCTTCCAAAGTGGAAGACACTCCTTCCACACTAGCTTCTCTCTCTGCAAAAAAAATGTCTAAGTCCCTCTGAGCAGAGATTATTTTTGACAAACTGATTGGCTGTAGTAAGGAGCCACAGATGCAAAGCAAAGCTAAAGTTGAGGTCGGAAGTTTACATACACTTAGGTTGGAGTCATTCAAASTCGTTTTTCAACCACTCCACACATTTCTTGTTAACAAACTATAGTTTTGGTAAGTCCGGTTTGATGGAACCATCTATCTTTGTGCATACGACACTTAGTATGTTTTCAAAAAATTGTTGTACAGACAGATTATTTCACTTATTATCACCTGTAGGTCACAATTCCAGTGGGTCACAAGCTTTACATACATCCTAATGTTGACTGGTGCTTTGAAAACCCTTTCATGGCTGAGATCGTCTAAGATGCCCGTTGCCGGGATCGCATTGTGACCAACAAGCCAGTGAAAGTGCCAGGGCAGGCCAAATTCAACAACAGAAATTCATAATTAAAGAATCCTCAAACAATACATAGTATGTGTCACACCATTTTAAAGATAACCCTGTCGTTAATGCCCCGCACCACAGTGGCCGATTGTCAAAGAGGCTTTACGACGAAGAGCACAGCCAAACTGATTATGTTGGAGGTCCAGTAACCTATTCAATATAACATGCCACAGCCATTTTCTGCAGCCGAGAAGAGAAAAGAGTCACAAAAAGCAACCCAATAGAGATAAACTTTAATCACTAACCTTTGATTGATCTTTCATCAAGATGACATCGCATAGGACTTCATGTGTTACAGCAATACATGTAGTGTTTTTTGTTCGATAAAGTTCAATATTTATATCCAAAGATCTCACGTTTAACATTTGCGCTTTATGTTCAGGGTAGTTCCAAAACCAGCATCTCTGGGACTGATTTTGCAGAGAGCCACATCAATTTACAGAAATACTCATAATAAACATTGATAAAAGATACAACTGTTATGCATGGAATTTTAGATCCACTTCTCCTTAATGCAACCGCTGTGTCAGATTTCAAAAAAACATTACGGCAAAATCACACCATGCAATAATCTGAGTACAGCGCTCAGACAACAAAACACGCCATACAGATATCCGCSATGTTGTGGAGTCAACAGAAGTCAGAAATAACATTATAAATATTCACTTACCTTTGATGATCTTCATCAGAATGCACTCCCAGGAATCCCWGTTTCACAATGAATGTTTGATTTGTTCGATAAAGTCCATMATTTATGTCCAAATACCTCCTTTTTGTTCACGCGTTTAGTACACAATCCAACTCACAACGCGCGGGCGAAAGTCCGGGCGAAAGTTCAGACGTAAAGTCATATTACAGTTCTTAGAAACATGTCAAACGAAGTATAGAATCAATCTTTAGGATGCTTTTATCATAAATCTTCAATAATGTTTCAACTGAAGAATTCCTTTGTCTGTAAAAATGCAATGGAACAGAGCTAACTCTCACATGAGCGMGCGTGATCAGTCCATGCAACTCTGGCAAGGCCCTGACTCATTCATGATGTCATTCGCCCCCACTTCACAGTAGAATCCTCAAACTAGGTTCTAAAGACTGTTAATATCTAGTAGAAGCCGTAGGAAGTGCAATATGACCCCATAGACACTGTATTTTGGAAAGGCAAACCTACAAACCTCAGATTTCCCACTTCCTGGTTGGATTTTATCTCAGGTTTTTGCCTGCCATATGAGTTCTGTTATACTCACAGATATCATTCAAACAGTTTTAGAAACTTCAGAGTGTTTGTTCTCCAAATCTACTMATTATATGTATAATATTATATTAATTAATATTAATCATATTAATCTATGAATAATATGCATATATTAGCAACTGGGCCTGAGTAGCAGRCAGTTTACTCTCGGCACCTTATTCATCCAAGCTACTCAGTACTGCCCCCAGCCATTTAAACAGCTTGGAAAATTCCAGAAAATGATGTCATGGCTTTAGAAGCTTCTGATAGAAAAAWTGACATMATTTKAGTCAATTGGAGGTGTACCTGTGGATGTATTTCAAGGCCTACTTTCAAACTTAGTGCCTCTTTGCTTGACATCATGGGAAAATCAAAAGAAATCAGCCAAGACGTCAGAAAAAACATTGTAGACCTCCACAAGTCTGGTTCATCCTTGGGAGCAATTTCCAAATGCCTGAAGGTACCATGTTCATCTGTACAAACAATAGTACGCAAGTATAAACACCATGGGACCATGCAGCCCACAAACCGCTCAGGAAGGAGACGCGTTCTGTCTCCTAGAGATGAACGTGCATTGGTGCGAAAAGTGCAAATCAATAACAGAACAACAGCCTTGTGAAGATGACCTTGTGAAGATGCTGGAGGAAACAGGTACAAAAGTATCTATATCCACAGTAAAACTAGTCCTATATCGACATAACCTGAAAAGCCTCTCAGCAAGGAAGAAAGCCACTACTCCAAAACCACCATTAAAAGCCAGACTATGGTTTGCAACTGCACATGGGGACAAAGATTGTACTTTTTGGAGAAATGTCCTCTGGTCTGATGAAACAAAAATAGAACTGTTTGGCCATAATGACCGTCGTTATGTTTGGAGGAAAAAGGGGGAGGCTTGCAAGCCGAAGAACACCATCCCAACCGTGAAGCACGGGTGTGGCAGCATCATGTTGTGGGAGTGCTTTGCTGCAGGAGGGACTGGTGCACTGCACAAAATAGATGGCATCATGGGGAAGGAAAATTCTGTGGATATATTGAAGCAACATCTCAAGACATCAGTCAGGAAGTTAAAGCTTGGTCGCAAATGGGTCTTCCAAATGGACAATGACCCCAAGCATACTTCCAAAGTTGTGGCAAAATGGCTTAACAAACATAATCGATAATATTTCAACCGGACCGTAACCTATTCAATAAGAGAGAAAAAGAAAATGGAGAGCTACCCTCTCGCGCGCAGGAACTAATCAGAGGACACCTGACTAGTTTAGAAAAATCTCGCTCATTTTTCAAAATAAAAGCCTGAAACAATGTCTAAAGCCTGGTCACCGCCTGGGGAAGCCATTGAAAAAGGAATCTGGTTGATACCCCTTTAAATGGAAGAAAGACGGGCCAGGAAACACAGATAAAAAAAAAAAAAATCACTTCCGGGTTAGATTTTCTCAGGTTTTCGCCTGCAGAATCAGTTTTGTTATACTCACAGACAATATTTTGACAGTTTTGGAAACTTTGGAGTGTTTYCTATCCTAATATGTAAATTATATGCATATTCTACGATCTGGACCTGAGAAATAGTCTGTTTACCTTGGAAATGTTATTTAAAAAAATAATAATAATAATCTGACCCAGAGCGTCAAGATGTTAAATAATTTAATGGCATTGCTACCAAATACTAATTGAGTGTATGTAAACTTCTGACCCACTGGGAATGTGATGAAAGAAATAAAAGCTGAAATAAATCACTCTCTTCTATTTTTCAGATATTTCATATTCTTAAAATAAAKTGGTGATCCTAACTGACCTAAAACAGGAATTTGTACTAGGATTACATGTCAGGGATTGTGAAAAACTGAGTTTGGTCTGGGGTAGAGTGTGGGAAAATTCAGATTTTCTTTACAATGTATCGAAATAATGTATTGTAATAACATATATTCATGTTCTGACACACTACAAAAGGTTGAGTGTGAGAAAAGCAGGAGACAGGCAGACAGGATGGGAGACAGACAGGTTATTGGTGCTATTTTGAAACTGCAGGCCCAGGGAGGAGAAAGACAGGGTGAAGGCACACACAAAATCTTTTTGTTTCATTTATACATGTTTTCACCTACACACTTTTCCACACTATTATTACACTCTGGTCCAGTGGATCTGAACACCACATAWGTAATATAAATGTGTCATATWATTATTTTGGTAAACATTGAAAAAACATTGAAAATGGGTCCCACAGACCCGAACAACACACAAGGGTTAACAATGAGCCACCGAGGGAGCGGGAGACTGATTAAAATAAACTGTCTCACATGCAATCATGACAAGGTCAAAGGGATGCCGAGCAAACTGCTTTTGGCACCAACTTTCTCCTCTCTCTACGTGGAAGGCAAGGCGGCCGGTTGGATATCTGAAGATGTGTGAGAAGACACCTGTACATGCGGGGGCCTGGAATGTAAAACATTTAGTTGTCACTATAGATCTTACTGCGTGCAAATCGGAGAGCAATAAATAAAAAATATTATAGATTTTTGTGTTTGTGTGTGTATTTTACCCCCTTTTTCTCCTCAATTTCGATCTTGTCTCATCACTGCAACTCCCCAATGGGCTCGGAAGGTGAAGGTTGAGTCATGCGTCCTCCAAAACATKACCTTCCAAACTGCAGTTCTTAACACCCGCCGGYTTAACCCGGAAGCCAGCCACACCAATGTGTCGGAGGAAACAGCGTTCACCTGAAGAGTCGCTAGAACACRATGAGCCAACKAAAGCCCCCCCGGCCAAACCCTCCCCTAACCCGGACTACGCTGGGCCCATTKTGCGCCGCCCTATGGGACTCCCGATCACGGGCAAATCAACTTTTAACAATGCAGGGAGTGATATGAGGTCCTAGTAGGAGCTTGTATGACACAGAGACCCTAGAGTATGGATGTTGGTTATCTGGCATTATGGTCAACGAAAACAACCTTTCTCAGAGGTAGGCGTACCACTKTTGACAAAGTATTGTATAGATGCACAGTGGAACATTTGACCCAAGTATGTTTGAGTTAGCAGTATACAGTCCCAAGACGTCAGGGCATTTGTTTAAGCCTTGTGTTTGAAGCCACATTAACATTTTATCTGAATCAATACTATAACAATCATATGAAACTCTACAAATATGGCTTACAGAGTTAAAACAAACAGTGATGGGGAAATATTWGTTTTGTGTCACGTAATTTCAGATAAGCACTGTGTAAAAGTGCTTCCAGCAGGAAGAAGGAGTGGGGCTGGATGAATGAGCGAGGGAGGAGAGAGAGAACAATATATGTGGAGTGAAAGTTGGACAATATATTTCGAATGAGTGGCATCCAATCAGTACTCCTCATTTCTTAAGTGGTTTCAAGGGATGTCGGTGCTTGATGACTCACTATTGGAGCTTGTCCATGTCTCATGGACGGAGTCAGAACCGGTGCCATCAGAAGGTCCTGTCTGAAACACTAGTGGCATCGGCAGCATATGCTTAATTGGCAGTTTGAGCCTCTTGCTCCGCTGTCCGTGTTCCAACTCATTACCATGTAATGAGCACTCTGGACCATAAGTCTACCGATGAGTGTGCCTGTCATTACATTTAAGCAGCCATGAGACCATGGGTTTTGCCCAGCTGTGAGACAAGAGTCTGGGTTTGTCTGGCGATGGAGTGGTCTCTCTTTTTTAGCTGTGTGATCTAACGGCACCTTTCCACCTCAGGCCATGTTCTTGTAGTTTTCTGGTGGGATAGTGTTCTCACTAGGCTAGTTTTAGACTCGGCTACTTGTAGAACAGTGTGTGAGACAAATAGAGAAAGAGACTATCTTGCACTGRCCCCTACACACACACTGTGTCTTCCCTTCCTACTGTGAAATGTTGGGATTTGGATCTTTTTTGGAAAATCACGTTTTTTCTCTTTTTGAAGTATACTGTCAGGGACCATGGATATTTAGATTATGCTGTAGACCTTCTTTGTGGGTGACAATAAAATAACTTCCGTGTCATGCAGGGTGAGACCAGGTTCTGTGGACTTTTGTAATAGTTTTTCCATTTAATTTATATATATATATGTTTAATAGAGTGGGTTCTACAACCCTGTCAGACTCTCCGACCCTGAAAAAAAGTTGTTTGTTTGTTTGCTTCCAATTTTTATTGCACATTTACTGTTTGTATGCACATAGATGTCATTTCTGCTTGGCTGTCAATTAATTGAAAGAGAAAGAAAGCAAGAAGGGCTTTTTACGCCATCAAAAAACACATTCAAATTAACATACCAACTAGAACCTGGCTTAAAATATACAAATCTAGAACTGAACCAATTTCCCTATATGGAAGTGAGGTGTGGGGTCCACAAACCAATCAATATATTTTTTAAATGGTACGAACATCCAATTGAAATCTTTCATGCAGAATTCTGCAAAAGCATTCTTAGAGTACCAGGAAAAGCCCCAAATAATGCATGCAGGGCAGAATTAGGCCAATATCCATAACTAATTCATATCCAAAAACAAGCCATCAAATTCTATAACCACTTAAATTCAAGCGATTCCCACTTCTACCACTACAAAGCCCTGAAATGCAGAGATGGACATAGAGAAAAGTCCACTCATCCAGCTAATCCGGTGCTAAGTTCACAAACCACTACTAACCCAACAAAGCCTCAGGACAGCTCTCAGACAATTTGGCCACCCCAAAATATAACCAAACCAAAATAAAATGATATTACCTATTGGGAAAACATGACAAAATCTCAAACTGAAATGCTATTTGGCCCTAAACAGACAGTACACAGTGGCAGAAAACTGAGGAAAGAATTGACAACGTACAGACTCAGTGAGCATGGCATTGATATTGAGAGAGGCCGGCATAGGCAGACCTGGCTCACACGATAACTTCTGTATTTCCCTCAGAATACAAGGACCCGAAAAATATTTGAAAATAAATCTAATATTGACAAGCTTCCGTACCTGTTCAGTGAAATACCACAGTATGCAACCATCGCAGCAAAATGTGTGACCTGTTGCGATAAGAAAAGGGTATCTGTTGATTTCTTTTCCCTTACCATTTATACTTACATTTGTTCACACAGCACATGCACCAGCTTGCTGCGCGGGCCCTAGTGAAGCCAGCATAATTTGTAATATGCAAGTAGTTACATTTGTCTGTGAGCTATTTTATCTTCATTTATAGCCAACTTTACATTTTATTTAGTGTATAGACCAACTTTTTTGTGTTTGTTTTTGTGCGTAGTTAATAATTTAACATTTCAAACTTTGAAATGTTTGTGTGTTTAAAACCTTTACTTCATACCCATCCCGGATCCGGGAGCATCCTCATCAAAAAAGCTGACTAGCATAGCCTAGCCTAACGGGACAGGGATATCATATAA
>NC_036854.1:3270973-3275265 GCF_002910315.2 Salvelinus sp. IW2-2015 | reverse complement strand
GAGATATTCGCCGTGTATACCGATCGCTTATCAGAAGACAATGTCGAGGTCCTTCGTGCGCCTTGGAAAACTGACAAAATGGCTGACCTGCCACTCCAAAAGCTCTTGTTCGACCTCAGATCAAGCTAGACACCCCATTCCACCTTCCACTGCCTGTTGACATCTAGTGGAAGGCGTATGAAGTGCATGTATATCGATAAATATAAGCCAGTTGAATAGGCAGGCCCTGACACAGAGCCCCATTTTCAGAATTTTCACTTCCTGTCTGGAAGTTTGCTGCCAAATKAGTTCTGTTTTACTCAGATATAATTCAAACAGTTTTAGAATCTTGAGAGTGTTTTCTATCCAATAGTAATAATAATATGCATATTGTATGATCTACAATAGAGTACGAGGCCGTTTAAATTGGGCATGATTTCTTCCAAAGTGAAAACAGCGCCCCCCTATTAACAATAAGTTTTAATGTTAACTGTTAATTTGTGATTGTTTATTTCACTTGCTTTGGCAATGTTACTGTATGTTTCCCATGCCAATAAACAATTGAATTGAGAGAGAGTGAGCGAGAGCGAGAGCGAGAGAGCGAGAGAGAGCGAGAGCGAGAGCGAGAGAGATTGCCTTTCTGCACTGCCCTAATTTATTTCATCTAATGTGAATGTACTTCATATTTGTTTTACGAGGGGGATATGGACAGTTTCAAAGCTACTTAATTTTGTCTTTTGAGGAAAACGTCCATCAGGATCTGTACAGTTTGAGGCATTACTGAAAGCACTATACCGGCAGCTCATTTCCGTGGTGTTTCTAGCAGATTGCTGATTCTCTGTGATAATGTTGCAAAGTACAGGATAGTTTCATTTCGACTATTAAAATTCATTGATCCAGCACAGTAAACAAATGCAGTTTTTGCATCAACATAAAGTTTTTGTTGAAATTTWAAACTAGCAACATTTTACAGTTGGTTAGTCATCCTTAAAGCGATGAGAGACCTTTTGTCTTTTACTATTCATCAACGTCTTCCTTCATTACAGGCTTTCCCAGACAGAGCGTTGCGCTCAAGGTCACATCTGCTCGCTCCCACCTGGAATTGTAACCCCCCTGACCATGCGGCCTAGCGCRTATGGAGTTCCTACCATGTCCATGCAGTCCAGGGGAGAGAACGTTTCAAGTTTAATTTAGGAGTCTGTCAGGGAATTTGCTCTGAGTTTATCCTGGCAAGTGGAGTTTTAATAATTTACTTAAATGCTTGGTTCACATTTAGTTTAGATGTGGATGACTTTTCATTACGAACAACACATTGCAGCCAGAAATGTAAATGCATTTGTTGCAAAGAGGCAAGTGCTCGACAATTTGGGAATTTAGATTTTGGTTATTTCTATTGTGCCTGATTTGTGCTGTGCATGAACCTTTCCCGAAATGACATCTTCTGTTGTTGCATTTCAGTAGTGTATATTATTGACAACTCAAGAGGCAGTTAATATTGCTTCTCTCCCTCTACCAATGATACCTACTGAACTAAAGTACAATGGAACAGTGACAGAACATACTCCAATTATTCCCTTGTTTTATTATTGTATTCTAATCATTCTCTTATTGTATTATTGTATTCTAATTATCACCCTATTCCATTATTGTATTCTAATCTTTCTCCTATTATATTAACGTATTCTAATCCTTCTCCTATCCATTTATTGTATTCTAATCCTTCTCATATTCTGTTATTGTATTCTAATCTTTCTCCTATTCCATGATTGTATTACTGTATTCTAATCATTCTCCTGTGCTATTATTGTATTCTAATCCTTCTCCTATTCTGTTATTGTATTCTAATCCTTCTCCTATTCTGTTATTGTATTCTAATAATTTTCCTATTCTATTATTGTATTCTAATAATTCTCCTGTTCCATACTACTATATCAATGCATTTGTAGCATTCTTCTGTTCCATACAGTTTAAATTATACATTTCCTTGGCAGCTTTCCACGTACAGATTGCTTATTAAGTGATCATAATAAGTTATAGCAGGTAATTGCCAATTACCAATTACATTATTGTAATCCAACACCTGAGACGGAAAGATTAATTTGACGTCAAGAAAAAAATTGTAGATTACAGTAATACTATTCTGTAATCAGAATGCAGACTGATGCAAAATGGCTTATAGATTCATCAATGTAATGAATGGAACATGCAAATTGCTTACCAGCTGTGTCATTCAATTATTTAGCACAGAGTTAAATAACATACTTGACCTATTTTAGCAGTACCGTAAATATACATAACTCAGTGCCTCTGAGACATACAGTATACTGAGGTTTGATCTAGAGACATACATATAGTGAGTTTGATCTAGACACATACAACATAGTGAGGTTTGATCTAGAGACATACAGTATAGTGAGGTTGATCTAGACACATACAGTATACTGAGGTTTGTCCTAACACATACAGCATACTGAGGTTTGATCAAGAGACATACAGTATAGTGAGGTTTGATCTAGACACATACAGCATAGTGAGTTTATCTAGAGACATACAGTATAGTGATGTTTGATCTAGAACATACAGCTAGTTGAGGTTTGATCTAGAGACATACAGCATACTGAGGTTTGATCTAGAGACATACAGGATACTGAGGTTTGATCTAGAGCATACAGGTATACTGAGGTTGATCTAGAACATACAGCATATGAGGTTTGATCTAGACACATACGCAGTATAGTGAGGTTTGATCTAGAGACATACAGTTTACTGAGGTTTGATCTAGAGAATACAGTATACTAAGGTTTGATCTAGACAATACAGTATACTGAGGTTTGTCTAGCATAATACAGGCATCTGCAGGTTTGATCTAGAGACATACAGCATCTAAGGTTTGAGTCTAGACACATTTAACAGCATATCTGAGGTTTGATCTAAGACACATCAGTATAGTGAGTTTGATCTAGACACATACAGCATACTGAGGTTTTGATCTAGAGACATACAGTATACTGAGGTTTGATCTAGACACATACAGCATAGTGAGGTTTGATCTAGAGACATACAGCATAGTGAGGTTTGATCTAGAGACATACAGCATACTAAGGTTTGATCTAGAGAAATACCGAATAGTGAGGTTTGATTGAGGTCAAGACAATCTTAACATTCATTTAGGCCAGAAATGTTTTATAATGTCATATCATCCACTTTGAAATTCTAAAGGGGCCATTAAAAATGTTCTACCTCAACCGATCAAAAACACCACCGAAAAATAACAAGTGTTGGTTTTAGTGAGGTGAAGACGGTCATTTGTGAGATGGGGAGTGCGGAGTTTAAAAGCCTGTGGTTGTTATTGGGATTGTAGGGATGAGAGAGGCATCCATGAGATGTTGACAGCCTCAGAGCTGCCATAAGCTGGGTCTCTGGGGAACTACTGATGGAGCAGCTTTCAGACGGCAATTTTATTCTGAAAAACATTTTGTCGCCAATTAGGCTCAGGAGTAGCTGAGATGTGTGTGCTTGTATAAGCTCTGAGAGGCAGAACAGAATGTATTTTGCTAAGAAAAAAAATGTATGTTTGGGAAAGTAGGGAGGAGATTTTCACTGGGTTGTGAAAGCGAGTMTCTTCGGCGGCTGTAAGCCTGTCATTTTCACACTAGTGTTCCTTTTTGGTAAATAGGGTATATTAGATGGTAATCTCCATTGGGTTGCATTGCTCATATTTTCAATCCAGTTGTAGAAACCTTAGAAGGAGCGGACTGTATACAATTGATTACATGTAATCTCTAGACAGGTAATTTTCTCACTTCTCAATGCATTAGGAATACACTTATTTTTCTGAGAAAATAACAGCAATTGGTATCTTTGGTGTTTCAATGGAATCCAATGTTTTGGCCTTATGGGTAAAGGTCGTGGATACAGCTACCAGCATCTTATTTGTGCAAAATAAGCCTTAAAAAAAGAGAGAATAGATCATCAACTTGATTCATTGTTTTTTGCGTGGATGGTCAGGGTGCTAGATCATGATTTCTAATCATTTGCAAACTGCAAATTGACCGCAAGAAGCCCAAATATATAATATTTGACTAAAACGTAATAATTTCAAACCTTGCCTACATTTGCCTAAATCTTTCTGTTATGCGTAAGAATATCTGGGAACAGATTTCCAAAATGTAAAGAACTTGGAGCTGGTTTTCTGGTGTTTCTACAGTCTTTTATATCCAACAATGAAAATGTAAACATATATATTTCAAATAAAACCACCCGTGGGCCAAATTCAGCCCGTGGCCGCCAGTTGGGGAACCTGTCCTTAAGGT
>NC_036854.1:3254479-3266268 GCF_002910315.2 Salvelinus sp. IW2-2015 | reverse complement strand
CTCTTAATGGCTGTAAGCGGAGCCTTGAGTACCCTGGAAAGAGGTGCATTTCAAACGGCCTCGTTCTCAATTCTTGCTCGTACAATATGCATATTTATTATTTAATATGAATAGAAAAACACTCTCTAGTTTCTAAAAACGTTTGAATTATGTCTCTAAGTGAAACAGAACCCTTTTTATAGCTCATTTCCTATCCGGAAGTGAGATTTCCAAAAGCTAAGTCGCTCTTCAAAAGCTTCTCTATATAAGGTCATGTCACTTAGGACTGTAGAAACACGTCATACACCTTCCTCTGGGTCTCATGCGAGAAGTGAGAACAGAAAGGAGTTGAATATCTCTTTCAGAGAATGCGCATACACCCTCTTTGAATGAGACGACCGCCAAAATATATTTTTCCTGAGGCCGAACTCGACAAGGACTCTCCACCTGAAAAACGGTCGTTCCGATGAATATGACATCTGCTTCGATTTTTTTTGATACATGTCACAATATCATCCTAAAGTATGTTTTTTAAATAATTATATTATTTAAATTTATCGGATTTTATACGTGATCGCGTAGGAAGAATTTTTTTCAAGATGGAGAGGTTAGCACAGGAAGGCCCAGTGTGTTTGCTAATTCAAGAGGAAAAGTTCGTTTTGGATCGAAACAAAGCGTTTCTGAACAAAAGACCCATTGTACAACATTCTGAATGAAGATCAACAAAGATAAGAACCCAATTTGGGATGCTATTTCATATATATCTGTCGAACTGTGCTATCCTTACCGTTTGCCTTGAGTCAATGCTGTTGCTATGTTTGCTATTGTAGTAAGCTAATATGACGATATATTGTGTTTTCGCCTGTAAAACACTTAAGAATCGGAAAATATTGTTGTATTCACTAGCTGTATTCACTTCATTAGCTATCCACCATATATTTTTCGTGAAATGTATTAGGATGAAGTAATGAGTAGTTGACGTTGTTCTGTCTGATATTTACTCTGGCTACCCCCGTGCTAATTTCTGACTGTAAGCTATAATGCGTTGCCTAATGAAATGGATGTATAGGCGCTATATGAAAGTGAATTACAGCTACTGCTAGTACATGCAATACCAACACACACATAAGTTTAGTGAAGAACATGACATACTATTAGCAATTAAGGACAGGGTTCCCCAACTGGCGGCCAGCGGGCTGAATTTGGCCCACGGGTGGTTTTATTTGAAATATATATGTTTTACATTTTCATTGTTGGATATAAAAGACTGTAGAAACACCAGAAAACCAGCTCCAAGTTCTTTACATTTTGGAAATCTGTTCCCAAGTATTCTTACGCATAACAGAAAGATTTAGGCAAATGTAGGCAAGGTTTGAAATTATTAYGTTTTAGTCAAATATTATATATGTTTGGGCTTCTTGCGGTCAATTTGCAGTTTGCAAATGATTAGAAATCATGATCTAGCACCCTGACCATCCRCGCAAGAAACAATGAATCAAGTTGATGATCTCTGCCTTAGAAAAACGTTTTCCCATGATAGAAAACCAGTCCAAATATCCTTCCAATTGTTCCTCTCAACCATTTAGCCAAAGCATTTTACTCACTAAGCAGTAGCCTACTTAAAAAAATGTTCCATCAATTTGTGTGTTGATATTCCACTCAGAACAGTAAGCCAAGGCAATGATCTTCAGTGGATTTGCTGTCTCCTTCTACTTAATGATTATTACCCTCATCAGTGGAGGCAGATGGGCAGAGATCCAGAGATCCATTGTATACATTGTTATAACACTGCAGAACGGAGMGGGCAAGGCCTCACCTCCATGCAGGCTGTAATTAAAGCCTATTGAATGGTACAGAAGATGGAATTCGGGGAATTGAATCAGAACTAGAGCATTTAGCGTTTAGCAGGCAAACTGCTCAAATGGAATCCAAGTTGACTATGTGTACAACTGGACATCAATGTTACATTTAATAAGAGTCAATTAACCAGCTCATCTACAGTTGTAGGATCTTAATTTGATTACCCTATTGCAGGATAACTTTTCCTGCACCGTAAGAAATGCACATAAGCTTTGTGATATACGTACATTTGTCAATGACATAAATAGGGATGCACTTGTGTTACACAGTAGAACAGTACCGTATTCAATTCAAAGCTAAGCAGGATAGTTGTAATGTGACGTGTTGAGCTACAGTATGAATGATAACCAGGTACAAATATGTGGATAACTATAGATGACACATTGTAAGCATACGTGGATTAAAAGTTCAATAGGTAGATAACTCTGTAGATAGGAATTAAAGCTCAGTGTTTTACCCAGAACAGTGCCTATTTGTGCTCTATTTTGAAATGTCACTGTCTTCACACACCCGCATACACACACATACACTCGCACACACTGACAGCTGTCAGCTACTGTAGAATGCAGTCACCARAACAGAGAACCAACGCCATGTAAACAATTACAAGGTCAGTAACATTGTCAGTGGATCTACTCAAGTTGTGGAAAAGTACCTCTCTAGTACATCTGCTGACATCTAAAGTAAACTAAATGTTTCAGAGAGCTTAAACAAAACATTCTGATTGAAATGACGATGAATCAAATCCCATGGAACTTTTATTTGCAAAACTCTTCACTTCTATATTTACATTTTGTGCAAAAACATTTAAAGGTTTCAAGAACTTTACATTGTAAGTTAACCTCAAGGCACATACATGGGACAACAACAAGATTTCATCATGAGAACAAAAATTGTACTTTGGTTCCTAAATAGCATATTGGTTTATGATATTAAAGTCAAAACAACGCAATGAAAAGCCATAATAGTCAAGAACACCCTAAAGAAGCCAAATTACATGCATGGTTGATTTTCAGCATACTTTCTTCTGTCAAATGATACATGAACAAATAGCCTGTCGTTGTTCATATTATTTCAATGAATCCAACCCAGCAGCTGTATGGGGAAGTGTTGATTATCCAAAACACAGAAAATTCAATTACTTCAAAAATCCATTAATAGTTTGCTGAAGACTTCTGTGAATAGATGCACAACTCCTTGAATTAATTTTAGTCTATAATGGAAATTTGCAGACAGTAATGCACATGAGGGGGATTTGCCCTCAAACTGAAAATGAACGAGAGACGAAACAAAGATAACTTAACATGTATTACATTTTATCCACTGGGGTACTTTGTTTGAATTGATCTGCCAATGGTTTAACATAGTTATTCCAATGAGAATCAATGAGCTTTAAGGACATTACTAGCAAAGCCTGAAGCAGTAATAAACCAGAGGTTTCAGTATGTCTCTATTTTTCACTTCTCTCTCTCTCTATAATGTGTTCGGTCTAATTCCATTGGTCACGCCATTGCATCTGTGTACTCTCTTTACATGAGGGAGGAAATTAAGAGTAATGTACTGCCGCAAATAACCAACAAGGCTTCTCAGTCACTTTGTATCATTCATTACCCAGCACCACTCAAGGCGTCGTTACGAATGAACAGTCTTTCATTAGTTATGTGTCAGATCTATTGTTGTCTGTCACTCTCTCTTTGTTGTTGCAGAAATATGAAAATATGTGCTTTCCATACAGTAACTATTCAATCATTAGTTTAAACCTTGCTTCTGCTCTGAACAAGTAATTGAACTAACCAAGTACAGTTTGCCCATACAGTACTGCATAAAGGTAAGGCAATAAATGGACTATTATCACTCCTTGGAACATTCCTTTGGGAACTTGTTGCAACAGGTTGGCCTGACTGACTAACAATACATTTAAAACCTAATCCCTGGTAAAGAAAACAAAGACACTTTGCTGTATGTAATTATTGTCAGATAGAATAACTGTTCTACAGGCAGGTAGGTTAAAGTGTTCAGTGGATAAATAACCTGTCAAAAGCACTAGGGCCATGTAGCAGTGTGAAACTGACCGCAGGTCAGTAAATGTCAGTTGGATATTGTAGGTAACTTGCCATGTAGCAGTGTCAAACTTAATGAGTGTCAAACTGACGATAGGTCAGCTTACGCTAGTGGSGCTAGTTGGACGTAGATTTTAATACAGGTTGATACGCTGATATGTGTACGTTGGTAGAAAAATGTGGAGACACTTTGATAACCACAGAAGAGCAACTGTCATTTCTTAACAAAAAGAGTTTCTGCATAATAAATGGAAATTAGACTCAAAAAGCAYGTATGAAAGCTTAAACGTCAAGATGAATGATGGCGTCATAGTGTTTATAGCATCATAAACTCCCCACTTCGGGAAATACTGAAGGAATTAACACTAATACATGCACTGGCATGGCAGTTATTCAAATACAGACAATACAACAGAGATTCTAGCCATGAACAGCCCAGCACAAGAGTTTGACCTTTAAAATGGTCTTTACTGTTGATATTGTTAGAATATCCATCCAAAATAATTTTTAGTCAAGGACAGTGTTTCCCAACCTTTTTCTGCCTTGGCTACCCCTGAAGCACCCCCTCATTTGCATTTTACCTGTAGGCCTATGGTCTCATGAGTCTTTTCAAGTACCCCCTGTGGATAGGCCAAGGTCCTCATACCCCTCGTTGTGAACCACTGGTCTAAAGTCCAGCCAAACCATTGGAATGCAGTGGTTTAATGGTGTCCCGTGAAGGGAAGGGTAATCTCCTGTCATTTGGCCCTCCTCCCTCTCTCAACTTGTGATTCACACGGCCAAGTCTGGAAAATAAAGTCTGCATATTTTTCTCACTTTTTTGGATGAGGATTATGAGGAGTAGGGGGGTGGATCCTTTGAACTCCTCCCGCAAAATAAAATCATGTCAAAGCAAATAAAGTCGGAGTAAGAAGTGTATAATGATGACTTCTCAGTGGCACCAGGCATTCCTAACTTGGAGCCAGCTTGCCTGAAAAAAAGAGCTCTGTCACAACTCACATGCACACACAGGCTGAAAAAATACACACATACTGCAGATCCATAGAGACACACTCTGTTTATTGCCAGATAGCATCTCTCTCTGTGTCTCTCTCTCTCTGTGTCTCTCTCCCTGTGTGTCTCTCTCTCTCTGTGTCTCTCTCCCTGTGTGTCTCTCTCTCTCTGTCTCTCTCCCTGTGTGTCTCTCTCTCTCTCTGTCTCTCTCCCTGTGTGTGTCTCTCCGTCTGCCCTCTGTCCTCTCTCCTGCTGTGTGTGTTCTCTCTCTCTGCTCTCTCTTCTCTCTCTCTCTCTCTGTCGCTCTCTCCCCTGTGTGTGTATCTCTCTCTTCTCTCGTCTCTCTTCATCTCTCTTCTCTCTCGTCTCTCTCTCTCTCTCTCGGTCTCTCTCTCTCTCGCTCTGTGCTCTCCTGCCCTGTGTGGGTCTCTCTTGCTCTCTCCACTCTTCTCTCCGCTGTGTGTGCTCTCCTCTCTCTCTTTCTCTTCTCCCTGTGTGTGTCCTTCTCGTCTCTTCTCTCTTTCCTCTCGTCTCTCGATCATTTCTCTCTCTCTCGTCTCTCTCTCTCCTCTCCTGTGTCTCCTCTCTCTTCTTCCTCTCCATCTCTGTCTCTCTCTCTCTCTCTGTCTCTTCTCTCTCTCTCTCTGTCTGCTCTCTCTCTCTGCTCCTCTCTCTCTCTCTCTTTCTCTCTCTCTCTCTCCTTCTCTCTCTCCTCTCTCTCTCTCGCTCTCGTCCTTCTCTCTCGTGCTCTCCTCTCTCTCTCTCTCTCTGCTGCCTATCTGCAGTCTCTCTTCTCTCTCTCTTCTCTCTCATCTCGCCAGTGTCTCGGCTAATTGCAGATCGTCTCTCCTCTTCTCTCTCTGATCGTCTGCTGTCTGCTGCTCTTCTCAGCATCAGAAGCACTGTAGTTTTAATTGAGCCGATGCAGTCTGAGAAGCTTTAAGATGAGGGAGATCAGATAAGAACATGTTCATGCTTCATGTTTGGGGGCAGCTCCAGATTTAGCTAACATTGTTTTGGTGAATCTGTTGTTTTGGTGAATGGTGAATCGGTCGTTTGAACCAATCAATGAATTAATGAATAGAATAGCCAATCCCAATGGAAATTATTCACATGCTACAGCAGGAAACTCCTTCTATCAACACAGTGTAAAGCAGATAAAAGATAATCACATTGATCATTCGTTGTGATTCACACATTTGTCATTTAAATACTAAACAATAAAGGACAATAGAAARGTAGCGGACTGTATAATAACTGTGAGTGTATCTCCTACACATTCATCATCACTGCAGACACCTCCCTGCAAAGACAAGATACCCAACACAACCTCATGGGCCTCCCCAATGATAGTAACACACTGTGGTAAAAATCAATATCATTTAGCCGCTGAACAACAAAGCTGAGCACAGTTAGTTTTAAATTATTCCACATCATTAAGTTGGAGCAACTTAATGAGCATTAATACTCAGAGCAATGCCATTTGAGATTGAGTAACGGTCGTCACTAGTTAACACAGCCAAAAAGTCATAATTATGTCTAAAACCCACCTATTTCTACAATTTATCTTCCTAAAATCTGATTTGAAACCTTGTCTAAACCTTAACCCTAACCTTAACCACACTGCTATTCTTATGCCTAACCCTAACCACATTTTGTCTTCATTAATCTTTACAATATAGCCATTTTGACTTTGTGGCTGTGGCAACTAGTGACAACCATGAGTTATGGTTGCTGGAGCTAAAGGATCTTTACTGCTAACTCTCTTGCTTACCCCTCTATACTGACTGAGAGAACATGCCCCCTAGTGGCCACAGCTGGTACTATCTCATGTGTCACTGACAGATAATCTATATCCAGTTGTCAAAGCAGTCTCCCTCCCTGCCATAGGAGGTTGGTGGCACCTTCATTTGGGAGGATGGGCTCGTGGTAATGGCTGGAGTGGAATTAGTGGAACGGTATCAAATACATCAAACACATGGTTTCCAGGTGTTTGACACCATTCTATTTGCTCCATCTGGCCATTATTATGAGCCTTTCTCCCCTCAGCAGCCTCCACTGCTCCCTGCCTACCACATTCATACACGTTCACTTAGTCCTGTGAAGGCATTCTCCCTGCCTACCACATTCATACACATTCACTTAGTCCTGTAAGGCATTCTCCTGCCTACCACATTCACATGTTCACTTAAGTCCTGTGAAGGCATTCTCCCTGCCTACCACATTCATACATGTTCACTTAGTCCTGTGAAGGCATTCTCCCTGCCTACCACATTCATACATGTTCACTTTGTCTTGTGAGGGTAATAGGGGGTGTTGAAAAGTGTGCGCTTTCCTCTCTGATGGGATTTCCACAAAAAGCTAATTTCCTGGATGGCTGCTTACTCTCTCTGTTACATTAGAAAGTGCACTTTGATTCTTAAAAAAAACACCAGCAGTGCCTATTCTCCACTGCAATCTAATCAGCAGTGTTACTATGTCCCTGACCACTGTGTTATCGTAACTAATGTTTCTGAGGGGGTGGCTCTGCACAAAGACCATCATTTAGCTCCTGTGGTTAGCAAAGAATCCCATCCCTCATAGCACCCAACAACCCAAAACCTGACAGACAGGGCAGCGTTTGTCAGAACCAACCCAGTGTGTCGTAATGGTACAAATTCCTATATACAGTACTTAAAATTAAGGATCTGACAATTTTTTTTCAATTTTTGCCTAAAATGACATACCCAAATCTAACTGCCTGTAGCTCAGGCCCTGATTCAAAGATATGCATATTCTTGGTACCATTTGAAAGGAAACACTTTGAAGTTTGTGGAAATGTGAAAGGAATGTAGGAGAATATAACACAATATATGTGGTAAAAGATAATACAAAGAAAAAAACAACCGTTCTTTTGTATTTTTTTGTATCATCATCTTTGAAATGCAAGAGAAAGGCCATAATGTATTATTCCAGCCCAGGTGCAATTTAGATTTTGGCCATTAGATTGAAGCAGTGTATGTGCAACGTTTCAGACTGGTCCAATGACCCATTGCATTTCTGTTCAAAATGTTGTATCAAGACTGCCCAAATGTGCCTAATTTGTTTATTAATAACTTTTCATGTTCAAAATTGTGCACTCTCCTCAAACAATAGYGTGGTATTATTTCACTGTAATAGCTACTGTAAATTGGACAGTACAGTTAGACTAACAATAATTTAAGCTTTCTGCCAATATCAGATATGTCTATGTCCTGGGAAAATGTGTTGTTACAACTCATGCTAATTGYATTAGCCTACGTTAGCTCAACCGTCCCGTAGAAGGGACTCCAATCCCGAAGTTAAGCAAAAAACACTTACTGTAATTTAAACCTACTGATTAGAAAACCATTTGTATTCCTTCTAACTAAGAGTAAAAAAGATAGCAGATAGAATTCCACATTACTGTCCACAGTATAAATKACATGGCAGACAGAACTTGGAAATATCTATGGTACAGTATATTYTTTTCTCAAACAACTGGTGTGGGAGCATCCTGTTAGAAGCATCACGTGTGGCAGAACTCGGTGCTGGGAACGTTGCTGCTCTTGCAGTAGGCTAAGCTATTGTTACTGAGGTGGCAGTCTCTGAAGCCGATGCCTCCATTGGGTGTGTAGATGGGCTGAATCCTGTAATCCCCTTTCAAAAGTTGCTCATTGTTCAGGGAAACTATCTGAAAGCTGGTCTCAGTCATTTCCAGTATAGAGTTATCCTTTTTGGTCCCCGCCTCGCAGTAGTCGTCTTTTCTCCTGCCACGGTTGTATTTCCACTTGGACGATTCAGAGCGGCTCTTCTTGTGCATGTGCCAACAAAACAGGCTCAGCAGCATTACCAGGATGACAAGGACTGCCCCGCCTATCACCCCGGCCAAAAGGAGAGTGGAGTTGGTGTCCTGTTGAGCTTCCTCCGACCCTGTGGCCTTGTTGTTGTTGGAGCTGGATGAGGTCGACTTGGTTCTGGCGTCTGAGCATATTGTATCCTCCCCTGGGCGGTAGGAGTTGAGGGTGTCCAGCACATAAACACAGACCCGGTACACCGACCTGGGCTCCAGGTTGGTCAAGCTAAGCTTCCGCCTTTCCCCACTCACCGTCCTTTCGCGGCTGACGTCGCTCATCAGGCTCTGGCCCATCTTGACCCAGGTCACCTTGTAGGCTGTGACGGTGAAGTAGGAAGCCCAGCTTACCTCGATGCAGGAGGCATTGACCACATGGAAGGATATCCGTAGGGGGTCCTCATATGGGGGCAGTGGGCCAGCGGGGTGGGGAGGCAGGGCAGGGGGAGGGGAGGGTGATGTTGGGTAGGAGGAGGTTGTGGAGGTGGGAATAGAGCTGGTCATGGAGGAGGTAATGAGGGTGGTGGTGGGGAGTTGGGGGTGCGGGGKTGTGGAGCGCAGGGTAGGCCAGAAGTCGGGCTGGAGGTCCGTCCCAGCTGGGCACTGGATAGAATCCAGGGTGAGTTCTCTGATTGCCATGCCGCGCACCCTCGCTGGGCTCTGGCACATTGAACCGCGCACGTTGATGGAGCTTGGCAGCGACTTGAGCCACACCACCACCCATTTGACGGTGCAATCGCAGCGCCACGGGTTGTTCCGAACAGTGAGCTGTCTGAGGCTGACGAGGCCGTCAAAGACCCCCTGTGTCAGCGTCTGCAGCTGGTTATTGGAGATATCCAGTCTCTCGAGCCTCTGGAGGCCGGAGAAGGCTGTCACTGGGATCTGGTCCATCTGATTATCCTGCAGGCTGAGCTTGACCAGGGACTGCGTCGGGAGGAGGGGCGGGGGGAACGTCAGAGAGTTACGGGCCAGCGCCAGCTCCCGGAGGTTGGACAGCTCCTGGAACGTCCCCGGGGCCACGCCCTCGTCTGTCAACAAGTTGCCATCCAACAGGAGGCGCTGTAGCCGCGTCACGTTCTGGAACGCCTCCTCAGCGATGACGGCGATACGATTCTCATCTAATCGCAGCTCTGTGAGGTCCTCTGGGAGACCAATGGGGACACTGCTCAGGTGGTTCTTGGTGAGGAAGAGCAGCTTGAGGCTGACAGCATCCCGGAACGCCCCCTCCTCCACCCCAACCGTAGAGATGGAGTTATCGTCCAGGTGGAGCTCCTCTAGGCGGGGAAGTTGGGCCAAGGCAGCCCTGGAGATGGTTTGGATGTTGTTCTCTTGCAGGTGGAGCACCCGGATGTTCTTAGGCAGGTTGATGGGGAACTCGTCCAACTGGTTGCCGTAGAGATACACTGTCTCCACGGACGCCACATTGTGTAGTTCCCATGGGAACCCTGCATTGTTGATCTGGTTGTTGTGGAGGTAGAGGATCTTGTAGCCCTCTGTCACCCCCAGAGGCACAGACGTCAGGCTCCGCTCGTTGCAGTAAACAAAGGTTTTGTCGCAGCGGCACTCTTCTGGGCACGAGGTGGCAGGGCAGCTGAAGTGCACATTGAGACTCAGGATGACTGTCAACCAGAAACGCAGAAATGAACCCCAATCTTTATTACACAGCCCAGCCTGAAACTCCATAGTGTAAAATCAGAAGGAGGGGAATGTCCTTGGGTTGGAGAAATGAAAAAGCAATGCACCAACAACAACAAAAGAAGAAAAAAAAAGGGGAAAAGTATTGAAAGTATTGAAGTAAATCCACCAAAAGAATCAACAAAAAAACAGTCCACTGAAAGAGTTCGATAATGCTGAGTTCACCTCTTCTTCACGGGGCGGTAGAACAAGAAGCTGTAGGGTTAGGCTTAATCCCCCTGTAATTGATTAGTCCTCAACTTTAAGAGAGACAGCGGTCTCTTTAGGAAGAGCAGGTCCTCTAAGTGAAGTTGACTCTGACTCCATTCATGCTGAGATATCAGACCAGAGCACTCTCTGCTCGTCCTCACAGGACAGGACGCAGCCTGGGCCAATTTAGTGCAGAATCGCAGCCGAAAGCCGATGTGTTTGTGGCCTCCTCCTCTCCTCTCCTCGCCACCCACCCGTCACCGTCACACACTGCTGGTCCCCGCCTGGGGCAGCTTCCAGGGGGGGTGACATTTGGATCCAGAGACCTGTTCCACAAGACAAAGGAAAGGCGAGATTAGTGGCGGGATTTAGGGCAGGGGTGGTCTGTTTCTCTCTGTGAGAAAAAAAGAGCTCTGTCACAACTCACATGCACACACAGGCTGAAAAAATACACACATACTGCAGATCCATAGAGACACACTCTGTTTATGTCCAGATAGCATCTCTCTCTCTCTCTCTCTCAGGCACATACTTAACCCACACACAGATCCACACAGTCTCACACTTTCACACTCCTTTGAAATGTATGCACAGGCTATTTCTATCGAAATTTCAAACCATCTGATAAAAATGCAGGAGAGTTCTAGAACATCCGGTTTTAGCAGACATAAAGGGGGCTTTCATTCCTTCCTCTCAGTCAAAGAGAGAGGAGAGAATATAGTAGATGCCAGGACAGCATGCACATTCTTAGATTTCCACAGCAACAAGTCAATGCCTCAGTGCTAAATAACATGCTAATAAACACATTGCAATTATTTTGAACCGTATGAAACATAAATGAGATATAGCAGAGACATGAAAGGAAAACATACACATGCATCAGGCAGCTCTTGTGTGAAAAAACAGTCTTTGCTTCTTCTTTGTCTTTGTTAGAGCAGTGTTTTGAAGTCAGAGCTGGTTGTTGTGCTTACAGTAAACAGAGATATGTGTTGTTTCTCCTCTAAAGGTTCCCCTTACATATTACAAACAACCAACCATCTCCAGCACACAGACATGAAATAAGGAACTGCAAAATGAAATATAAGGGGAGTGAGTGTGTGTGTGTGTGTGTGTGTGTGTGTGTGTGTGTGTGTGTGTGTGTGTGTGTGTGTGTGTGTGTGTGT